>NC_140994.1:48842795-49207795 GCF_052327205.1 Somniosus microcephalus | reverse complement strand
AGCAGCTAATTTGTGCACAGCAAGCTCCCACAAACAGCAATGTGATAATAATCAGGTAATCTGTTTTAGTGATGTTGATTGAGAGATAAATATTGGCCAGGACACTGGGATAACCCCCCTGCTCTTCTTCGAAATAATGCCATGGGATCTTTTACGCCCACAGTTTAACATCTCATCTGAAAGACAGCACCTTCAACAGTGGCAGCACTCCCTCAGTACTGCACTGGAGTGTCACTTCCTCCCCATTTCATAGTATTCTAGTTTGCTGTAATTTAAATGCCTGGATGCAAATTCACAGCTTATGCAAGAAAAGTAAGTTTTGTATGCATTTAATGGGTAATATCTATTGATATGCAAGTAAATTGGTTTCAATAGCCTGCAGAATTCAAATCAAGAATATAGCCTTAAATTGCAGCATCAAACTGTAGCATTCCTGATCTGACTTTTGATATTACTTACAAAGAAATATAGTCATGTTATAAAATAAATCAAATGAACTGTGGCAATTAAATTATTACTAGAGTCTGACTACTCTTTAGTGCTTTTAGTTTCGCTATAATATAGTTTGAGTTTAAAGGTGCACTTTTTAAATTGCATTATGTTGCCTCAACTGCATATATGCAAATTTGAACATATTAAAATTTTCTTCAGGTTCCAAGCATTGACATATAAGAGGATTTCACTGTATTTTGTTTTATATTTTTAACATCCAGCTGCTGGGCAGCTTGACGCAATACCCTGCTTTCAGGGCAAAGCTAAACCGTTCATTTGTTTCTCACAGCAAGTTCCTTTTGCCGAGACGACTCACATTTAGAGATTATTTTTGAGCCCATTGTGAAATACAGTGTGTGCTAAGCACCGGTTTGAAAGAAAATCTCCACAACAGCAGTCAAATATATTCAGAATAAATCATCAGGAAGACGCTATGAAAAGAACTATAAATAAACAATATCTTTATCTTTGAAATCTAAGCTGCATAATTTTTCCTTTCTGTTTGAAATAAGTCACTTTTATGTGTATGTCTAATATTCTATCTAATTTCCAGGAGATAATTCTCAAACGAGCAGCTGATATTGCTGAAGCTCTGTACAGCGTGCCACGTAATCATAACCAGCTTCCTACTCTCGGCAACACCCCAGCTCACAGTGGTATGATGGGAGTGAATTCTTTCAGTAGCCAGCTAGCAGTCAATGTGTCAGAGTCATCACAGGGTAATGACCAAGGTATGTTAGCGTGCTGGAGATAAGTCCTTACAACAGCCGTTTTCCCCTCAGTGTCTAACAAGTCCTGTCCTACATTGACTTTAGAGACCTCAGTAATACTTCAAAGCCCTTTACCTAATTAATCTCCTTGGTTGTTGTTTGACACTGCTACTGGATCCCCCCCTGTTTACTTGGCATGGTAGTGAATTACAATGCCTGCATAAAGTGCTTACATAAAATACTATGCTGCTGCTTCAAATAGTTATACATCTGTTCTTTCTTCGTATTGTGTTGAAAACAGAGAAAATGTTTTTCTAATCAGCCATTATGCAAAACATGCATAAACTTAAAATGTGTTTAACAGTCCAAGTCAATGAGAGAACAGAAAAACAATAATATATGATATAATTTAATATTAAAGAGAGGATAGTGAATGGGAAACTTAAATACAGAATTTATTCTACGGGATTGGAACCCTGCTAGCTCTCAAACGATGATATCATGCATGAGTTATCAGCATTTCCTCATGACTGGAATACATTTTGTATTCACAGAAAATTATTGACTACATGTAGTTTTCTTCTGAACGTTTAAGTTGTTTATGAATGACATTTAATGACAAAGTAAATACAAGTATGTGGGACACTTTAATACTCAACATGCTGCTTCTTTTCCCTCCCAAGAAGTGTGTGAACACCATCCTAAAAATCTCTTTTGTATAAATTCTCTAAATTCATATGTTTTTATATGAAAAACATATTAAATTATAGCAGTGAATTTCAAAATAACACTGAGGTTGTAGCTCTATGACTTTCAAAGAAAAAATTGTTTTGAAAAGTAGACTTTCCCCACTACATCAAAATATAATGCATGGTTCTCTATACTCTGTTATCCTTTCTTTATAGTAAGTCTTGGAGCTATAACTTTATGTTTACTCATAGCTCACTGCTGTAACACATTTGACTTTTGGCTGAGATTGGCCTTGAGTTTAGTTTTTCATCATGTTAAAGGCAATGTTCCCTCTAATTTTTATTGGCACCGCAGGGCCCCTTTCAGGGGCTGTGTAGGCCATTCAAAATACCATGCATGTGTGGTTTTTACATTGAAAAGCTGGCAAGCCGGCTGCGCGGGATCGCTGGAGCGGTGCACGGCTGCGCAGAATTTGGATAACATTTTTTTTTGCTACTAAGGGCAGTTTGTGTCCTCTATTCATAGAATCATAGAATGATACAGCACTGAAGGAGGCAAATCACTCCCGTGCAGGCTCGCCAAAAGAGCCGTCCAACCAGTCCCATTCTCCGCCCTTTCCCCATAGCCCTGTAGATTTTTTTCCCCTCCAAGTATTTATCCAATTCTCTTTTGAAAGTTACTATTGAATCTGCTTCCACCACCCTTTTAGGCAGCACATTCCAGATCATCACAATTTGCCGCATAAAAAAAAATCTCATCTTGCCTCTGCTTCTTTTGGCAATTATTTTAAATTTGTGACATCTGGTTACCAACCCTTCTGCCACTGGAAACAGTTTCTCCTTATTTACTCTATCAAAACCCTGCATGATTTTGAACACCTCTATTAAATCTCCCCTCAACCTTCTCCGCTATAAGGAGAACAATCCCAGTTTTTCTGGTCCTGCATTCCTGGTACCATTCATTGTTGAGATTGAATGGTTAAATAATATTGCGTAGTAGTACCGGTGATCAAGGTATTTAATGGAAGTTAATTAATAACTGTGTGATAATGCTTTCTTATTCTATTATGATTATCTTGGCCACGAGTAATAACATTTGATTTATTTTGTTGTATATGGCCCCCAAATTGAGATGGGTATATAATTTATCTTGAGTTTCTAACCTGATTACAAAAACTAAGTGTGCTTGTAACACAATTGGCAAAATTATTGTGGTAAATACAGAATATTAGATACCTGAGCGTGATTATCAGACAATAATATTGTTAATGGGTTCAGATGACATAATTTCGCTGTTATGGTTTATAACTGTCACCTGAAACCTGAGATGGAAATAACTCAAATGTATCAGTTATGTTTATAATATTTACATGAAGTTAGTGATATAGTTTTACAGTTTTTCATTTTACTTGTTGTGAAAGACACCAGCAGGAAGGATGTTTCATGTTATTGATATAGGATGACATCCCTACTGAAGAATTAATGATTGTGGCATAATCATGACAAGTTTATCTACTGATAATCTACGGTGATGACCAGAAAATAACAATCATTATATATGATAATGATTGAAAAATATGATTATGTTTCATAACTTCAGGCTTACTTTCAATTATTGAAACAGGTGTTTCAAAATAATGCTCTTTAATGAAGACGTGCCTGAGATGGAATTTTAAACATTATATGAATATAATAAACATGCTCCTTCTTGCTGGATGTGGCATTTTGAGGCATTCAAAGGCTAAAAGTTCATTCTTGCTATTGCTTCAGTCAGTGAATCAGGCTTGTTGATAATTACTACTATAGCTGAATGTGAGAGCGGCTGACAGCATATGATTGAAAAAACCTTTTGTATGCTGTATCAATGAGGAAAAAGGAATTCTGCTGCTTATCCGAAAGTGTCAACTGCACAACATAAAGCTGCAGCCACTCAACTTGATATTTTAATATAACATTTATTGTAACCCATCATGGCAAATGAATCTAAAAGCTAAGTCATAACTTTATTCAATCTTATTGTGGAAATATTTCACAAAGATATGCGAGATTTACTTTTTTTTAATCAAAATGTCTGATTTTAAAAAAGGCACCTCAGTCAGTTTTAAATGTAAACTGTATCATTTATCCACTTGTAACATTTGTCGTAGCTTGAATGGAAATTCCTTTCAAGAACCAAAGTAATCTTTCAACAGAATTACTTTAACTTCTTGCAAAGCATGATACAGTTTGGCAAATCAGTGCTAAGATTAATAGCATTTCTAAAAGGAGCCTTTCAAGTATTACAATGTAAACTTTTGTTTTACAGTAGGGTACAGCCGTAACACAAGTAGCGTCTCCCCGCGTGGGTACGTTCCCAGCAGCACCCCTCAGCAGTCCAATTATAACACAGTCAGCAACAGCATGAATGGATATGGTAATGCCGCAATGACCAACCTGGGGGTACCAGGCTCTCCTGGATTTCTGAACGGTTCATCAGCCAACTCTCCCTATGGCAGTAAGTGTCTACTTTACTAGTAATATATAAGCAGTAGCTCCATGTGCAGTTTTATATTGAATAAATGCTTGCATTAAAAATTTAACATTTTATTTTTTGTGAGATGTCAGCTGCTGGATAAAAGGAAGGGTGACTCTGGAGGCTGGACACAAATAACTAATAAATTCAAACTTCATTGAGCATTAGATGTGTGGGTTCCAAGCCATATCTGATTGAAAATACATTTGCTATGTAAATGTATGACAAAAAGTCCATCACAAAAGAGTTTGCCTATTATCCAGAGAGTGGCCTAGCTGGGACATTTTTTATTTCAAAATTTTTTGTAATATATCTAAAATTGTTTTAAAGGCCTTCTCTACTACTCCTTGTGTACGGTGCAAACCGAAGTCTCAGCCTGATTATTTTTGCTTTGTTGCAGTAGTGCCGTCAAGCCCTACCATGGCAGCCTCTTCGGTCACCCTCCCTTCAAACTGTAGCAGTACACACGGCATTTTCTCATTCTCACCTGCCAATGTCATCTCTGCAGTGAAACAAAAGAGTGCATTTGCTCCTGTTGTCAGGCCTCAAGCCTCTCCTCCACCATCTTGCACCAGTGCAAATGGAAATGGACTTCAAGGTGAGCTAGTATCCTTCATTTCCAGATCCACCTTCAGGCATGCTCATCCCATACAATAATACACATTAAAATTCACAACATCTTTCCCACTGGAAAAAAAGCAAGAATTATTGCAATTGTATAGTCTGAACTGGTTAATTGATTATCTAATGAAGCCAGTAATACACAAAATGTGTTGAAGCCGGACTGTGGCCAGATGCACTTTGTTTTGTAATCAGAGTATGTGTGTTTCTACAGTCCTTGTCAAAATTTCAGCTTTCTTTGTTTCGTCTCTAAGCATGTGATGGAGCTTTATAGAAATGGTTAAGGAACGAATGCTTTGGTATCCTGATACTATATTTGTACCTTTTTAGGAGACATTTTGAAATCAAATAAATTGGTGAACTTCACACATTTTACTGAGGCTTGATTTTGTTTCATGCATTTACACAATAGACAGGAGAAATTCTTCAGAGCGCAATTAGGCATGGCTGCAAACTTCTGCACAGTCCTGTACCTGCAGCACATATTATCCAAAAAGTGAAATGACTCCTATGTCAGTAATACCTGTAGGTTAATTTGATATTCTTCAGTGCCTGGTATTTGCCTTCACTAGGTTGACCGTGCGTGAAATCTCCACGTTTAAAGTCATTTGCTGTTGTGATGCAAGTATGACTGACACCTGGTTATAATAACCAGTTCCTAGTAACTAAAATGGCTTTCAGAAAAATGACTAAATGTTGAACAGCAACAACTTGTATTAATATAGCGCCTTTAATGTGGTAAAACATCTCAAGGTGCTACACAGGAGTGTTATCAAACAAAATTTGACACCGAGCCACATAAGGAGAAATTAGGGAAGATGGCCAAAAGCTTGGTCATAGAATTAGGTTTTAAGGACCGTCTTAAAGGAGGAAAGAGAGGCAGAGATGTTTAGGCAGGGAATTCCAGAGCTTAGGGCCTAGGCAGCTGAAGGCACAGCCACCAATGGCTGAGCGATTAAAATCAGGGATGCTCAAGTAGCTAGAATTAGAGGAGTGCAGATATCTCGGGTGGTTGTGGGGCTGGAGGAGATTACAGAGATAGGGAGGGACGAGGCCATGGAGGGATTTGAAAACAAGGATGAGAATTTTAAAATTAATATAAATAGATCAGACTTCTGGTATTTCAAATTTAGTATAATTTCCCATGAAATGATTTGCTAATGGTATTTTTCATCAGCTTCCAAAGTAACCGAGAAATATAATTTAAATATTTACGTAAACTAATGACAATTTGTGCTGAAAAATCTAAAGAGAATATATAAAGAGTACATGAGTGCTAACAGTCCAACACTCCATTTAAACTTTTGTTAGCTATTTTACTGAAATTCTCTTTGACTTCAATTCATAATTGTGAAAACTAAATATAATGGATACCACTGACATAAATTAACTTGTGTGAAATCAATAATCTGGAAATGTTAAGAAATGCATATTCCAATATTATTAACAGTTCCATGAAAAGCCTTAATTATCAGTGGCATGCCTTGTTTGTAGGCCTAAGGCGTAAGGTTAAAAAAGAAACAATTGGGCAGAAGATAAGAAATGTAAGTGCTCTGTGCATAGCGCATGGCAGTTTGAGGTACTGGAGACTTTTGATCTCAGGCAGCCGCTGGCTTGGTAACACAGTTGTTATGATAAAATGCAATTAACAGAAAGCAAAAATTGAGGTCCCCAGCTAAAGTCAAAGTGCTGGGAGAAAAGAAGCAAGGTTGCTAAGATTTCAATTTAAGGAACCCGAGAAGTGTCTGGTCCTTGACTACTGAGTGAGTTGGTCCTGTCTGACGTTACCAGAACTGACCATGTTGTTTCTCACCTGTCAGCAGAGGCAGCCTCCAGGGAGTCTGGACCACTGTTTGCCATTAACAAAACGCTAAGAGAAATATCACACATGTGGTAGGCAGTATGCTGTTCACCTAAAATGTCAGAATGCTCCTCTTTTAAAAGTGAAGTCTTTGTAGAATGTCTTGTTAAAAAGCACATTTCAGTTTTTTTTACTCTGGACCTGCATGAGCCATACTAAGCAGCTGTATACAACAAAGCTTGGTCTTCAATTCAGTAACTTACTGCCGCAACTAGCATTTCGGAGCTTAAATATTCTTAGAGCTAGCACTGTTTGCACACGAATTAATTGCTAATGCAGTTTCTGTTTCTTCCCTTTTAGGTATGTCTGGGCTTGTAGTCCCACCAATGTAAGACCACACTTGTTCACCTAGAGAAACACCAAGCTTCCGAGGATGAACTTCAGGGACAAGTTCATTACATCAGAAGATGCTGTCAGAAAAGTATGAGCAACAATGAAAACAAAATCAACAGATCCTTCTACTGTTAAGAACAAAAAATACATTATTACTCACTGAATTTACTCAAACCATTAGGAAATGACCTGCAAGCAACCTAATTCTTCATGAACAATTTCATTTTATTAACAGAACTTTCTCATATTTTCACATTTCTCTATCTCGAAGAAACAAAAAAAAAAGCAATGCCTATTTTGTATAAAGTTTCAGATGACGTCTTGGCTATGTCTAGTTCTTGCTATGTGTTGGGAGAAACTTTGTGGATGCACCATTTTGATTATCATGAAACACTGTTGAAATATTCCTCAAGCAGAACATTTTTCAGTACTATATTTAGATTCACAATGGTTGTGTATCTCTATAATGTGAAATAATTTTTGTGGGGGTGAGTAAGGGGCCAAGGAGGTATAAGCCATTGAACTGGAAGGAGAAGACTAAATGTATGATTTAAGAAATGGGGACTTATGGAGGGCTAGGGGAAATTTATCATGCTTAAATTCATCTTAAAAAAAAACGGAACTTTGTAACTTATTGTAGTTAGAAATTGTAACTTTGATATTGCAAAAATTCTTCTCTTGCCTTCAACAAGCACACTGACAGAGATACAAAAGCTACTGTCTGTTGGTAAAGAATATACTTCCACTGCTAGAGCTTCCTGTTAAACAAGTGTGATCTGCAATGTTTTTTCAACTTTTGCTAGCACTGTATACTATTGCATTCTTAGGCTACTGTGAAGTCTATGTTCCTTGTACCAGAAAGTTGTCTTTTGACTTCTAGATCCTTCTCCCTAATGTGTTTTGTATGTGGTTATAAAATATTGTAGAATTTTGTGATTTTGCCAAAGTTGTAGCTAAATATTTATACACTTGTCTTGAATTTTTCAGATCCACTTAATATTAAGGAGAGAGGTTTTATTCCTTATGAAATTTGTAAGGAGTAAAATAGTCCTATTCTTCATTGCTACACTTTCTTTCACATAAACACAGTCACTGAGCAATTTTTTGTAACATACCAATATAAATATTGTATTTATCTTTGAAATTTTGTATATTGCTTTCCTTCATTTTATTTTATCTTGTATGTATTTGTTCGTCACGGCCAGGTATTGTGATGCCTAAGGAGCATTAAGCCAAGAACATTCGCCTTCATCTATTTCATTTTATAAGATTGCTTTGGCCATATGTTTCATTTTTACTGCCAGAATCTGTTGATTTGTTCAGACCTTTCGTCCATTTTTTTTATTTGAGAAAAATCAAATTCATTGTTTATTTTTATATAATTTTTAAGTTATCTGAACAAATAATTTTGAATAAAACTGTTGTTGTATAGTCAAAAGAAATTGTTTGTGCCACATGGCTGTAATGAATAATAGTAGAAAACGTGCATGTGCAGCAGCCACAGAAGGATGATCCAATTTGTGGTTGTAAATTATTTAGAATGTAATATTCATTTTTAGCTGCCACCCATGAATTTGCCACATAGTAAAAATGTATTTACTGGAAAAATTTGGAGGCCTAAAGTCAAAATGGAAACTTCAGTTCATCTGGTAAACTGATGTTTGATTAAAAGTATAACAATTAAATACAGAAAGACTTCTCTGATGCCTTAACATTGGAGTTCTTGACAGTAACTTTGGTGCCACTCTGTCATTGGTTTACACCACAATTGATAATCATCACTGCAGCTGTCAAGGATGATCTATGGTGTAAAAAGCACAAACTTTGTACAAACACTTATTCCAATCCCCTGCAAGCCTCCACTCTGTTGTGCCCTGCAAGTCCTCAGAATAGAAGTACTGTACTGCAGTGTCTGAAAGTGGAAGTTTTTTTCCCAATGTTTCATGCCTGACAGTGCCCAATCTGTTTGCGAAGGCAGAAAACAGGTACATCTTTTGACCATTTTTGTGCCTTTGCATAGCACTGTGTGATTTGCTAAAGCAACATGCAATATGCTTTGCAAACTGCAGCAGCATTGGAGGTCGAATCGCAATGGGGAACGCATATTGTCATTCTAGGCAAAATGCACATTTAGTAACTGTTATTTTCTTTAATTCGAAAGTAAAAAAAAAATGTATCACAAGTGTTGAATGTGCAACACATTTACTCTGTGATAGCTCCATACAACATACTTACACAGAAATAAATGTCTCAGAGATTTTTCTTATATCTGAGCATCTTGTTCCAAAAGGAAGTCATGTACATGTGGAAAAAAATTGCAAGATTCATCATTACTGCAGTATGGTTTTGTGTTTTAGATTAATTAGTCAATGCACCCATTGCTTCCTTGTCTTCAATCTTAAAGCTTCACTACATGGTAGAAATAACTGTTAAGAAAATTACAGTAAGATTGTTTTATCTGTACATTTTTCAGATATTTAACTGTATAAAAAACTGTTCATTTTACACGATATTTAATTAAAGTATTTCTTGTCTGTGAATTACTTTTTCAGTAATTTAATATGAGGTCTCAGAATATGTGTTGAAAGATGTGCTTATATAAATATAAGAAAGACCAGCAAAACAGTTGAGGTCATTTTCTAATTATGTTTTTTTAAGGTTTTTTTCTTCAAATGGTTAAAATAACGCACGTCTCCATGAACCTTGAGTGTTTTATTTTTTAACCGTACTATTGCTCTGTGCACCTTTTACATTTTTCAGACGCAGCTTTAATAGTTTAATTTCAGTTTTATTTAAATATGAAGATACAGTTTCTGTATTCAAGTGCAAATATATTTAGGAATATAGGTTTGACCTACAGAAGGGACTTTTTTGTGATCTCAAAAGCTTGTCTTGTACCTAAAGAAAAATCCAAGTTAGTTCTAATAAAGTTATCAAATAATTACTAAAGTGTGAAGACTATGTTTAGACAGACTGGCATAAAGTTTTGAGCATTTTTAAATACACAACATAAAAGCAGGTAGAAATGCACTACAAAACTGTTGCAACATTAAAAAAGTGTTTAATTTACAGCATTGATGTAAACCTTCTCACTGTGCTACAGACATATTTGAAACATCAGTTTGTTGTGCTCTTATCCTACCTAACTTCATTATTTTTCAATTGACAATCTAAATGTGACATCGTCCATGGGAAATTTAAACTGGTGTAAATTTAAACTCCACAAAGAGGTCCAAGATGATGCCCTCCTTGGAAAGCTCAGGAGTTTGGTCTCTTGCTTGTCTTAACTTACATTTTCTGGTTCTTGAGTGGTTAAGGCTTCGCAGTCGTAATGTCACATGGTGCTCCAATATTAAGACTGTTAAACCAATAATAAGTAAATTATCCGTATACTAGTAATGAGCAAATTAAACATTTTATGTGTGTTCAGCAATGGCAACATGTAATACTTTGTCAAGTGTGGTGAAGCAAAAGCTGTTTCCTCTTTGCGTAATGGGAAAACTGTAATAAAAATACATATCAGGCAAATGTCAAAATATTTCATTTGTCGGTTCCGTCTTGATGTGAACATTTATAATACCAACCTTTAGAAATTTTCTTTTTCAGATCATCTACATTTACATTTCTTTACTTTTCAACGTATATCAGAAGATGTGTTTTGACATGTTTTGGCTTTATAGTCTGCTAAAGTATACAGTGTAAATTAATGCTGGCACATGTTGCTCCTTAATTGGTTTTCTCAGGAATAAATATGCATAACTTATTTTAGTAGCTAGTGCATTTGGCTAATGACATACATACAGTTTTGTATAAAGAATCATATTTCTATTAGCAATACATTAATTTGGCCACAGAAATGTTCTGCAAATAACACATACAATAATAGAAAACGAACAAAATTGTGAGAGGTTAGAAGAAGTCAACTTAGACAAGATATTACAGCTCCATATTCCCATTCAAAAACAGAAGAATGTGTTTACGCATCTGCCTCTTACTGTAAAGCAGCCTTTTAAAGTCTACCAACCTTTTAAAGATTATTCAAAGCACTTGAAATGGGCTTCAATCTAATGCCTCATTTCATTGCATTAAACAGCCTATTTAATAAAGAATCAATATATTCAAAGGGCAAGGTTATCTTTTGTCTATAAGGGGTGGTATCATTTTGAACCCTTTATAGTTCAAATGCTGAAAAAGGCCTCATGAAATCCATACTCATCAACTAGGTCAACTAGAGCAATAAAAAAGACCTCTGTAAGAATAGCTGCCCTCTTTAATCAAGAATTATAAACCTTATCTAGCTCACTGAGTAGCCACAAATAGTGGGTCGGGAAATGTCAATTTCTCATCAAGACAACACACCCAAATGATAATTTTCCACAGAATACATACAATTAAGTGGATGTAGATAGGCAGCATCAGTGATTTAGAGCGATCACTGCTTATTATGTCAACGGCAAGCTGAGATCTAGCTGTAAGCAGATAATGACTGTTGTTGATAGCAAAAGTGTCAATATGCCAAAGAACGATTTTTGAATGTGAGCCCTTGTGCTTTTTTTGACTTTTGCTGATCTTACGGCTTGATAACCATACAGTTGCCAAATGACACCACATGTTGTAACTCACAATTAACAGAGCGAATAAATGGCACAAAGAGTGGAAGTTCTTTATATTCTTTGAGACAATTCTCTGTTTTTACCCTTCAAGGATTTCTTTTATCTTTGCAAGAGCTTGCTTTTAATGAAATCTAAACTCATCAGAGGAAATCAAAAACCTCAAATCAGATTACAAATTGATTTTTGGTCGCTTGTCATTAAGCAGTGTACTGCCTTGTGTTCCACAGCAGAAGCAACTGTGTATCATCTGACAGTGTGAAAACAACTTGTACGTAAAGTAATTATATAAAGGTCAGGAATGGATTTACATACTTTTATGTCCACATCAAAGTTACGGTGTGTTTCAGTTATACTATGACTTAAACATAAAAAAGTTACTCAGTAGCTTATAATTACAGTAATGGAATTGTTTTACACTGAATAGATGTTTCCATATACTTTTACTAATTACTAATGTAATAATAGCTTCATTGCAGGTTATTTGAAAAGAACTATTAATCCTGTAATTTTTCTGATGCAATATTTTTTACAACCAGAAATATGAAATGACCATTCTATTGTTAGGTACTAATGGATATTGCATGCCATATTTGTACATGGCTACTAAATATTCATAAATTCTACATCAATAATGCTTCATAATTAGGATCAAGAATAGCTACAAACTATGCAGTTTCTGCTCACTTAAATTAAGTCAAAGGTTGCGATGGTAGACAATCAAACTGGAATACTGGCCTTGGAAAACTCCAACAGCCATTGCTATTAAAATAATGAACTTATCCATTTTCAGACCTTGAATGCTGTGTTTGCATTTGTAATAAAATATAACAAAACATCTTATTGAGCAGAAGGTATGTTGGTATTGTACAGAAGCTCTACTTAGAGGGGTCTTCAATTATCTGTATACATCATAAGATTCTGTCTTTCAATAACCTACAAAAAAGCCATAAATCTTGCACATTCATGTAAGATCCCAAAGGAAACCGTATGTATCACAAGTATTGCCTCTGTAGCACCTGGGCTGCATGGTAGTACAGACAGTACATTCAGACCAAGGATCTTTGGCTAGTACATCTATTTAAATAGACAACACTGCTCTTACAGTTATAGATCTGTTCCAACTTGAAAATCAAGTCTGCACACTATCCAAAACTCAATGTGTAAGTTTTACTGAAAAATGATGGTCACTTGAAAAAGACACTGCAGTGTTTATACGCTGTCTATCTGGGAGAGAGAAAATTATGCACAACATCCAGAATCTTTCATGATGCATATGTTAGAAAAGCAGATGTGCATTAAATCTTATAACTGTCTTTGTTTTCTTTCAATTTCCTTTTGGTTTTATGTGCCTAGGTTCAACAAGGTGAAGATTGACAGCTTGGAAACAATTTTCCACTTGGAACCCAGTGACAGTGTCAAATATTCCTACAACAAATACAGCACATGCCAAATGTAATGCAGATGTTCCTCAACATTGCCTTGACAATGTACCTAAAGTCTGGTCTCAGTAGAGTAAATGCTACCGCACCAGCATGGTTTCTATTTCTTACACCGTCTGTACTTATAGCCTCTCCAACTGATATTGATGAATTATGCAAATTTCAGGGAAGGTTTATGATGTGTCACCGATTAGCCTCGAGACTGCCCAAACTTTGCTTAGAGCTTTTGACAGTCATCAAAAGGAAGAAATTTTCATTTTATCTGTGTGAGCTGCATTTGAACCTAAATGTTAGAATGAATGAACAGTACTGTGATACAAGGACAATAAAAAAGCACATTTTTGTTTAAAATCTTGATTTTCCTAATTGATACTGTGTAGCACACGTTCAGAACTGTACACAACCAAATAGTGAAAATGCCTAATTTGTATTATTTTTGAATTCAATGTCAAAATACCATTGTAGAACTCGAGGAGTTGACTAGTTTTCTATCTTTATTTTCTCCCTCTTTTTTGATATTGGACAACTGCTATCATTCGAAACCCTCAATGTTTTCAATACCCTTTATTTAACAGAGATTACTTTCCAAACTGGATTTGAAATCCAAATGGCTCCAAATTCAGAATAATGTAAATTGCAGGCACTTCAGATTTAGATCACTTTGGATTTATTTCTGCACTCTTAAGCAATGAAAATCTGCCTAACATGTCAGTAGGATTTGTACTGCAGTTACATGAGGTTAACTGTGATGCAACAACCTGTAATAACACTCTGTGTGTGTAATCAAATCCATTTTGGAATGCATCAATGTCATATCCAGGGTTTAGCTCACATTGTATAACCAACACAGCATGTAGACTTCACTCCAGGTTAACATAATATAATGTAATTCTTGCTAGTGTTCTTTTAAAACAGTGTCTAATTGGCTTGGAAATTATTCAGTTTAATTGAGCCACATTCACTGTGGTAACAAATCACGGTCGCTGTCACCCCGATTGCTCCCCACAGTCCTGACACCAGTTCGTCCCGCCTTGTATTGGTTTTCTCTGCATTTAGCTGGCTGCTGCTTCTCATCCTGCCAATGGAAATAATGCTGCAATCACAGAATTATTTTTTTTTCCAAGTGTGGCTTAAATTTACATCGGCAGGAGCAGAAACTGAGATCTAGTTAAGTCACCAATGCAATGAATACTGAGAGAGAGAGAGATAGGGCGAGTAAGATCCAACAAAGTTAGGAGTGCAACGACTGCTGAGAGAAAGGGTGAGCTGGGAACAAGAGGGCGGGCGGCTGTGGCCATGCTTTTCCAATGACAAATTTCTGCTGGTTTCCCACTAAATTTGTGGAACTGATTTTTTAAACAAGGTGGTTTCACGAATTTGTGGATAGTGAATTTGAATCTTCAAACCTAAGAATCCAGTTCCCGGTCTGGGAATCAACACGATACCTGGAAGCCAAGAAAGAGCCTGCAGTTTATTTGGAGTGAAGTTGTGGTACACTCAGTTGTGCCGCAAGCACTGATGTTTTAGCAGTGAAATAAAATACAAAAGCACATCTTCACTGCCAAACATCACTGTCGTTTCTTGCTAATATTTTCTTAATTTTGATTCCTGCCTCAATAAAACATGACATGCAGGCTTATTGATAAAATTCAGTATAACTCTACACATAAAAACACAGTTAGAATGTCTTTTAAATGTGCTTCACAAGTCCAGCAGCAGAATACAGAACCCTGAGCAAACCCTACATGTTGCTATAGTAACCTACATAAGTTTTATGGAGGTGATATCATCATGTATTCCCTGTGCTTCCATTGGAACTTGGATCTGATCGTCTTCCAGACATAAAAAGGTAACATCACTTTAATGTGCATTTTTTTTAGAACTTCAGACTCTCAAAAATTAAAAAAAGGATTTGTGATAGGAGACAATGAAATATTAATTTATATTTCACTGCTGAGAATCACTAAACTAACTCACTCATAATTTGTGTTGCTCGTGAGTTCTGAAGTCAGTGTTGGCACTGAAAAATAAACCAATGTTTCATTGTGGTCAACTCAGAGCCAAAATTACACTGTTGCAACCCTGAACTGCAAACCACTGAAATAAATAAAACCTGCACAAGGTACTAGTTTAGCAGTGTACAGGTTTGACTGCTGTAAAACTACAGGTTTCTGGAATTTACATTCTAAAATACAATGCTGCAGTAACAGGAGGGATACCATTGTGCTATTGTCTAGTGCACTATTGGACAAAGTACTTAGCAACCCTTCTTTCTTTGCCCTGCACTTCAGAAACCCATAAGTAGATTTGAAGAATCTATCCCAGATGAGTACGTTCAGATTTCCAAAGGTTTGGTTAACCTTTAGGTTTAATTAACCATGGACACTTTCACCAATATATTAAAACAAATATACAGACCTGAAAATTACTGTTGCTGTTACTATTAATGAACACATATTATGAGTCAGTAATTTCACAAATGATGCAAAATGCATTTTTCCTGGCTTTATTGCAATACAAAATTTCTTGTGATATGGTATAGCTGTTTGCCATTATATGTATTGAATCTGTGCAGTAGAATTGTTGGGCTTGTTAGCACCAGAATAATTGCTATTTAGATCTAACTTTCTCTCTTGGCAAATGCAGTGTGCTGAGAATGTTGATTTATAACTGGTGCTGTAGAAAACTGGTACTCTACAAATCACTGTATCATCTTAGGTGGAGCTATGTGGGAATGATTGGGGAGCAGTCTCTCAGGAGGCTGTAGCTAAGTGATGGAGATGTGCCATCTGCTGAATGAAGACTTGCAGGCCCAATCCAGTATCAATAGGGCTTTGTCAGTAGCAGTAAAAGTCATCACAGTCCTGAATTTCTAAATTTCAAGGTCATTCTAGGTGAGCATGAGGGCCGTGCTGTAGAGCCAGAGGGCGTGCATCCGAGTCAGCCATGTTTAGTGCTGTTTTGGCTGCCGGCTACTACTTGCTATCCACTGTCATTTGTGTAGAAGTACTTGATGGTGCAGATATTGTGTTGTCACGGCAGCCAAAAAGTACTCCATATATGTCCTACTGGGGTGTGGGGGCGCCTCCTCAACAAGTCCCCTGGTTTGTTTGCGAGCAGAACATTGGTTATCTATTTGGTCAGACAATCCCAGGCTCAAGGTTGTCTGTACCTGGACTTCATTCCTCTCATTCCCAGCACTTGCAATGTGTGTTCCATGAAGACAAGTGACTCATCTATACGATTCTGTTTTTTAAAATTCATTTATGGGATGTGGGCATCGCTGGCAAGGCCAGCATTTATTGCCCATCCCTAATTGCCCTTGACAAGGCGGTGGAGAGCTGTTTTCTTGAACCGCTGCAGTCTGTGTGGTGAAGGTACTCCCACAGTGCTGTTAGGGAGGGAGTTTCAGAAATTTGACCCAGCAACGATAAAGGATCGGCGATATACTTCTAAGTCAGGATGATGTGTGACTTGGAGGGGAACTTGGAGGTGATGGCGTTCCCATGCACCTGCTGCCCTTGTCCTTCTAGGTGGAAGTGGTCGTGGGTTTGGGAGGTGCTGCTGAAGAAGCCTTGGCGAGTTGTAGTGCATCTTGTAGATGGTACACACTGCAGCCACAGTACGCCAGTGGTGGAGGGAGTAAATGTTTACGGTGGTGGATGGAGTGCCAATCAAGCAGGCTGCTTTGTCCTGGATGGTGTCAAGCTTCTTGAGTGTTGTTGGAGCTGCACTCATCCAGGCAATTGGAGAGTATTCCATCACACTCCTTACTTGTGCCTTGTAGATGATGGAAAGGCTTTGGGGAGTCAGGAGGTGAGACACTCGCCGCAGAATACCTAGCCTCTGACCTGCTCTTGTTGCCACAGTATTTATGTGGCTGGTCCAGTTAAGCTTCTGGTCAATGGTGACCCCCAGGATGTTGATGGTGGGGGATTCGGCGATGGTAATGCCGTTGAATGTTAAGAGGCGGTGGTTAGACTCTCGCTTGTTGGCGATAGTCATTGCCTGGCACTTCTGTGGCGCGAATGTTACCTGCCACTTATCAGCCCAAGCCTGGACGTCGTCCAGATCTTTTTGCATGCGGGCATGGACTGCTTCATTATCTGAGGAGTTGTGAATGGCGCTGAACACTGTGCAGTCATCTGTGAACATCCCCATTTCTGACCTTATGATGGAGGGAAGGTCATTGATGAAGCAGCTGAAGACAGTTGGGCCTAGGACACTGCCCTGAGGAACTCTTGCAGCGATGTCCTGGGGCTGTGATGATTGACCTTCAACCATCACAATTATCTTCCTTTGTGCTAGGTATGACTCCAGCCAGTGGAGAGTTTTCCCCCCCGATTCCCATTGACTTCAGTTTAGCTAGGACCACGCTTGGTCAAATGCTGCCTTGATGTCAAGGGCAGTCACTCTCACCTCACCTCTGACATTCAGCTCCTTTGTCCATATTTGGACCAAGGCTGTAATGAGGTCGGGAGCTGAGTGGTCCTGGCGGAACACAAACTGGGCATCAGTGAGCAGGTTATTGGTGAATAAGTGCCATTTGATAGTGCTGTTGATGACACCTTCCATCACTTTGCTGATGATTGAGAGTAGGCTGATGTGGCGGTAATTGGCCAGATTGAATTTGTCCTGCTTTTTGTAGACAGGACATACCTGGGCAGTTTTCCATATTGTCGGATAGATGCCAGTGTTGTAGCTGTACTGGAACAGCTTAGCTAGAGGCACGGCTAGTTCTGGAGCACAAGTCTTCAGCACGATAGCCGGGATGTTGTCGGGGCCTAGAGCCTTTGCTGTATCCAGTGCGCTCAGCCGTTTCTTGATATCAAGTGGAGTGAATCGAATTGGCGGAAGACTGACTTCTGTGATGGTGGGGACCTCAGGAGTAGGTCAATATGGATCATCCACTCGGCACTTCTTGCTGAAGATGGTTGCGAATGCTTCAGCCTTGTCTTTTGCACTCACCTGCTGGGCTCCACCATCATTGAGGATGGGGATGTTCATGGAGCCTCCTCCACCCGTTAGTTGTTTAATTGTCCATCACTATTCATGACTCGATGTGGAAGGACAGCAGAGCTTTGATCTGATCCGTTGATTGTGGGATCACTTAGCCCTGCCTATAGCATGCTGCTTCTGTTTTTTAGCATCCATGTAGTCCTAAGTTGCAGCTTCCCCAGGTTGGCACCTCATTTTTATGCTGTTCCTGGCATGCTCTTCTACACTCCTTATTGAAACAGGGTTGGTCCCCTGGCTTGATGGTAATGGTAGAGTGAGGGACGTGCTGGGCCATGAGCTTACAGATTGTGGTGGAATACGATTCTGCTGCTGATGATAGCCCACAGAGCCTCATGGATGCCCAGTTTTGAACTGCTAGATCGGTTCTGAATCTATCCCATTAGCACAGTGGTAGTGCCACACAACACGATGGAGGGTGCCCTCAGTGTGAAGACAGGGCTTCATCTCCACAATGGCTGTGTGGTGCTCACTGCTACCAATGCTGTCATGGACAGATGCATCTGCGACAGGTAGATTGGTGAGGACGAGGTCAAGTAGGTTTTTCCCTTGTGTTGGTATTCTCACCACTTGTCACAGGCCCAGACTGGCAGCTATGTCCTTCAGTACTCGGCCAGCTCAGTCAGTAGAGGTGTTACCGAGCCACTCTTGATGTTGGACATTGAAGTCCTCCAGCCAGAGTACATTCTGTGCCCTTGCTATGCTCAGTGCTTCTTCCAAGTGGTGTTCAACATGGAGAAGTATTGATTCATCAGCTGAGGGAGGGTGGTAGGTGGTAATCAGCAGGAGGTTTCCTCTTGCTTGAAACCATGAGACTTCATGGGATCTGGAATCAATGTTGAGGACTCCCAGGGCCACTCCTTCCCGAATGTATACCACTGTGCCACCACCCCGGTGGGTCTGTCCTATCGGTGGGACAGGATGGTGATGGAGGAGTTTGGGACATTGGCTGAAAGATATAATTTTGTTAGTATGACTATGTCAGGCTGTTGCATGACTAGTCTGTGCGACAGCTCTCCCAATTTTGGCACAAGTCCCCAGATGTTGGTGAGGAGGACTTTGCAGGGTCAACTGGGCTGGGTGTGCCGTTGCCATGTCCGTAATTGGTGCTGAGGTTGATGCCGGGTGGTCTGTCCAGTTTCATTCTTATTATTGTGTTTCGTAGCGGTTTGTTACAACTGAGTGGCTTGCTAGACCATTTCAGAGGGCAGTTAAGAGTCAACCACATTGCTGTGAGTCTGGAGTCACATATAGGCCAGACCAGGTAAGGGTGGCAGATTTCCTTCCCTAAAGGACATTAGTGAACCAGATGGGTTTTTACGACAATTCGATAGTTTCATGGTTACCATTACTGGCATACCCGGCATATTACCATTACAGATTTATTTAATTCACTGAATTTAAATTCCCATTTAGCCAATAATCTCCATTTGTAAGTAGGTCTTGTGAGCTCTGAATCCTCAGATGTGGTAGCAGTTCAAGTTACCATTTGGGGCTTTCGCCCAAGACATTGCTTTGCCTTGTGTAGCCAGCACCACTTGTTCTTCCTCACCCACTCAGCAAGGCCACTAAGGGATGAAAAAGGCAATCTCGTAGTAGAGAATAAAGAAATGGCAGCCATACTGAAGTATTTTCTTCTGTACTTACAAAGTGTGAAGGAAGGACTGCAGGAATACTAGAGGAAGACTTGGATGAACCACTATTTGATAGAAGTGTTAAAAAGGAAATTATATTAAAAGAGTTGTTGTTTTCGTGTCTTCACACATTCCCTTGGAGAATAGTGTGAAGTAGTGGAAAGATTTGCAGGCTGATTAACAGTCTGACAGGCGTGAATACTCCTTCCGTGGCCGTAACCATCTTTATACCAGCCAATAGGATGGTTAGTCCGATACGACAGGAGGGTTTCATTGGCTTCCTGAACCCATACAATAAGTGGGGGAGAGGACCACCAACGCATTTGGGTAAATATTTTAAAAAATCTTATCCTTTTGGGGCGGTCTCCAGCAGTCCATCTAAAGACTGTTGGTTAGTCTGTAGACTACGTTTTCCTGAATGTAGCCAGCCCAGCACATGGGGGCCTCAAACAGGTCTTGGGCCCCCTAATCGCATATGCAAAGGACCTATCACCTGTTTCAGGCGCGGGGCCTGGACGCTTCTTTTTCTGCCTTCACTAATATGACGGGAGGTGCTCTTCCGGCGTGTAATGAGCGTGTGCCATATTGGATGCTTAGGTGCCCATTTTGTGCCTGAGAAACTAGTGTGGCGCCATTGAATTTCAAGGCCAGTGCTGGACGCATGCTCCCAGGCAATCCCAGATCTATTAAGACACCGGAACCTTCTTTTGAGCATCCTAATGGATTTAATAATTATTGTCATTATTTTCATGTGTGCTTCATTCTAGTGCTCCTCTGGAGCAGTGGTCCTACGAAGAGGCATCATGATGCATGGAGTAGCGGGCATCCAATAGCTTTCCTGGCCCTTGCTTTTGCTGTTGAAATAGAGTTGAGACACTGAACTGCTGAAGTATAAATGTATAACATCTCCCAGTATGTTGTGAAGTTGTGCCTGTCATCGCAAATTAGCTGCAAATTTAAGTTCATAGAAATGTGGGGGTTTACATATGGACCATGTAATGTTACACGGGTTCAATAAATAGCCCCGACAACCCTGGGGAATCTGGCAATTCTGAAACATTTGATGGCCCTCTCAATCATTTGTGTGGGAGTGCTGGCAAATTATATAAATTGAGCTGTACTGGAAAAGTGGGCATTGGTGACTTGCCTTATAGAGAAATGCACAGCAAATTGGCTGATCTGTCAAAGGTGCTGGTGCTGTCTGTAATGAGCCTATTGCACGATAGTTGAGAGTTGTGGTCACTTTGCCTGCTATAGTGGGAGCTGTGCATGTTGTCAATCTGGCTGCAGCAACAAATGGTGCTCCTCCAAAGCTTCAGAACTGAAGCACAGCCACCTGAGACAGAGCTCTTGGGAAAGGTTTTGGTAAAAGCGCCTGGGTCTATACATCTGATTGGTTGGGGAGTGCCAGGATGGTCAGATTCTCTCTTGTACTGCCTGATTAATCTGGCCTCCCTTCCAGCCTCCTGCTGCTGCTCCTCTTCCTCCAGCATATCAATCTTGTAAAATGGGATTCCCATTGGGAAGCCCATTGTGCAATCCTCTGCTCCTGGCTCAGTAATTCTATTGAACTAGAATGCTTTCCAAAGGCAATGCAATCCTGAGTACTACAGTGAAAACATTTTTGCAATGCCTGCAGTGAGTCCCAAGATATGGTCCACAGTCTCCACAAGCAATCTCCGTTGAGCAGTATTAATTTAACCAAGCGTTCCACCTTGATGAAAGGGGCCTGGCACCTTTTAAATGGTGGCACACAGTCTCAAAGGGGCTTGTAAAGGAGTAACCAAATTTAGGATGGGTGATGTTATCCTATTGTAACTCTGTCACTTGCTGCCACTGTGAGGGTGAGTTCTTCAGCACATCCTGAAGTTGAATGGAATTTATGCTGCGCCATTTCTCCAGTTTATGTTGGTCCTGTCGGAAATTCCTGGCCCCTCAATGGCATAATGTCCTCCTCAACCCAGGAATTTGGATGACCAACACTTCACAATACTAAGCGAGATTAGTGATGAAATAGCAGAGACAGTAACCATAAAGTTCCAAATTTCTTTGGAAAAAGACTGGAATGTGGCAAATATTACACCCCTATTTAAAAAACAGGGAAAGAGATAAGCTGGGGAATTATAGGCCTGTTAGCCTCATGTTATTAGTAGGAAAACTGCTAGAAACTATAAAAACTGATAACATTAGTGAACACTTAGGGAGGTGTGCTCTAATTGGGGCAGTCAACACAAATTGGTAAGGGCAGGTCATGCTTGACTAACTTAATCCAATTCTTCTAGGTAATTACAAAACACAGACAGTGGGAATGCAGTGGAGGTGGTAGATTTTCTTTCATTGTGTTTGATAAGAGACTTTCTGCAAAGATTAAGGCCATTTAAAGGTAAAGTGGCAGCAACAAGAATTAATGCAATAATGAAATTACGTAATAAGCTAAAATAATTAATCTTTCCAACCAACATTGAAAATTCCAATGCCAAAAAGCAATCTCTTAAAGGCTGGGACAGACAAACCGCCACACGTCCATTTCATACAGATGAGCTGTTCAGGTGCTCGAAACATATTAATGGGACTTGGCTCTTGTTTATGTTTTATTTTGAAGCCTTAAAGAGCCTGGTGCACAACATTTACGCAGGCGTTGAGCATCACAAGCGCTTGCATTTTTGTACATGTTCTCAATCATGTAAATCATTAGTTCTCTGATTATTTCCTGGCAGCACTGTACTTCTTCATACTGGCTATCACGGAGGTGTAAAGGGTGAGAAGTTTGTACGGCCGACTGCCTTTCATATCCATTTATGGCAGGTATATATATTGCATATTCATATTTCTGACTTACCGTAGTGCATCTCTCAAGGCTTGCCATCTTCTTCTTTATAGCCTCCCAGGTCCAGCAGATTCACAATGCAGAGCTTGACTTGATTCAATGAATTATTCCCTTGCCAGGTGGCAGTGGGGGAAGGGCAGTTGCCCTTGATCCTGTGTATGGTATCAACCATCCCCACCCCCGCCTCACTCAGTGCCTACCTTCTCGACCGTATTCCTGAAGTGAAATTGTCATGGAAACAGCTGTATTGGGGTAACATGAAATATTTCAATGAAAGAAGAAAGATTTGGCTTTCTATCGCATCTCTCACATTCATAGGATATCCTAAAGGACTTCACAGCCAATGAAAGACCTTTGAACTGTAGTCACTGTTGCTTTATAGGCAAACACAACAAACAATTTGTGCACTGCAAGGTCTCACAAACAACAAATGAGCTAAATGACCAGTGGCTGTTTCTGGGGGTGTTGGTTGAGGGAGGAATGTTGGCCATGACACCGGGATAATTGGCTGCTCTTCATCCAATAATGGAGCCTTGGGTTAATGGGGAAGATTCTCCCTCCATGCGGTATTTGGGTGACCAGCCAGCACAATGCTCCAGCCGGCCACCTGATAAAGCCGGCTAGAGGCCCAGTCCATTTTGAGGGCTGAGCCTCGTGAACATAGGACCGGCAGGCTGTGGACACCTGTCAGCTCCAGGTCGCCTCTGGACCTGGAAAAAGATAGGTCCACAGAGGGTGTCCGGTCTCTGTTTTTATGGAGTCCAGAGGAGTACTCAGCACCTTCCATAAAAGTAAATTAAAACTTACCTTCATGGCTCCTCTTCGGTTGGACTGCTAGCTGAAACTGGGCAGTACGTGCATTACTGGGCCTACCAATTCAGGCTGGTGTTCCGGACGGCCATTGATAGTTCCTTAGAAGATAGCATCGGTGGGAATGGGACAGTAAATCATATCCTACCATTATCAGAGCACTACCGTCCTGTTTCCACCCAGCGGGCGGCCTGAAAATCTCCCACAACACGCAGCACGGTGGCATAGTGGTTAGCACTGTTGCCTCACAGCGCCAGGGACCCGGGTTCAAATCCGGCCTCGGATGACTGTCTGTGTGGAGTTTGCACATTCTCCCCGTGTTTGCGTGGGTTTTCTCCGGGTGCTCCGGTTTCCTCCCACAGTCCAAAGATGTGCGGGTTAGGTTGATTGGCCATGATAAAAATTGGCCCTTAGTGTTAGGGGGGATTAAATACGTGGGGTTACGGGGTTACGGGGATAGGGCTTAGGTGGGATGGCTGTCGGTGTAGGGACCGGGTGCTAGGGTTTGGATGATCAGCCATGATCTCGTTGAATGGCGGAGCAGGCTCGAAGGGCCGAATGGCCTACTCCTGCTCCTATGTTTCTATTGCAACCAAAAGGCAGCATCTCTAACAATGCAGCACTCCCCTCATACTGCACTGAGACATCAACCTAGATTATGTACTCAAGTCTGTAATGGGGCTTAAGCGATAACCTTCTGAATCAGAGGTACAACCACTGAGCTAAGTTGGCACTTAACAAAGGCTACAATGGCTTTTCAGCACTTTAAACGGTTACAGGAGATGATTTTTGCAATGGCATTGCATTGGTTATCCTATTGTGTGATCATCATAGTTCAGACCATCTAGCCCTAAACAGAAAGAGTAAAACTGTGGGCTCATAATACTGAAGTACCTTAAGCAACATTCAATTAACCCTTGATTACTGCTGAAAAACAGCAGCTTCTAAGCTATATTTCTCTAAGCACACAGCTTGAAAGGCTTGTTCAAACACAGAAGTATCATTTTATTAATTCATACTTGGAATGTGGACATTACTTTCAAGGCCAGCATTTATTGTTCATCCCCAGTTGCCTTTGAGAAGGTGGTGGTGGGCCTTCTTCTTGAAGCATTGCAGTCCATGTGGTGAAGGTGCCCTCACAATGCTGTTCAGTAAGGAGTTCCAGCGACCATGAAGGAACAGCATTATATGTCCAAGTCGGAATGGTGTGTGAGTTGGAGGGGAACTTGGAGGTGGTGGAGTTCCCATGCGCCAGCTGCCCTTGTCCTTCTAGGTGGTGGAGGTCATGGGTTTAGGAGGTGTGCACAAGAAGTCTTGATGATTTGCTGCAGTAGATAGTACACACTGCAGCCAAAGGTGGAGGGAGCAGAAGTTTAAGGTGGTGGATGGGCTGCCGATCAAGCAGACTACTTTGTCTTGGTTGGTGTTGAGCTTCATGAGCTGTTGTTGCAGCTGCACCCATCCAGGCAAGTGGAGTGTATTCCATCACACTCCTGACTTGGTCCCTTGTAGCAGGAAGAAGAGCAACAGGCTCAGGAATTCAATTGTACTAAACTAGACCACATCACCCAAAGGGGAATATATACTGGAGAAGCTGGGGTTGTTCTCTGAAGAGAAAAGAAGGTTAAGAGGAGATTTGACAGAGGTGTTCAAAATCATGAATGGTTTTGATAGAGTAAATAAGTTTCCAGTGGCAGAAGGGTCGGTAACCAGAGGACACAGATTTAAGATGATTGGCAAAATAACCAGAGGCGACATGCGGAAACATTTTTTAACACAGCGAGTTGTGACCTGGAATGCACTGCCTGAAAGGGTGGTGAAAGCAGAATCAATAGCAATATTCAAAAGAGAATTGGATAAATACTTGAAGGGAAAATAATTTACAGGTTATGGGGAAAGAGCAGGGGAGTGGGACTAAAAGAGCCGACAGAGGCACGTTGGGCCAAATGGAAACCTGTGTTGTATCATTCGATGATTCTATACACCTCGCAGACTCCCAAAACTCCCCCCACCCTCAATTTCCTGTGAGGCAGACCGAGCAGGTGACGAGCAGTTGGGTAGCAGGTGACAGTCCAGAGGTGGAAACATTGACTGTGCCAACAATAAGATAGCCAAGAAAGGAACCCCGCAAAATCGTGGGCATCAGAGCAGTGGGACGAAACTGAAACTGACAATAAAACTGAAAAAATGAAAGCGGCAGTAGCAGCAAAAGTCAGCAGCCACTGAAGCAAACAGGACAGCAGCACAGGCAGCAAGTGGAGGAAGATTCAAAAACAAGCAGGAGAGACCCCCGATGGAGAAGTGCATATTGGGGCAGTAATTCCTCCCCAAACGCGTGAGTACGGAAGGGGTACTCACGCGTCTGGCCGGAGGAAATGCCGGTTTTCAGCATGCACAGCGCATGCGCTGAAAACCGGCATTTCCTCTCCTCTAACCCAAGAGGTGAAGAGGCTAGCACGTGCGCTGTAGGGGGCAGCACGTGCGTCTTGGATTTCCTCTGTTTTGGGGGATTTGCGCATGTGTAAAGGCCTCCGGTCTTTACGCTTGTAAAAAGCACACGTAAGTATTTATTTTTTACAGGTAAGTGGTGTTTTAGTGCAATTTAGAATTTTTTTTCCACAGGTTTATTATTTAAAAAAATCTACAATAAGGTAAGTTTAGTTTTAGACCCTTTTTATTAAAAATTTATTTTTTTCAAAAAAAAAATATTGTTTAAATTATTTTTAAAAACTTATTTATACTTAATTTAATGATTGGGATGTTTTCTAAAATGTTATTTAAAGTTTAAGTAGTGTTTTGGGGTGCAGTACTTTTCATGAGTTTGACAGTTCTTACTTTCAAACTTATGAATGAAGTTTCCCCTCCCCTGATTGGCTGAACAGTGCTCACCTGATCCCAGCCGGCACATCGCACTAATTACGCCGCTGGGTCAGGTTAGCACAGCGCGCCGACATCAGAACCGGGCCACTGACAGGAAATCCACTGCGGGCCAGGTTTCAGATGTCGGCGCGCCGGGTAAGTGCACATCGGGGGCTTGCATGCGCGGCAAGCCCCCGACACCAAGTTCTGGGCCAATGTGTGGAGTGAAAATTGAGTGCCGAGATTTGCTGTGTGTCACTCATTGGGAGAAATTAAGACTCAGTTTTCCCCAGTTATGAGCCAAATGGTAAAGACAATTATTGAAAAAAAAAGGGAGGGGGAGGAGCTGCAGGAACAAGTGTTGACAAATAATTATATAGCCAGTAGAGCAGGTCAGAGGTTGGGTATTCTGTGGCGAGTGGCTCACCTCCTGATTCCCCAAAGCCTCTCCACCACCTACAAGGCACCCTTTGTAGCAACTTCAGCCAAAACGGACAATAACGAATCGACAGTCGGTTTTACTGCCCGTCCGATGTTTATTTTCTATAGACTTCAATGGAAAAGAAAATCGTGCGGGGAGTAAAATGGTCTGTCGATTCGTTATCGTCTGTTTTTGATACAGCTGAGGATGAATTTCACCTCCATTATAACCTGCAATTCAATACAAATGAGGGGGTCTCCCGATAATGTGATCAGGAGCTGGGAGCATTGCCTGATAGGCTGACCACCTGTTTAAATCACACATTGCTGGGGAGATCCGTGCTGTTAAACGGGCATTGTGAGCCTTGCTGTATATCTGTGTGTAACTTTGTTTCTGCACTGCTTTGACCTTGTAGTACAAGCGAAATGCTTGGAATTAGTCGTAGACTTCCTGATAGCTATCTAAAGCTATACTGACTCTTCTGTCACTGACTGGTGCTATAGCTATAGTTGTTAGACAGCTCTATACCTTCCAGGTATGGATATTCCTCTGGGCATACTGCTCTATTTGCATTTTCTGAAGAAGGAGGATGGGGATCAGGGGAGCCATGAAAGACAGGTGAGATTGCACCTTAGACATTCCCTGCAGACATGTCCTTACACTGACACTCATGTATATGGGGCTAAACCATTTTATCTTTACCTGTAATGAAGAGATTTGCCAGTGCAGGGTT
Source organism: Somniosus microcephalus (assembly GCF_052327205.1). Classification (NCBI taxonomy): domain Eukaryota; kingdom Metazoa; phylum Chordata; class Chondrichthyes; order Squaliformes; family Somniosidae; genus Somniosus; species Somniosus microcephalus. The sequence continues at coordinate 49,180,225 of NC_140994.1, read as the reverse complement.
CGATCCATAGGAAGACATCACTGAACTCTGCAGACTCTTGCAGCCCGACATCAGAGACCTGTTACAGCACAGGGAAAGCTCTGCCTGCACCTGTCAAAGTTACAACTGCTTTGGCCTTTTATGTGGCAGGCTCCTTCCGGGAAGTGCGGGAGATCTCGGTCACATCTCCCAACTTTAGACCCCAAATTGTATCCAGCTGGTAGCTAATGCATTGTTTGCCAGGGATTTCACCATGTTCCCCATAGAAAGCAGCCAGTAACAAGAAAGAGTCCTGTACCTTTACCACGTGGCAGGATTCCCACATGTGCAGACCATCATTCATTGCATTCATGGCCATATGTGCCCCTAATCCAAAAGGGCGCGGGATTCCTCAGGATTCTCATGGAAAAAGGCAGGCAGCGATAATATGGAACCATTCATGGGGCCACTCAGGAAATCTCCCGATATCGCATATGGCCAGTCCACCCTTGAATATGCCCCATGTATCTCCAGGGTTTAGGATGAAACAAACCGTCAGCGTTGTTAAACAGCGATTCCGATGCCTGGACCGATCGGGGGAGTTCTACCCTGTAACCTAGTCAAGGCCAGTAAGATTATTGTGGGCTGCTGTGTCCTCCACAGCTTTCCTTTGGGAAGGGGCCTAATAATGGAGCAGCAGGAGAAGAATGGCAGCAGGAAGCTGCCAACCATGAGGGAGCAGAATTGGCTGCGGAATGAACTGTGGCGATTGTTGAAATCATTAGACCGTATAATAGCGCAAACATTTCAATAATAACCTTTGCTGACCAATGCACAACAGTCCTCTACACGTGTTCGATCCCCATCCACATACAGCTTCCCCTCCATTGGATCAGCTGTATATCAGCATCAATTAATGCAATATCATTTCTCCCCACCAATCTAAGGTATCTCAGAATGGAGGGAAGTGCAACCCTCTGCACCCAAGGATCCCCTGCCGAATGATGTATTATTGGATGCCCCATGTCAATATTGTTGTTACCTTGTCTCCATCATCAAATGCAAGTTCCCTGACTGTTCCTTCTGACCACGAATCTATTATATTTGACAGCTGCCTGTCGTTAGTTAAAATGGCTGAGCAATAAACAGCAGAGGGCCTGCTCCGCCAGTGGAAGAACGGCAGAGTATCGGGGACTTATGCTCCTGACCCCACGAGAGTTTCTAAGGTCAGGGGAGGGCCCCTCATTTACAAGATTCTGGAATGTACCCGCACCACTATGGATGCATCAAAGTGACCTTGGCCAGTTGCTTGCTTGGTCGCCTGCCATCATTTTCAAATTGGCCTCCTTTATATGCAGCCTGATAGTTCCACAATCAGTCAGCTTTCCAACGGGGCAGATCCAAACTAGAATCCAGTCCTGGGCCTGCAGGTGAGCTCCACCTCTGCCGCTCCAATAGCCTGTATGCTGGGTTCATCCCAATGTCCAGGTTGCTGGATGTTAGAGAGGATAATGCTGAGGAGATTTCCAGTCTGGGTATTTGCTCCCTGCTGCCCTGTCTTCTCTGCTGTCAGAAGGCATGTTTGGGGCACTCCCGGCCAACTTACACTAGGAGTAGACCACTGGCCTTGTGGACATTCGGGGCCCACATGTTCATGGCCATGATGTCTTTTGTTGTTTGTTACCGACTGGCCCATAATAAAAAGTACTACATTGTAGGAGTCTATGTACTCCTAGCAAAAAATACTGAACTCGGAGAGGTTCAACAGAAAAGGTTTAATTGTTGAGGCTGCATGCTGAACACAGAATGGAGTCAGAGACTACACAAAGTACGACTGCCTTTCATCAGTGCACAGCTTCGACTGCTCCTCCCCTGCTCTGGGCTTAACTATGTTGCAGATCGAGTTTCTTAAAGGTGTGATCCTTCTTAAAGGCATGACGCCTGATTTATAGTCTACGGACCGGAAAGCGGATTGTGTCCTTTCTGTGATCGGTATGCCACACAGCTCCCCCCAGAATCTGCTAGTAGGGAGTGTACGAACTGGCGTGGTGGCTTGATGGCATGGCCGGAACGGCTCTTGGCGGTTGGTGTCAGGAGTGGGGCGGTCGGACGCGTCGGGCTCTTAGGCGGTCTGCCCCATGGTGGGGGTTGGCCCACTTGAACGGGTTCATCGGGCTCTAGGTGCACCAGCTTGAGCCGGTCGACCGACACCTTGTCAGTTCTGCCGCCCACTTCGAGGAGGAAGAACTTGTTCCTCGTCTGGAGCACCTTTTGGGTCCGTCGTATGGGGGCCGTAGAGGTCCTCGGTGGGCGTCATGGCGCACGAAAACAAATTTGGCCATGTGCAGGCTAGGTGGTACGCGGGTTGCTGGTTCGCCGTGCCGGCCGGTGGGTACCGGAGCGAACTGTTGTGCTCGGTTGGCGAAAGCGCGGCGTTGCTGGTCAGCCGACCAGGAGGTCGTGGCGGTGGGCAGGAACTCTCCGGGTATGCGCAGCGGCTGGCCGTACACGAGTTCCGCCGCTGAGGCTTGCAGGTCTTCCTTGACCGCGGAGCATAGGCCGAGTAGCACCCATGGGAGGCGGTCGATCCAAGCCTCGTCCTCGAGGCTGGCGTGGGGGGACGCCTTCATGGACCTGTGGAATCGCTCGCACAGTCCGTTGGCTTGGAGGTGGTAAGCCGTGGTACGGTGAATGGCCACCCCGAGGTTTCGGGCGATGGCGGCCCACAGATCAGAGGTGAACTGCGGGCCTCTATCCGACGTCATGTCGGAGGGGACGCCGAACCAAGCGACCCAGGTACCGATGAACGCCCTCGCGATGTTGGCGGTGGTGGTGGACGTCAGTGGAATGGCCTCGGGCCAGCGGGTGGTACGGTCCACGATTGTCAGCAGGTGCGTGTGACCTTGTGATGGCGGCAGGGGGCCGACGAGGTCGATGTGGACGTGGTCGAACCTTCTTTCTGGCACAGTGAACTCCTCGAGTGGGGCTTTTACGTGCTGGTGGATTTTGGCACGCTGGCAAGCCAAGCAGGATCTGGACCAGATGCGCACATCTTTGCGCAGGCCGCGCCAGACAAATCGGTTGGCCACCAGTCTAATGGACGCGCGGGTGCCGGGGTGTGAGAGGCCGTGGACGATGTCGAACACCCGTTTTCGCCAGGACGCCGGGACTACGGGGTGGGGTTGCACCAAGGAGGTGTCGCATTTGACTGTGATGGCGGACGGGCCGCAGGCGACGTCGGTCAGTCGCAGCTCTGGGAGGTTTGTGGGCGCGGAGAGCAGATCGGGGTCGGTGCGTTGCTCCGCTGCCAGTTGAGCATAGTCCACTGCCAGGTGGGCGCCGTGGATGGCGGGGCGGGATAGGCAGTCGGCCACCACGTTGTCTCGACCGGAGACGTGCCGGATGTCCGTGGTGAATTCGGACACCGCGGCGAGCTGGCGTTGTTGCCTGGCTGACCACAGGTCCGCAGATTTCGCCATCGCGAATGTCAGGGGTTTGTGGTCGACAAACGCGGTGAAGGGGCGGCCCTCCAGAAGAAGTCTAAAATGGCGGACTGCCAGGTACAGTGCGAGGAGCTCGCGGTCAAAGGCGCTGTATTTGGCCTCCGGGGGGCGCAGTTGGCGGCTGAAAAAGGCCAGCGGTTGCCAGGCCCCGTCGACCCACTGTTCGTACACGGCGCCGACCGCGTGGTCGGAGGCGTCCGTGGTGAGGGCCACCCTGGCGTTGGGCTGTGGGTGAGCGAGCATGGTGGCGTCGGCGAGCGCCTTTTTGTTCGAGTTGAAAGCGGTCAACATGTCCGCTGACCACTCGATTGCCATTCTGTCTTTCTTACCCCGGAGGGCTTCGTATAGGGGCCGCATGAGGGAGGCCGCTCCGGGAATGAAGCGGTTGTAAAAGTTGATCATCCCCAAGAACTCCTGGAGGCCTTTGATGGTGGTAGGCCGGGGGAACTGCTGGACGGCTTGCACCTTGGTGGGCAGGGGAATGGCTCCGTCCTGCGTGATGTGGTGGCCGAGGAATTCAATCCTGCTGAGGCCGAATTGGCACTTGGCTGGGCTGATGATGAGCCCGTGCTCACTGAGCCACTGGAACAGGGTGAGGAGGTGCTCGATGTGTTCCTGCTTGGAGGAACTAACTACCAGGATGTCATCCAGGTAGACAAAGAGGAACTTCAAGTCCCGGAGGACCGAGTCCATGAGCCGCTGGAAGGCCTCGGCCGCGTTTTTGAGGCCGAAGGGCATTCGGAGGAACTCGAATAGCCCAAAAGGGGTGATTATGGCCGTCTTGGGAACGTCCGTGGGGTGGACTGGCACCTGATGGTAACCGCGCACCAGGTCGACTTTGGAGAAGACTGAGCGGCCGGCCAGTCTAGCCGAGAAGTCTTGAATGTGCGGTATGGGGTACCGATCCGGCGTGGTGGCGTCGTTTAGGCGCCGGTAGTCCCCGCAGGGGCGCCATCCCCCGTCGGGTTTGGTGACGATGTTGAGTGGGGAGGCCCAGGGGCTGTTGGAGCGGCGGATGATGCCGAGCTGTTCCATTGTGGCGAACTCGGCCCGCGCGATCTCCAGCTTGGCCGGGTCCAGCCTACGGGCGTGGGCATACACCGGTGGGCCTGTGGTGGGGATGAAGTGTTCTACCCCGTGCTTAGCAACCTTCATGGAGAAGGTCGGGTTGGTGAGGGCTGGGAAATCAGCCAGGACTGCTGAGTAGTCGTCCGTTGAGCGGGCGCGGCACTGTCACGCCATTTCGGTGGGTTGGGGGGGGGGCCATGGCGCCCGGGATAGGTGACATGGTGTTCATGTCCACGAGGCGGCGCCGAGGCATGTCGACCAACAGGCCGTGGGCGCACAGGAAATCCGCACCGAGGAGCGGGGAGAGCACCTTGGCGGTGATAAACTCCCAGTGGTAGCGGCGGCCTGCGAGGTCGATGGTGACGGTGCGGGTGCCATACGTCCGGATGTCGGTGCCGTTGGCGGCAGCCAGCGCAGGGCCGCGGCCGCCTCGCTGGATCTCGAGGGCGGACGCGGGGATGATGCTGCGCTGCGCGCCTGTGTCGCATAGGAAACGGCGTCCGGAGGCGCTGTCCGTAACGTACAGCAGCGCGCCTGCTTGCCCCGTGGCCCTCGTGTAGGCCGGTGTGGGGGCGGTTGGAAACGTGCAGGGATGGCTGCAGCGGCGTGCCCGTGCGCCGAACCGGGTATGGAAGTAGCAGTATCCCTGGGTCGTAGGGCTTGGGGGATGTGGGGGCCTGGGGGGCCTCGTGGCCGAGCTGTGTGACCGCGCGATAGAGGGTGGAGCGCGCGCCGACGCTGCGGAGGCCAGGTCGGGTTTGACGGCATGGTTGGAGCTGGCGGACAGGAGCTTATCGGCTTCGTCGGCCAGGGCCTCGAGGTCCGTGAGGCTGGATGCCACAATCGCCAGGCGGATGCTGGGAGGTAGTTGACGGATAAAGAGCGTGCGGAAGAGGGAGCCGGGCGGTTTCTCGTCGGTCAGAGCAAGCATGTGTGAGAGCAAGTCTGACGGCGTGGAGTCACCGAGGCCCGGGAGGTTGAGGAGGTGGCAGTTACGCAAGAATTGGGAGGCTGTGAATTTTTTAATGAGCGCGGCCTTGAGATGTGCGTACTTGCCTTCCTCCGGAGGGTTTTGTAGTGCTGTCCAGACTTTCGTGATTGTGGAGCTGCCCAGGGAGGCGAGGAGGTAGTCGTACATCGTTGCGTCGGTGGTGATGCCGCGGAGTCGGAATTGCGATTCGGCTTGAAGGAACCAGGCGGTGGCCAGGTTCTTCCAGAACTCCGGCAGCTTCACAGAAACTGCGTTTGTGTCAGCCATGGTTACGCTTAGGAGTCGTCCTGAGTGTCGGGGTCACCAATGTAGGAGTCTACGTACTCCTAGCAAAAAATACTGAACTCGGAGAGGTTCAACAGAAAAGGTTTAATTGTTGAGGCTGCATGCTGAACACAAAATGGAGTCAGAGACTACACAAAGTACGACTGCCTTTCATCAGTGCACAGCTTCGACTGCTCCTCCCCCGCTCTGGGCTTAACTATGTTGCAGATCGAGTTTCTTAAAGGTGTGATCCTTCTTAAAGGCCTGACGCCTGATTTATAGTCTACGGACCGGAAAGCGGATTGTGTCCTTTCTGTGATCGGTACGCCACAACATGATGTCAGAATTGAAAGTAATTCACTCTGAATCTACTAAAAAGTTTTAGATGGTAATACAAATGAAAAAAAGGAACATCTAAAGGTGGAAAAGCTGATCTCCTACAGTTCCATAGGGTTTTTGCTGAATGGATATTCTACTTCCAAAACTTGGCTGCCCATGTCCTAACTCGCACCAAGTCCTGTTCACCCATCACCCCTGTGCTCGCTGGCCTACATTGGCTCCCGGTTAAGCAATGCCTCAATCTCAAAACTCTCATCCTTGTTTGCAAATCCCTCCATAGCCTCGCCCCCTCCCTATCTCTGTAATCTCCTCCAGCCCCACAACCCTCCGAGATATCTGCGCTCCTCTAATTCTACCCTCTTGAGCATCCTCTGATTATAATCACTCAACTATTGGTGGCCGTGCCTTCTGTTGACTAGGCCCTAAGCTCTGGAATTCCCTGCCTAAACCTCTCCGCCTCGTACCTCTCTTTCCTCCTTTAAGACACTCCTTAAAACCTACCTCTTCCTGCCCTAATTTCTCCTTATGTGGCTCGGTGTCAAATTTTTTGTCTTATAATACTTCTGTGAAGAACCTTGGGATGTTTTAGTACATTAAAGGTGCTATATAAATGCAAGTTGTTGTTGTTATCCTGTATGGGACAGATTCAGCACTGACACTGCAATGTCTTTATTTGACTGTAACCTACTTCATCTTAGATTATCAGCAGTAAAATCATTTAAAACAAAAAAAAATCTAAATGTTAAGCACTGGGAATGCCGCCACTGAATAGTTCTGGAAATCTGTTATTCAAAATATACCGGGGTAGCGTTTCCACTTTGGGTGCAATCAGTGATCCGGGCGGAAATTGTGCCCAAAGTTGTGCTAGTTTGGGAAGTGTTTTTTCCCCTCGAGCTTCTGCTCAAACTCATTTGCATATCACCAAACATAGGAGGGGATTTTAACTCAGGTGCAGGATGGTGTCATGTTATCCGAATTTCGTGTTTCCCACACGAATCTAAATGCATGTGGGAGATTGATGCAATTTTAACTGAATTGGCCAATTGATTTCCAACGTGTGGGAAGCCTTTGCAAATGGTTTTTTTATGACTGAAAGTCCCCTCCGATGACGTCATCATTGCTGTTGCATTTAAGGTCCACTGCAAGCCTTGCTTCTTCTGCAGACTACCAAGCTTCTTGACTGTGCAGTGTGAGGGAGCTGCAGCAAATATGACAAGCGGGAGGGCCAGATCAGCTCCTCGCTTTGACGAGGTGGCACTGCAGGCATTAGTGGATGGGGCTAGGGCCAACAGGGAGGTGCTCTTCCCTTCATCAGGGGGGAAGAGGCCTCCCACTCAGACCAAGGCAGTGTGGATGCAGGTGGCTGAGGAGGTCAACACCTTGTGAGTCACCCGCAGAACCTGGATACAGTGCAGGAAAAGATTTCATGACCTTCAGCGCACTGGAAAAGTGAGTATGAATTTCCCATCACCCTCAATCTGATCCCCATTGCCTTTCCTCACCAGCACTCACCTTTAGCAATCTCTTCCTCCACATCCCACTTGACATTGACATCCATGCACCCTTACCCATTCCTTCTCTCTCTATGCTCACATTCACATAACTATTCGACCATGCAGTCCTCACACTCCCTATCACTCTGATGCTTTGAACACAACTGACAACACACAGGGAGGGCCCTTGGTCTTGCAACCTCACTCCATCTTTGTCTCCTTCTAAGTATCTATGCTATGCAATCTCTACACTCACTCCTTTATTCTCACTCAACCTCCACTTTTCTCCCTCATTGCAGGAAAAGGGAGCCCACAACAAAAGAGAGCGAGCCAGGACAGGAGGAGGGACAGCCTGATTAGCCCACCTGACCCCCTGGGAGGAGGCTGTCCTAGAAATTATGGGAATAGAGGATGATTTGCACGTGGGGGATGGACAGACGGGTGTAACACAGCAAGCTGGTGACAGAAAAGTTTCCCATCTCTCTCTTTGACATTGCATGAGTCGCTGATAATGATTGTGAAGCTGTAACAGATGGACTTATGAGCATCTGCAAAAAGATATGTGCATGTAGCCTTTGCATCACATCTCTGACTCTTTCCTTTACTCCCCCACAGGACCATCACAAGCATCCGTCCCCCCTAGCCAGGAAGAAGAGGCTGAGCAGTCAGACTCCTCAGAGGAAGCTGCAACGTCTGAGGGCGCAGCGTCAGCAGAATTCAGCGCACCCAGCACCAGCACAGACACTCACACCTCGGTGGGACTTTCGTGACATAGAGTAGTGTTGTCACCTGGTGTATCACAGCTCACAAGTGAGCATCAGCAGATTGTGGAGACAGGGACAGCAGTGGAGAGTCCTAGTCGGAGGGTGCAGGACTCTGCCAGCTCAGCTCAGCAGCATGTCGACCCTCTGCCTTTGGGTCCATCCATAAGATCAGAGGTGATGGAACTCCAGGCACAGATGCAGGAGTCTCTGGCAGGTTTTGCCTCTAGGGTCGCTGCGAGTGTGGAGCAAATGGAGGAGTCCATAGCGAACATGAGCAGAGCCTTTGTGGAGTCATTGGCGCATGAACGCATCACCACGGAAATAATGGCTACCTCCGTGGAAAGGATTGCTACCTCCGTGGTAAGGCTGGCTACCGTAGAGGAGAGGATGCCTACGGTAGAGGAAAGGATGGCTACGGCCATGGAGGAGCTTAGTCGCCAGGGTATGGAAAACATGGTCATTGTTCAGAACAGAATGACATCTCTTGAGGAGCGATGGGCATCTATTGAACAGAGAAACCAAACCTTCATGGAAGTCCTTCTGAGTAGGACTGTCATTGCAGATACGGGTCCCCATGGCCCCCCTAATGTGCAGCAAGGTGTTCTCCAGCCACTTGCAGGTGCTGAGGGGGACCTGACCCATGAGAGGGAGGTTGGTGGCAGACCTCAAGTGGGGGCTCCTCTCCAAGCGCTCACACTTCCATGCCACTGCAGAGCCCTCGGTCAGAGCTCCACTGGAGTCCGCACCCAAGTGAGATAGACGTCTCAACCTCTGCACAGCCGCAGGAGCAGCAGACTGTTGACGAGCCCTCATAGGCTCGCAACCCCAGAGGACGCCCACCAAAGGTGTCGAGGCAGGAGCAGCAGGAAAGTGAGCAAGGGGCCTCCACATCTGCTGAAGCCACAGGGGAGGCACCACGTAGGAGCACGCGTAAGAGGAAAATTCTGCACAAATAATCACAAGGTTAGTCACTTGAGTGCAATTTTGTGTTTATTGTAAAAATGCCATCACGTCGTTATTGAACATAAAAATTCTGATTGAAAATGTTGCAATTGTGGGGTCTGTCATTTCGCTATTGGGACTTCCACATTGAGGCCTTAGGAATACTTACAACTGTCAGTATGGTGGTCAGAGTGCTAGGAATCCTCTGGCTCTTGGCCATTGTCAAAGCTCTGGTAAGAAGCATCGAGGCAAAAGTGTTTGATTGACTAGGCTAAGCAAATCTGGCCAGGATGAGTGCGTTCCTTGCATCCCGGGCAGCAATGCTCTCGCGTAATGCTGCCGCTGGTTGATGGGCTTCTGCAGGATGTTTGTTTTCGCACTCCTCCTCCTCATCTGAGGAGGATATGTGAGGAGCACTTGGTCCTCAGGAATCTGCAAGCCACGACGCTGTGCCATGTTGTGAAGTGCACAGCAAACCATGATGATTCTGGAGACCCTGGATGCTGAGTACTGCAGGGCCCCACCTGATCTATCCAGGCATCTGAAGCGCATCTTCAGCAAACCGATGATTTGCTCGATAATGGATCTGGTGGAAATGTGGCTGGAGTTGTAGAGCTCCTCAGCTTCGTTGGCTGGCCTCCTCAACGGCGTCATTAGCCACGTCCTCAGGGGATAGCCCTTGTCTCCAAGTAGCCATCCGTTAAGTTGGTCTGGAGGACTGAATAGCGGAGGCACACTAGACTGGCGTAGTATGAAGGAGTCATGGCAATTGCCAGGGTACATGGCACAAACATGCAAAATTTCCTTCTTGTGGTCACACACCAGCTGAACATTGAGGGAGTGGAAGCCCTTGCGGTTGACAAAAATACCCTAATTGCGATGGGGTGCCCTAAGGGCCACATGTGTGCAGTCAACGACGCCCTGCACCCTTGGAAAGCCTGCCAGATTAGTTAATCCAACCGCTCGTGCCGTGACACTTGCTCGATCCTTGGTGAAATGAATGTGATTGTACGCGAAGGCAAAGAGGGCATCGGTTACCTGCGTGATGCAAGTGTGTGCAGCCACCTGGGAGATGCCGCTGATGAGCTGCTGCTGATCCCTGGAATGAGCCTGAGGCAAAAAAGTTGAGTGCGGTGGTGACTTTGATGACCACTGGTAATGCTTGTCCACCTGGTCCTCTGGGCAGCAGGTCTTGCTGTAGCATTGCGCAGATGTCAGTCACTACCTCTCGCGAAAGTCGGACCGCCTTTGGCACTGCTGCTCAGACATGTTGAGGTAGCTGTCCCTGCATCTGTAGACCCTGTTTGGGGTGTATCTCCTGCGCCGACGGGCTTCCAGGCGCTGGCCCCTTCTGGCCTGTGCAGCTTCAGGTGGGTGAGCAGCAGCCTGGCGCTCCTGCTGCTGCTGCTGTTGCTGGTGCTGCTGTTGTTCCTGGTTCTGCTGCTGCCGCGGCTGGTGCTTGAGCTCCTCTAATGCCCAGATGGAAAGGAAATAAATGGCTCCCATGCTTCTGGTATATTCCTCTGTTGAGGAAGCACTGAGTGAAGGTGGCAAGAGGGGTATCCCAGGAGGTCACACTGGAAATGGGTGTGAGGCTCCAACCTTCCACAGGTGTGGTTAAGCCTTCTAAAAGTTGCCCCAGACCTGAGACCACTAAGTCCAGCCACCTGCAAATGATGACTGATCAAATCTCCTCTTTAATGGTTGACCTGCAGTTGATAGTTATTGTGTATGTGCCTTTAAGAGAAGACCGGATTCTATACCGCAGTACCGGCAGTGACCACCCCTGTATATAAAGCCATAGCAGGCTTCTGTATTTCAGTCTTGAATTACTCCCTGTTCAGTAAATACCTGTTTTATTGTTCTCCTGCAGTCTGAGTATTATTGATCCTCGGACACTACACTGGTGACGGGCAGGTTTGAACTCACCTGCAGTACTGCATCACCTCATGGGGATCTTTTCCCTGAAGAGAAGCTTCTTGGAGGTCGAAGTCAGAAAGGCGGGCGTCGACCGCGGGCAACCGCCCAGGGATCCATCGAAGAGTTGCAGGGGAGGCTGTGGAGAGCTGGGCCTGGCTCCCCAGTCGAGGTGTTCCAGCAAGTCATGCTGGTAGCAGGTAGTGCGCTGACCCTTCCGGACTGCGGCGGGCTCGGGCTCGATCGAGCGGCTCTGCAAAGGGGCCGTGCAGCGTCGTCGGGAGGAAGAGAGAGAGAAAGGGTGGAGCGCACAGGGCGCGGTCGGTGCTCAAGAACAGGGCAGCGTGGAGAGGATAGAACGCGGGGAAGGAAAAGTGAGACGCACTGAAGCCGTGGGTCGCCGCCATTACCCTGTAGAATGCTAGGAGCAGCGTGGCAGCAAGGGGAAGAAGGAAAAGCGCGGGAGGCGCCATTTTATTCCATTGGGGAAGAAGAAAAAGCGCGGGAGGCGCCATTTTAAATCACCCAAGATGCCGAAGAGTGGCAGTATCACTGCTTTCGACAACGAGATAGAAGACTGGGCCACGTATGTGGAAAGAATTGCAGTGTACTGCAATGCCAATGAGGTGCCAATGGAAAGAAGGCATCAGTATTATTAAATTTGATGGTCACGAGAACGTACGGCCTATTGCGGAATTTAATTACCCCAGCTAAACCAATGGAGAAAAGTTTTGAAGAGATTGTTAATATCTTACAGGAACACCTAAACCCTACACCGCTGCTGATAGCAGAAAGATTCAAGTTCCATAAAAGAAACCAGCACAAAGATGAGAACAATGCTGACTATCTTACGGAACTACGCAAGTTATCGAAGCACTGCCAGTTCGGAGCAGGACTGGCAGACACCTTGCAGGATAAGTTTGTCTGCGGGCTCCAGAGTGAAGGAACCCAGAAATGACTACTTTCGGAAAAGGACCTGACGCTAGAACAGGCTTTCAGCATGGCAGTATCCTACGAAGCAGCAGCACGGGGAGCTGCGGAAATACAACAGAAACCACAGGAATACAGCACTAACGAAATAGCGTATGGAGCAGAAAAGTGCTATCGCTGCGGCAGAACAACCCATAATCAGAAGGACTGCTGGGTTAAGGACAAAGTATGCAGGCAATGTGGGAAAATGGGACACATAGCAAGAGTCTGCAGGTCGGGAAAGAAAACCAACACTACAAGAACTACTAAGGAAAAGTACAAGAAAGTAAAAAAATTGACAGACAGTAGTTCGGAAGATCAGGAGAGTGATAAGGACTCCGGGAGCAGGAGACTAAGTTGTCTAAAGTTACACAACGTGATCGCAAAGGAGGATCACCGAACCATTTGGGTCACCCTCATGATAGCAGCGTCCCCAGTAAAGATGGAATTGGACACAGGATCAGCCCTAACTGTCATGAATCGACGAGACTATGAGCAGCTATTCTCACACATACCCCGAATACCAGTCGATTGTACTGGTAAAGGCAAGGAGCTTCAAGATAGGGCAACCAGTCTTGGCCCGCGACTACTGAACAGAAAAATGGCAGCCAGGAACGATATGCACACAGCAGGGACCACTAATGTACACAGTGGACGTTGGAGAGAGCATCGTGAGATGCCATGCTGACCAGATTCTAGAGCCACAGGAACAAGCCAAACCCATACCACGAGCAGGTGCACCTGGTAATCAACCCGAAGTACAGATTGCGTCTACCTCAGAAGCAGTGGTATTGGAGGCTGACGAACCAACCAATGACAATGAACCAGAATCAACTCCGCCGCAAGAACAGGATACTCGAGAAAGGCGCTATCCAGCCAGGATCAGGAAGCCTCCTCAAAGACTGAACTTATAAATGATTATTTCAGTTGATGTATATAGTACAGAGAAAATTGTAATTGTAATTAGTTATTATTTAGTTGTTAAATGAATGTTATGTACTGGTTATCTAAAAGGGGAGGAATTGTTGTGTATGTGCCTTTAAGAGAAGAACTGATTCTATACTGCAGTACCGGCAGTGACCACCCATGTATATAAAGCCATAGCAGGCTTCTGTATTTCAGTCTTGAATTAGTCTCTGTTTAGTAAATACCTGTTTTATTGTTCTCCTGCAGTCTGAGTATTATTGATCCTTGGACACTACAATAGTCAGCAATCCAGTAGTGCTCCCGCCAGGTTTCACATTCGTGTTTCCCACCAGGCGTGTTTCATGTGGGAAAAGGGTTAAATTCGCAAGGGCCTTTCAAAATAGGATTATAGAGGCCATTTAGTGGTTGTTAAGGGCCTTAATGACCAGTCCCGTCTGTTGGATGCGGGTCGGAGTCGGGACCATCAGACACGACAGAGTTAAAATTGCTCGGAGTTGGGCACCAGGCTGGGGGGGGGGTGGTCCTTCCCGCCAGTTTTTGCGATTTTAACCCCCCCCGCACACTTCCAAGCCCGCCTCCACGGCTCAATGAAAATCGAGGCCATAAAGTCTGCCATGAACCAGTGCAATCGGGCAGCATTTTAGAATGTAATTTTTTTTTTAAAAGACAATTATGCTTTAAAAAAAACATTTTAGCTTTAAAAAATATTCCTTGATATATTTAAGAGTAATAACTTGATGCAGCTTGATTAATACAGCTGAAAATGGGTTTATCACAAAAAATAAGCATTTTAATCAGAGTGTCTAATCCACCACCCGATTTTAAATAACTGAAAATGACTTTAGAAACCATTTGCTTGTTATACTGGTGTAAAATAGTCAGTATCTTAGTAAATTAAAAAAGTATATTCATAGGGTGAGAAATTAGGCTCTGTAGCACCTGTCTTTTAGGCACTATGCCGTCTCCTAACGCTCAAAAATGGCGTCCGAGATGCACAAGCACACTTCCAACAGGAGTGTGCATGTGTAAACCCCTTTACCAAGATTCCAATGTCATCCTGGTAACGGGGTTTGTCCGCGCGCACCTAACGACTGCCGGCTGCATGCAGAGCAGGCAGATTATGACATGAATCTGTGTGCAACGCTAATTTGCCACCAACGGTGCCATGCTCCAGCCTACGCCCTGTCTTAACCTCGCACAGCCGAACACGATGTTAAACGGAATGAAGGACCCCCCACCACTGCTATTTACTGGGGTCATGAACTACATACAGGTTAGTTGCTGGATTATTTCTTCTGGCTGCTGGCACAATTGTACATCTTTTTGGAGCTTTCCTATACTTGCATAAAGTTTGAATAGTCAACAGGGAGTGGTCTGGATGGTGCTGAAGTACTTTTTTGTTGATTTAAAAGCTTGTGTTGAAATAAGTTGCTTCCAGGCATGGGAATTGAGCATGATTGGGAGAATGAAGAGAGGCCAAGTAGAGCAGGAAATGCTGCTAGAAGAGGGAGGATGAGGAGGGGAGAAGAGCTCTCTGCAGGACGCCATATCCACCAAGGGTCTTTATGGAGCAATTCTCTTACCTCAACTTCAGTGAGGACCAGTGCTTGAGAAATCTTCGCTTCATGAAAGAGGTTGTTATTACGTCCGTGAATGGTTGAGACACAGACAGCAGGAGTTGAACAAAACACGTCTTTACTGATGGAAGTTAATAGTGAAACTGAAAACAACAGGGGCTCACTAGCGCCTTTTATACAAGGGTGGTCACTGCCGGTACTGCAGTCTGAGACCAGTTATTCTCTTAAAGGTACATACACAACAATTCCTCCCCTTTTAGATGAACAGTACATAACATTCATTTAACAACTAAATGATAACTAATTACAATCACAATTACGGTTGCTAGATACATTGGTTAAGTTTAAGCAATTATAAGTTCAGTCTTTGAGGAGGCTTCCTGATTCTGTCTGGATAACGCCTCTTTGGGGTATCAGGTTCTTCTGGCAATGTTGAGTCGGGATCAATGTCGTCGTTTGGTTCATCTGCTTCCAATATTAGCGGTTCTGTGGTAGCTGCAATTGGAATGTCAATTTCATTACCAGGTGTATCAGATCGTAGTGTGGAGTTGACGTTTTCCAGTGACTCTAGAATCTGGTCAGCATGGCGTCTTACAATGCTCTCCCCAACGTCCACGGTATACATGAGAGGTCCTTGTCGTGTACAAATCGTTCCTGGCTGCCATTTCTCAGTGCGGTAGTCCCGGGCCAAAACTGGTTGACCTATCTTAAAACTCCTGGTCGGCCTTTCATTCATATTCTGAAACTGCCTGTTCTCCACATCTCTTCGGACGTTTGGCTTAACCAAATCCAAGCGGCATCGTAGTCTTCGATTGAAGAACATCATGGCTGGAGTTTGGTTGTTAACCGCATGTGTCGCATTCCGGTAGGCAAACAAGAAGTTGTCCACCTTGTGTTGTAGGGGTATATCTTCATTACACATTGCCTTGATAGCCTTCTTGAATGTTTGGACAAACCTCTCGGCCAATCCATTAGTGGCTGGATGATATGGGGCAGATGTGTAATGCTTAACACCATTGTTCTTTAAGAACCTCCGGAACTCTTCAGACACAAACTGTGGTCCATTGTCAGAGCAAATCTGTTCAGGCAGCCCATTCCTGGCGAATATGGTTCGTAAAACTGTGATAGTTTTTTCCGTGGTGGTTGAGGACATTTTTATTACCTCTGGCCACTTTGAATGTGCATCCACCACAATTAAAAACATCGAGTCCATGAAGGGACCAGCAAAATCAATGTGCACCCTTTGCCATGGAGATGAGGGCCACTCCCATTGATGCAGAGGAGCTTGTGGTGGGGCGTTTTGGACCTTCTGGCATCCTGCACAGCTCTTGGTCATCTCTTCGATTTCTCTATCGATTCCCGGCCACCACACAAACGCTCTGGCTAAGTTCTTCATTTTTACCCCACCCAGATGACCCTCATGAAGCTCATTGAGCACTCTAATCGTCAACTTAGGTGGAATTACTACTCTGGATCCACACATCAAGGTTCCTCTGCACACTGACAGCTGTTCTCTTCTCGGCGAGAATGCTGGCAGCAGTGGTTCGCCATGTGCTGGCCATCCCTTCACCGTTAAATCATAGACCCATGATAGTGTTGGGTCATTCCGTGTTTCCTTTTCTATGTTTGCATTTGTCACAGGGAGACATTCGACTATGGTCGAGTGGAATAACTCCATTGGATCCACTGCAAGGTCTTCTTCTTCCACCGTCGGCAACGGTAGGCGTGACAATCCATCAGCATTTCCATGCTGTTTAGTTCCTTTGTACTCGATGTCATATTGGTGTGCCCCTAGGAAAAGGGACCACCTCTGCAGCCGTTGTGCTGTCATTATCGGTACGCCCTTCTGAGGGTTGAAAATGGAGACAAGAGGTTGATGATCGTTTAGTAGAGTAAATTTTTGACCGTGCAGGTAGTGATTGAACTTCTTCACCCCCCCACACTAGGCTGAGGGCCTCTCTGTCAATCTGGGCGTAGTTACGCTCGGCAGAAGTTAACGAGCGTGACGCAAAAGCTATCGGCCTCTCCAAACCATCAAGGAATTTATGTGACAGTACCGCCCCAATGCCGTAGGGAGACGCATCACACGCCAGTCTGATCGGCAGTGCTGGGTTGTAGTGAGCCAATACTTCCCTTGAAGTGATTAAGTCCTTACTCTTCTGAAAGGCCCGCTTACAACCATCGCTCCATTTCCATGCTACCCCCGTTCGTAGCAGGGCGTTCAGTGGGTGCAGAATTGTCGACAAATTAGGCAAAAACTTATATTAGTAATTCACCAATCCGAGGAATGACCTCAGTTGCGACACATTTTCAGGCGCTGGGGCCTTAACAACCGCTTCAATTTTGTCAGGGGACTTATGTAACCCCTCTTCATCAATTACGTGGCCACAATACGATATCTGTTTCTTAAAAAATTCGCACTTGGGGCGGTTGGCTCGCAGCCCATGTTCCCGTAGTCTAGTGAGCACCTGTTCTAGGTTGTTAAGGTGCTCACTGTCATCTTCACCTGCCATAAGGATGTCGTCCAAGTAACACTGAGTCCCCGGAATCCCTTGCAGGACTTGTTCCATCGCTCTTTGCCATATCGCCGGAGCCGATGCTACTCCGAATACCAATCGATGATACTGGTAAAGACCTTTGTGAGTGTTTATCGTGAGATACTCCCTAGAGGACTCTTCAACCTCCATCTGCAATTATGCTTGTGCTAGGTCAATTTTTGTAAAACGCTTCCCTCCAGACAGTGAGGCGAAGATGTCTTTTATCCTTGGAAGAGGATATTGCACTGTGTGAAGGACTGGGTTCACCGTCACCTTGAAATCCCCACAGATGCGAATCTTCCTTGGCTCCCCGGACTTATTGCTTAACGTTTTCTTCATGACAGGAACGATGGGTGTCGCCCACTCGCGCCAGTCGACCTTAGACAACACGCCTGCCTTCTCCAGATTCTCCAGCTCTGCCTCGACGGCTAGGCGAATTGTATATGGTACCGGTCTTGCTTTGAAAAACTTGGGAATTGCATTCTCTTCTATTTTTATCGAGGCGGTTACGCCTTTAAGCGTGCCCAGTTCTTGTTGAAATACCTCTTTGGCGTTAGGTAAGATTGTTGACAATCGTCCAGGAGTGACGTCTTCATCTTTTTTACTGTCCACCGTCATTGCATGAATGGAGTGCCAATCTAAGTTTATCTTCCTGATCCATTCCCGTCCCAATAACGGTGGTCCACCATTTGGCAGTATGTAGAGATACAATTTCAGTATTTTCTTGCCGTTGTATTCGACAGGCACCCTTATTTTTCCTCTGGGGTATACTTTTTGCCCTGTATACGTCGTCAAGACGATGGATGTCTCTCTCAAGGGTATGTGTGAAAATAGCCGCTCGTAGTCTCGTCGATTCATGACGGTTAGCGCTGATCCTGTATCCAATTCCATTTTAACTTGGGACCCTGCTATCGTGAGGGTGACCCAAATGGTTCGGTGATCCTCTTTTGCGATTACATTGTGAAATTTGAGACAGCTTAGTCTCCTGTTCCCGGATTCATTATCGCTCATCTGGTCTTCGGAACAACTGTCCGTCATCTTTTGTACTTTCTTGTACGGTTCCTTAGTAGCCTTTTTGTTGTCGCTGGTCTTCTTCCCAGACCTGCAAACTCGTGCAATGTGTCCCATCTTCCCGCATTGCCTGCATATTTTGTCTTTGGACCAGCAGTCCTTCTGGTCATGGTTAGTTCTGCCGCAGCGATAACATTTTGCAAATCCCCGTGTCATTTTGTGGGTGCCGTATTCCTGTGGTTTTTGTTGAATTTCTGCAGCTCCCCTGGTTGCTGCTTAATACGATACTGCCACGTTGAAAGCCTTATCTAGCGTCAGCTCTTTCTCCGAGAGTAACTTCTTCTGTGTTCCTTCACTTAGGAGTCCACAGACAAATTTGTCCCGTAGGGTATCTGCCAGTCCTGCTCCGAACTGGCAGTGCTTTGATAGCTTGCGTAGTTCCGTAAGGTACTCAGCATTGCTCTCATCTTTATGCTGAGTTCTCCTGTGGAATTTAAATCTTTCTGCTATCAACAGCGGTGCAGGGTTTAGGTGTTCCTGTAGGACAGCAACAATTTCGTTAAAACTCTTCGCCTTTGGTTTGGCTGGAGTAATCAGGTCCCGCAATAGGCTGTACGTTCTAGCGCCCATTAAGTTTAGCAATATCGATGCCTTTTTCTCCTCCGCTGTTTCGTTTGCCTCGAAATATACCTCGACTCTTTCCACATACGTGTTCCAGTCCTCTGTTGTATTATCAAAAGCAATGATACGGCCAGTCTTCGGCATCTTGCAAATCTAAATTGGCGCCTCCCGCGCTTTGCCTTCTTCCCCGATTTAACAAAATGGCGCCTCCCACGCTTTGCCTTCTTCCCCGCTGATTAAGGTGGCGCCTCCTGCGCTTTGCCTTCTTCCCCGCTGTTGTTAGCGCTGCTTTCTGTGGTTCCCATTGCAACCTGCAGCTCCTCGCGGTTTCTTGCGCGTTTAATATTTCTTTTTTTTATTATCTTCCCATCGTGGAACAACCCTGTGGGACTCTTGCCTCCCTCTTCGCGGGTCTATACGCAGCCCGGCTTCGTAGCACCGGCCGCGCCCTGTGTGCTCCACCCTCTCTCTCTCTTCTTCCCGACAACGCTGCTCGGCCCCGTTGCAAACCACCCGCTCGAGTTCACGACCACCGCAGCCCAGGAAGGATCAGTGCACTACCTGCCACCAGCCCGATTAACTGAAGCACTGTCGACAGGAACCAGGCCCGCTTCCGACAGCTTCTCCAGCAATCTTCAACTCCGCAACACAGGGCAGATGCCCACGGTCGACGCCTGTTTCTACTGCCTCTTACTTTCTTTTCTTTCCGGCCTCGACCTCTGCTCACTTCGCTGTAGGAATGGATCCCAGGAGGTGGTGCAGACTGTAGGTAGGTTCGTATCTGCTCGTCGCCAGTATTACGTCCGTGAATGATTGAGACACGGACAGCAGGAGTTGAACAAAACACGTCTTTACTGATGGAAGTCAATAGTGAAACTGAAAACAACAGAGGCTCACTAGCGCCTTTTATACAGGGGTGGTCACTGCCGGTACTGCAGTCTGAGACCAGTTATTCTCTTAAAGGTACATACACAACAGTTGTGGCTGAAATCTGCCAACTGCTGCAATCATAACTGTAACCTCAAAGCAGGGCAAGGACAGCATTGCCTATGGATGTCAAGGTGACCGTGGCTCTTAACCTTTATGCATCTGGCTCCTTCCAGGCTGCTGTTGGAAATATAAGCAATATCTCGCCCACCAGCGAGCTGGCACCTGCACTATCCTTTCACCCCGCTCTGGTTCCTACGCATTTGTGCCTGGTGTCTCACCACGTGCAGATCACTCCTCTACCCTAGCCCTAAAATACGAGCAGGGTCAGTCTCTGAGCTGGTGTCTCTTCATCTTCACTATCTTCTTCCTTTTCCTCCCTGCCTGAGAAGGTTCCAGTTCTTAGGTAGCTGAAATGAAAAAGGGTCAAGGGTTGGGTTGTGGTGAGGGGAGAGGAGAAAATAAGAAGTGCGTGCTTGCACCACCTGCAGCTTGTGAATCAGAAGAAAATGAGAAACGGGATGCAAGAAGGAGGATTATGTATGAGGATACCCTCATCTTTGATTCCTCCAGCCCCACCAGTGGCCGCGGCCTCAGTAATGCCGATTCCCATGATGGCCAGCACTGTCTCCTCCATAGGGGTTAAAACATACAGGCGCACTTATCCTCCTCCAGTTCTTCCCTGCTGCCTGCTGTTATGTGCCACCTTCTCCTGCAAGAAAGAAGGATGTGTGTCAGTGAGTGTCCTGCAATATGTTTGGGTGATGTGGCTGTCATGGTTGAATGGCTGCCAGTGTGTGCGAGCTGTGAGTTGTGGGTGTGAGGCTTGCAACAGTGTGAGGGGGAGGTAAAGCATATGAATTTTAGGCTTGAGTACTGATTGATAGAGATTGTTGGTAGGTGGGTGATGGGGTTGTAGAGAATTGAGCAGTGGATGAGGCTAGTGGTGCAGTTGGTAGGATATGCCATTTAGAGCTGAACTCACTCACCTTGACAACTCATTCCAGGTGGTTGAACTTCTTCCTGCACTGCATCCATGTTCTTGGAGCAATACTCCTGGCATTGACCTCGGCCGCTACTTGTTCCAATGCCGCCTGAGCATATGTCTGAAGAGCCTCCTTCCCCCTTGCAGATACAAGATGTCTCTCTTCTTTCCACATCTTCCACCAAGACCGCCAGTGCATTGTCTAAAATCCCCTGGTGCTCGCTCTCTCACAGGTTCAGCCATTGCTCAAAGTATCACAGCTCAGATTGACTTTTGAAAAAACTCCCACCACTTCTTGCAGCCACAATGCACCTCCCCTTTAAGAGATGTAGGCGGCCTTTAAGTAGTGCTAGCCACTCGCAATATCAAACCCCTGCTGATGCGTGTGGCCAATGAACAGCGAGGGGAGCATTGACTGACCACAGCAATTAATTAAAAGAGCCGGCAGCACAAATTTAACGTCCTGCCTGCAACACAATGAGAGGGAGCAGATTAATCACGTACCACGATCCCCACGCCCGTTTTCAGGGGTTAGCCAATTTCTCCCCCCATAGCTTTTAAAATATGCCTATTAGTGTCCTTGTGCCTAAAAAAAAAGACTTCATTTTTAGAGCCTCCTCGAAGGCCTGCAAACGACGCAATTAGCCGAAACTCATGATGGTGATGGTGGGCGGGGCTGGCATCTAGCGCGATGCTTTTTAAGCTAGCGCAAAAGATCGCGGAAACCCGAGTTGCACTGAATGCTTAAAATTACGCAATCTTTTGCATTAGTTTTAGCTGATTTCAGGCATATTGTGCCGATAAAACCAACTCAACCAAATGGAAACTCCAGGCCAAGATTTCCAGCAAAACTATTAATGGCAGGAAATCTAGCAAGCAATGTAAAATCGTTAGGAGAATGTGTTCGAGCTTTTGGAGAATGTAGACAACTATAAGATTGCATTGTGTCTCATTAAGCAGCAAGAAGCTGTCAAAACTGCTTCATTAGTTATCAGTATTGGCAGAAAGGCCCTGAAAATAGTAGCTGGTCTTTAGATTGTTATCAGAGAAAGACAAACCTGACAATGATGTTGTTCTCACCAATTCTGTTTTGAAGAGACTAATGACACCTATGAAAGATACATTTTCAACAATTGGGACCATGGGCATAATAATCATATGCAACTCCAGAGAAAAGCCTATACAGAAACGGAACAGTTAGTGAGAAGAATGGTACTAGGAAGAGAACCTTACAAGAAGCTGACATTGAGGGCCTGCATCAAGATCTGTAAAGCAGCTAAAAGACTAAATGCAATTACATGCAAAGTAAAAGGAGAATGTGACTCTGTGGGTCGAATATTCCTGGTTTGGGGCTTCAACTGCTGGAAGTGCATATTGAGAAGATACATGGGCCTGCGACTCCTGGCAAGTGAGGTTCCATGCTAGGACGATGCATTTGTAGAATCAGCTCTCAGATACAAGGCCCTAGAAGTCCTGGAAAGTTCTCCAAGGGCCAGGTGCATCACCAGTCGAGGTTGTTCCTAATGCTGAGTTCACCTAACAGAAGATTTCATTACATATTTATATCTTTCATGAAACACACCTACTTGTATAGTTTCTTTGTCTGCAACCATCACTCATATTGACTCAGTAGATGTCACATGTCTGGTTTCGACATAAAACTGTGACAACTAAGGGTCCCAATTTTTATCTGTACTTCCCAAGGCTGCGTTCCCTACATTGTTGGGCTGAGTTCATCCCTTTTCTTTTACTAATTTTCCATTTCTCTTTCAGCCTTAATTGTGTTTGTTTATTATAATCATGCTTTGTTAGCTTAATTAGGTTCCTTCACATCTAAAGTAGCCTTTGTGTGTGTTTATTTTAGCAATGTATCTATTGGTGCAGTGTTTCTGTTGTTAATTTTCTTTGACATTTCTGATTTCTTTATTAATATTAATTTTCAGAAAAACTTTGGTGACCTTTTTTTATACTCTGTAAGGTAAGCTTGTTTTTAATGCGATTCAAATAGAGTATTTCATGATTTAGACAGTAACAAATAAGACTTGAAATAAGGCTTGCCAGGGAGATCAGCAGGCACGAGAACATTCTGCAGACCTTGGTACACCGACCTGATAATGAGCTAAGATAGTCTCGTCAGCTTTCTATGGGTTAGTGGGACAGGGATTTGTTATCTTCAACAACAACTATCTCAAAACAACTTGCAATACAGAGATGACACTACTACAGGTTGGCAAGGTAATTCCCAGCTGGCGCTGTAATATCGGGCACTGTGCTGTCCAAGTATGATTCAAAAAGGTGACTGGTGCATAGGTCACCATGGCCAGAACTTCCATCTCTTTTCCCAAAGACTAGCAATGACAAGACAGTCCACTTTCACTGTACTGGTGCATTTCCCAAAGTACAGGTATAATGTTGGCTACCATGTACCAAAACTGAACCCTTGGGAGATGTGAGTGTGACAAGTCTTTCAATTGCACATTGTATTTTGATAGTGGGCTTTGCTGAGGTATGGAAATGTATAGAAACATAGAAACATAGAAGATAGGAGCAGGAGTAGGCCATTCGGCCCCTCGAGCCTGCTCCGCCATTTAATGCGATCATGGCTGATCATCCAAATTCAGTACCCTGTCCCTGCTTTCTCCCCATATCCCTTGATCCCTTTAGCTTTAAGAAATATATCTAACTCATTCTTGAATATATTTAATGAATTGGCCTCCACAGCCTTCTGTGGTAGAGAATTCCACAGGTTCACCACTCTCTGGGTGAAGAAATTCCTCCTCATCTCAGTCCTAAATGGCTTACCCCTTATCCTTAGACTGTGACCCCTGGTTCTGGACTCCCCCGCCATCGGGAACGTCCTTCCTGCATCTAATCTGTCTGGTCCTGTTAGAATTTTATAATTTTCAATGAGATCCCCTCTCATTCTTCTAAACTCCAGCGAATATAAGCCGAATTGACCCAATCTCAAATATGAAATGCAATGAAAGTTCTGTAAGCTTGTATGAGAGCTTGGCATGGGTGAGTAGTAAATGTGGAACAGGGTAATCGTGGTTGCATGTACTATCTTCCTAGTTCATGATATTCCTGGCTAGTCTTCATTTACCGGATTCCTTAAAGTGTGCCATCTTCTCGCAGATGGCAGCCTTTAGATACTGTAGACAGCATTCAGCCTGGCCACTATCTCCTTCCACAAATGGAGTACCATGGTCCTCTGTGGAGGGTGAACATTGGTGTGCCAAATAGGGCAAGCTTCCTCACACCCATTGAATGTCCAGGTCGCCAACCAGTGAGGTCTAATGAAGCACCAATCTGACATCTGTCCACAGACTCCTTTCACCCTCACCAGCCATTTCTTCATGACCACCTGTAAAATCTTTGAAAAAGTCTGAAAAACTGTTGTGCTGCATTTTCTAACTTTTAGAAATATTTATCCTCATAGACACAGCTACTTACCTTTAATGCTTGCAATTCTACAGGGCCCCATTTATTACATTTCCTCCACAAGGCTCAAGCTATACAGAGAGCATATTTAAATGATATCCATGAGCTGGCTTTGCATCATCCAGCCAGGTTGGCTCATTGGTGTGCTGATGTGGGATTTGGGCTTGCGCAGCACCCCCAGCGGCTGTTTTTTCTGGGATTGCTCAGTCGGCCCTGATATACCAACATGCTGATAAACAACAGGCAAGTTAGATTTCAGCCAGTTTGTACTGCTATGGTCAATGATCTAACGGAGAATGAATACTGTTGGCTGTTTGATGACCCGAGTGGCAGAGAGCTTCAGGATTCGAACACTTCATTGCTCATGTTCAACAAAACAGAAATAAAGCCATCGAGGAAAGGAAGTTAGTGTTCAAAACCCAAGAATAAGAGAAAATACGGGAGGAAATACTGATAACTGTTTCTAGTACTTTCCAGACTGGCACCTGTACCACGTATTGCAGATAAATGAAGCACCACATAGTGACCTAGAACAACATGCAGAAATGACCATCTACTGTAGCTTACACTATCATTTTATACCATCCTATCAGTTGTAACTTTAACATTGCCCTTCCATACTGAAACAGTCACACTAAGACAAATAAAATTCTCCAATGTTATTGGGTAATCCTTATACAGTGATGTTCCTTTATTGCTTACCACTGTGTCTCCCCTTGGTGATCCAATAAAGTGTGCTTCTCCTAGTGATTGCCTTATTATTATGCTTAAATAATCCCTACGTGGGATGAGCATGTATGGTAGCAGGAGAGAAAACACCTCACCTGTTCCTCCTCCTGCCATGCCCCATGTGCTAGGTACCCCTGCAAGGCATCCTATGATCTGCCTGATAGTAAGGCACCACTAAGGATTGTGAAGACCACAGACATGCCTTTATGATCTGGCAGCAGCAGATCGTACGTTGAAGCCCAAGTTCTTTGTTACCCCAGTCACCAGTGTCCATGATAGAAACTGAACTGGGCATGGTCCCTTTGTCCTGTGGGGCTCTCCTGCAGGTCCCCATGAAGTAACCACGAGCTTCAAGGTACTCGGCAGTTGTAAAAATCATTTACAAATTGCTACAGAGGTTCACTTATGTACACTCACTGATAACCCTTGTAGGCTGTTCCATGCTGCCCCAGTGGATGCCATAAAGACCCTTTGGTCTTTTGAAGGTAGGCCCAGTAGGAAATCAATCATTTGTCCATGCAGCTAAGGAATGCCTCAGCTGGAAGCCTGGGCAGCTGCTTGCTGTTTCCCTGCTGGCACCTCCACTTGTTCGCTTGCTTCACCTAGTGTTCCTTCCTCACACTCATTATCTAAATGCCTGGGGTGCTTGAATCTGTGATGGTGCTTGTGGCAACGGGAATACATGCTGTGAAATGTTCTGTTTCTGTCTGTCACCATCTTGGGAAGCACCTGTAGGAGGAGAAAAGGAAGATGTGCCTTGGAACAGAGGTAAGATATCAATATATTATATGCTATGCTACTGTTGTGCAATATATGCCTCTGTGTTACAAAGTGAAAGAGTGAGCAAGGGTAACAATGAGAGCAAGAAAAGGAGTATATTCTACCTCCCCTACTTCTTCCATGGACTCCGGGCCAATTATGCCAATGGTTAGCTCCTTACATTGGCTCAGTCGCCTGCCTGCACCTATTTACTCCTGGTGGGATTTGAGTAGCCATTTCCTTGATGCGCATACAAGACATTCAGATGTTAAAAACTAGCAGAGCATCACAGACAGCCATTCTGTGGTCAGTTTCACAGCCGTCCTTGTGTAAATACTATCCAATGCAGAATACATGTACGCTCTGGTGATAGTGTAGGTTCAGACCAGAGCTTTCAACATTTTAGATGCCATATATCAAGCTATTTGTGTGCTATTCAAAGTTGTGTCCAGGGGGCTTTTCTACAATTGACTAGAAAAGGGTAAAGTTTGTTTGGATGCTTTGCATGGTACCTCCCTGAAGGCTACAACTCTCAATATTGGATTCTTAGATGTAAACTAGGCCCAGGTATTAATTATCCTGGCTTCCTGGCCAATTATGCTTCCCACCTAGTTCTCAACAACCATTTTCCAGGCACTGGAGGCGTATTACAATTAGGGGGAGGGATTAGTCTCATAATCAGCCACCTATTTTTGTAACCTTTTCTAACCATTGATACTAATTAAATATGAAGGCAGATGTTGTCACTTATTTACCTAAAGATATTGCAAAAGTGACACAAACCAGCAAAATATTTCAACATGCATTCTTGTGAAAGTGACAAACACATCTAAATTTGGCTGCTTCAGTTTAAAAAATGTTGATTTTTTTTCAGTGCATCAGCATTTTGACATGATTTGAAAAAAAAATGCACAATTGGAACACGATTTCCTGCTCCATCTGCTGTTGGAGTGGACAGGTAGATTTACTGCTCTTTCAAATAATACAACACAAAAACGAATTTCTGGAAAGGTGTGTGGCCGCCGCCATGCATATCAAGAGGGGGGGGGGGGGAGGTGGAAGGAGCTGATGGAGAGCAGAGCATGGTCAGGTAGTGATCAAAAAATAAAAGGTGGAGGTGGGTGGGGGGCTCAGGCCTGGGGTCGTAGCCAACAAGTACACATGTGAACACAGATGGAGACCTTAGATTACACGGACCAGTAGCAGAGACTTAGGTATGGCAAGGAGAATGATTCTCAGGGGGGGGCCCTTGCTATGAGACGGTAACCAGTTGAACTTTACACAATAAAATTGAGAAAGACTGACTGCCTGCAGTGGAACGGAAATCACTTCCACAATGATGATTGAAATTCAAATCCAAATAACTAAGATTAAAAACAAGCACTCAGTGGGGAATAAGTGTATTCCCCTTTACTCCAGTTGTGCCAGATGTATCAAAATTTAGTACACGCCTTGTACAAGTTTTGCCCCTCCCAGGAGATTACATGGTTGCGGGGGAGGGTGGGGGCGGGGGGAGGGGGGAGGTGTCTAGTAATCATGCTCCAGTCATCATGGTTTGTGGGGCAGGATTGTTTTTTTGCTGCCCGCCAATTTTGTATGTTTGTACGCCGTACCTTAAATGTTACAATATCTAATTAGCCAACTATCACTATTAGGTGCTAACCTGCAATGGTTGAAGATGCCTACCAAACACCACCCTCTGTTTTATAAAGTAGGGTTTTAGAAGTAAGACAGCGATTATTTCTTGGGGTCAGTTTTCTATGATTAGTGCCTGATGTGTGCTTATTCCATGGGCACTAAATGGGGGCAGAAACCCCATGACAACAAGTCCCTAGTATCCCCTTGATGTTCCCCTGGCAGGGAGGGGTAGTGACTGCTTCCACTTAAGGGGCACACAGAAAAAGGAAATCTTGCGCCCTGCTCCTCCATAATCAGAGAATCGGGGGAATTAAAGGATAGCATGCCGCAGCCCTGCAGATAAGTACTTTTCTGTTTTTCAGGGATTTGGCTGGATGTCCTTCTGGTTGCTGTGGTTTGCTATTCATTGATGTATCAAGGTCAAACGTGCATTATTCAGCAGGGCCAATAACTTCATCACCTTTGCAATTGACATCCATGAGGCACTGTGGGCCATCAGCAGCAGTGTAATTGTATATCACCACAATTTTTAACCTCATGCCTGGCATATTACTTGCTCCTCCATCAAGCCAAATGACCAATCCTGGATTAAGGAGGAGTGTAGAAGAGAATGCCGGGAGCATCACTCGGTATACCCAAAAATGAAGTGTCGACCTGGTGAAGCTACAATATAGGACTATACATGCATGCTAAAAAGCAGAAACAGCATGCTATTGACAGAGCTAAGTGATTCCACAACCAACGGAGCAGGATAAATCTCTGCAGTCCTGCCACATCCAAATGGTGGTGGACAATTAAGAACTAATTAATGGGAGGAGAAGGCTCCATGAACATCCTCATCCTCAATGATGGTGAAGCCCAGCAAAACACAAGGCTGAAGCGCTTGCAACCATCTTCAGCGAAGTACTGAGTGGATGGTCCTTGTTGACCTGCTCCTGAGGTCCCCACCATCACAGTTGCCAGTCTTCAGCCAATTCGATTCACTCCACGTGACATCAAAAAACGGCTGAGTGCATTGGACACAGCAAAGGCTACAGGCCTCGACAACATCCCGACTGTAGTGCGGAAGACCTGCGTTCCGGAACTAGCTGCACCTCTAGCAAAACTGTTCCACTGCAGCTACAACACTGGCATCTACCCGACAATGCAGAAAATTGCCCAGAGGCTGCCCAGGCTACCCTAACCATGCCAATGTTCATATCGACACCTTGAGGAAGGCTATATATTTTTTAAATTTTCTGATTTTTCATAGGTCCAGGCTGTTTGCTTGGTCTGAGCCACTCCAGTGAGGCCCACATACTCCATTCTGGAGGCCAGTTCACTTCCACTCACTTGGCGTATTGGCCCCCACACAAACACCATGGATGCAAAATTCAGTTGCGCCCCATTTGGGGACGGTAACCGAGTTAAGGCCAGATATTTAGTGCCTGGTGCGGAAGTACCACCCCGGCTGCTAAATTTGGCTTATCGTCCCGCACAGGAAGTGGAGCGCAATCTTGGGCGCTCCACTTCCTGGTGGGTCAGTCAAAGGAGAGGGTCACTGCACACACTGCAGGACCTCCGATGGCCCACACTAGGCCACCAGGGCGTTGTGGTGCTGCAGCCGCAGCCCGGCGCCGAGACACGGTGCTGGGCTGCGCAATGATGGCCAAGACCATGCCATGGCACACCACGGAGGGCCGACCTGGAGGACCAACCTGCGGGACAGTAAGGGGCTGCAGTGGGGCACTAAGGGGTCATGGTGCACGACGATGACATCATCGCCGACGGCGCAGCTGCCCGGGGCACTACTGGCGGGGGCGCGGTGCTATCGGGTAGCACCTAAGCAACAACCCGCCGAATATCTCGGGAGGCACTTTTCTGGCAACCCCCTCCCCACCCCGCTGATAAGCCCTTTGCACCCGGTTAGCACCCCACCAGAGGCGCTAACGTCAAGCGCAAAGGAGCCGAATTTCTCATGTCCCAAATAAACAGCAGGAGTGGGAACTACCAGCTTAGGGAATCCACCACAACTGGTTCTGTCCGTCATATTCCTTGTAAGGGGTGGATGGAGGTAACAAGGGAACTCCTGGAAATGGTGGAAGCCCAGTGCAACCAGGTCTTTTCCTGGTGGTGTCTCCCACTGAAGATTCAGTGCTCCCATTGGTGGGACCTTAACCCCACTGCATTTTCAACTACCCCACTGATTAACCTCATGACCATCCTGTTGAAACTCAGATGTCCTACTTTCTGAAGCTGTAGAATAAACTGATTGGCAAATATGGGCTCAGCCCAAGTAACGGTATTTTAGGGTACTTCAGGACTTTTATGGTGTCCTTCAGACCTTTGTTGTATTATTTTTTCTTTGCCACCTCTTTGAAGTTATTAATCTGTTTCCAACAATCTTTTGTGTTCATTTTAAATTCTGTGGTAAGTGTTCACTGTTAATAATGCCTTTTTGTTAAAAAGCATCTTTGAATTTAATGAATTATTTTACTGAACTAAAAAGTTCCAATTCATTAAAAAGTGTTTGCTTTTCAGGCTCCATTTTGCATCCTTTACCAGCACCAATACATAATTTGAGAGTCATTAGTGTGAATAACTTAGGCAATATTTCTCATTAACATTCTTTGAGATGTGTATTTACTTCTGATTATGTGTATTAATTTACTGCTGCCACGTACCAGAATGGGCAGGCTTTGTGACTGGAGTTACCAAAGGCATTTACTGTCACATGACTTTCTAAAGTGCCTTAACACCCATGAGTTGAAATATCACCCTCTGAGTACCTTCCAATTGCTATATCCCTGAACAATAGATATATACAGTGAAGACCCAGTATACAATTCAATTTTCTAGAAACTATGGTCAGACTACTAGTTAAATGGAGCAAATGATTTTTATGCTGCTAAACATTGCTGATTATTGACATTCTCATCTCCAGGCTTGTGGCTATGTACAGTATATCTCTTAAAGATTCATAACACCTCATTGTTTGGCTGATGAACCATGGATTGCAAAATACTTGCAGGCTATCAGATGACCTAAATGGGTTATACCATGCCCAAGACAGAGCACTGAAGATCTATAATCTAGCAACTGAATGAGGAAAACCAATCAATTCATGTTCTTTGCTGCCTGGAAGCCTATCTGAAGTAAATAACAATTGGTAAGTCTTTCATCTTGTATGTATCTAAATCCTTTAAACCTTTTCAGCTTAGCACCAGCAGTGGTTACGCTGTAGTGTCTTAAGTAGTATACTTAAGTAGTGTCAGCTTGACTCAGTTGGTAGCACTCTCACCTTCGCGTCAAATGGTCATGGGTTTAAGCCCACTCCAGGATTTGAACAGATAATCCAGACTGACTCTTCAGTGCAGTACAGAGTATTGTTGGAGGTGTTGTCTTTCAGGTGTGGTGTTATATGGAGGCTACATTTTACCAATTCAGGTGGATTTAAAAGACACCATAGTGCTATTTGTAAATCAACAGTGAATTCTTATAATGTGCTGACCAAAATTCGCCCCTCAACCACTACTATCATAAAAAAACCAGATTAACTAGTCATTCACCTTGTTTGTAGGACCTTGCTGTGCACAAATGGCTGCAATGTTTGCCTAAGTAATGGCAACTGCACTTCAAAAACAATGAATTGGTTATGAAGTGCTTTAAATGCTATATAAATACAAGTTCTTTCTTACAAAAACCATTTATTTCCCACTATTAATAAATACATTACTTTTTCAGTTAGATACATTCATTCTTAACATCCCTGAATAGGGTCTAAATGTTGCTGTTGTCCAGCATGTAGTTTTCCAGCAAAAACATTCTTTTACGTCTGCCCTATCGATCACACATTTAGGGTTTTGGTCAAGTTTAGTTTGATGTGATGATTAATTAGAGAAATAATTAATGAAAGGGTTACTGTGGAAAAAAATCAGTTTAGTTGAGTACATGTGTCACTCTAACTATCTCAGCAAGTCTGCTCCAGATAATGGCGTGTTACAGTTCTATTAAAGCTGTCTCAGTACAGCCAGATCCATGGATTTGTTTCAAGCTGGATACTCTAGGAAGATCAAGAGCTGATAAACTTAATCTTGAAGAGGAATTCTCATCATCAGTACTACTTTTATAAATCCATTGTTCCAAATAGCTATAGTTGATATATTTGTTACTTCTCTTGCTTATTCATGTTGACTTTGTGTTAAAGTAAAAAGTGCTGATGACAAGTGAAGTTACTGGGTACTATTTCTTCAATTAGTGGGAATTTTTACTTGATATTTTGGTACGCAATAGTGTTGTTCTTGTGCCTCTGGATGTTCTTAGACCTCACAGTAGGATGTACACTTTTCATTGGCTTATGCAGCATGCCATCCTGCAACATGCCACAGGTGCACAATGAGGATGTGCTGCCCTGGTGTTCCATATGTGGCCTTTTGACTTGCAATGCAGAACCCAGAGAAGACCCTGTGGCAGTTCTTCTACTATTTGGCGGTGTAGTCACCTGTCGGACAGAGTGTTTCCGCTGGTCCTTTGTCCTATTGAGGGGCTTCGACATCTGTGCCTGTGGTGTTTTCATTGTCTACAAAAATTTTAGGTCCACATTGACTCACTAGTGGATGTGACTGACTCATCTGTGAAAACAGAAGAGGCAGTTTACAATAATAAACTCTGAACTCCAGATCGACTCCAGACATGTCTATTGTAGAAAACATGTACTTGAAATGCAACAAAATAAGGAGGACAAATTAAGTTATTATCTGGGGGCTTACAAGACCTTATCATTTTTACTTATAATATTGGATTTTATCGACCATAATTAAAATGTATGCATACAATTTCAACTAACTTAGAAATTATCCCATCACTTCCCAGATTCTATAGCAGCCTCAGAGGAGGAAGCTATCTTGTTGACACACTTCAGTTGGAATATCTGCACAATGAATGGCTTGTCAGTGACTTTCCGGGTGGCCTTTTGTAATCAGATGATTTTTCAGTTTATTCCTTCTGGAATATTTCAAGCTGTTCTTTATTTTTAACAATTGTAACATTAACAGCAACATTTGAACGGTAAAATCTATGGCCTTGACTTTCTGTTCTTTCTTTAGTGGATCTGAGGTGAGCATATGGACGTGCTTTAGTGTGCCACTGCCACCCCCGCCCCCCTTTTCCTGGCAGGCAGATCCGGTGCTACAAGAATGCGCCCACGCGCGTGTGTGCAGCTGTATGCAAATTAAATTGAATATAGGGAACTACAGCTTCCGCGGTAATTCCTGGCAGCTGCACTGTTGCAACGCAAGCTATCAGAGCCATTTGTTAGGCCCTGATGTCCAGCGTTTAAAGGTTGGTGGAGGATAGAGAAGGATGGTACCACCAGTCAGAGCCCGTGCTATGGTTCTCCAAAGGTTGCCATGGACAGACTCCAGAAGACAGAAGATCGTGGTTGCCGGCACTCACGTGCCCCAGGCCTCCCTGGCCTACTGGTTCTGATTTCTGACCTGATTGTGGCAGAACTTCCCAGCCAAGATAGGGAGCCTGCCTTAATTATGTTAATGACTCTGGTAAGAAAGCTGGTTTCGGTAACCTGACAAATATACGTTGCGGAATCAGTCGAATCCTTTATTCCCACCATTGGCAGCCATGCCTTCAGCTGGCTAGGTCCTAAGCTCTGGAATTCCCTCCCTCAGCCCCTCTGCCTCTCTACCTCTCTTTCCTCCTTTAAGCTCCTTAAAACCTACCTCTTTGACCCAAGCTTTTGGCCACCTGCCCTAACATCTCCTTATATGGCTCGGTCTCAAATGTTGTTTTGATAACACTCCTGTGAAGCACCTTGGGACATTTTATTATGTTAAAGGCGCTATATAAATGTAAGTTGTTTTTGTTGTTCATGGTAACTTTTTCTTGTACTAGTCCACAAATGTCTTAGCGCCTTACTAAGGAATTGTCTGGAGTTTTACCTCCCAGTATAGTTTTAGAAATGAATGATGGCTCATTGATCTATTTTACATTTAACCCAGTTCAGATCAAAATGAATTTAATTTACTAACCCTCGATTAAGTTACTCGCATGCTGCTGAGCAAGTGAATGAACTTTCTCTTGCCAAATCGTCAAGGAAGAAGCCAGACCAGAAGTCATGCACTAAACACTATTTATTGGTTACAAATCATAACTTAATGTTAAAGTTGGGTACACGAACACTTAATAGACACGCATAAGTCTAATCAGAGTTATCTAGTAGCTGAGCAGCAGATCATTAATGGACAACAGCTACTTAACAAAATGAGTAGCAAAGGTTACACAGGAAATTCAGTGTATCACTGTAAACCAGCACTAATGGATGCTGAGTATTAACTATAGCAGTGACCAGAGTTTAATATTATAAATTGGTGAGATTACTTTAAGAGTAATTTCCTAGATAGCTGACAAGTTAACAGCTTTGAACAGCCAATCTATCAAATAGCTCAAGATTACATGTGTGAGTAACAATTTTCAGAGCTTGGACAACCTTGTCTCCTGGCGATTCTAACTGCCCACCCACTCGGTTTCCACCAGGCGGTCAGGGTTAAAATCGTGCCTATAAGAAAATTATAAAACTAAGTTGCATCTTCCATTCTTCACCAAACATCTGAGCAACAGCACTTAGTGTTAGTAAAGTTATATGCACTGGGCCTAAAGTTCCATCTTTGCCACTACAACCATGGTAAAGTGGCATTTCCTTCTGCTGTCCCCAGGCTTCTCTGATGCTGTCAAAATTCCAAGGACCAGGGCATTTATATGAAGTGGGTGGACTTCCATGATATTATTATTACAGTTTACTAGATTAGGGGGAAAGGAAATTAGTGTCATAGACCAACCACTGAGGCTGAGTGCCAGCAGGTCTGGATGAAAATGCTGATTTTGTGGCAGAGCTGGCTCTTTTTCAAAAAGGCTAATGTCTTTAACAGCAGCTGATTGCCTCATGACTGGCTGCTATAAGGAACACAACCTTTCCAACTTTGACACTACTACCAGAATGCAGTCCTGGCAAATCATGCAAGTGTAACTGGAAGCAGAACTGAAGGGAATTCCACAGATGATATAACCCCACCAGTCTCTGACATTACCAGCAAAGAGGACAACTGCAAGGAGCACTCACCCCCACTTCTTGAGGAAGCCCTGGTACAGCCCAAACGGAACATTATACCCAGTATGACTAAACACCTCCCCAAATGCCAATCCACCCTCCCCAGTTGTGTCCTGAATTTGTTTAAAGTTAGGAATTTCTAACCCCGAAATCTCTTTATTACTTAAATAATAGTGCAAGCATTCCAGTGTTTCCCTCATTTATGTTAACATTTTTTTCGGGTTCTTTTTATTCGCTCAGATACATGTCTCGAAGGGATTCAACTGCCTCCAACCATATCAGCCAATGCTAAATTTTAAGTGTAAAGTTTCACTTGTCACACCAGCCTACTTAGCATGGTCACTTGGCATGACCAGAGTGCAATTGCTACCTAGTAACAATTATTTTGTAATAAAACGGTATGTAAAGTAATGTTTCATTGAAGCTTATTATTTCTCATTTATTAATTGGTGTATTTGCTGCCAACAGTATAATAAGTCATGCAATTTGTACAGGTTAGGAAGGATCAGAGAGAAGTAGCCAGAGTGTGCACATGCCTTTGCAGAGCACCATCGACTGCGCGCACATGGCTTTGCAGGCTGCACATTTAAATGCTGAGATGTACCGCAACCACAAAGTTTACATCTCGTTGAATGTGTAGTTGGTGTGCAACCATGCTCAGCACATTATGATGGTGAATGCCCAGTATCCTGGTACCAGTCATGATGCTTTCATTCTGCACCAGTCCACTGTTCCCTCAGTCTTTGAGCCACCAAGACAAACCAGAGGGTGGCTACTGGGCGACAAGGGCTATCCGCTGACCACCTGGCTCATGACTCCACTCCGCAAACGAAAGCCATGGTGCCACATGGAAGTTGATTGAGCAGACTATTGGGGTCCTTAAACAATGCTTCCACTGTCTGGACCGCTCTGCATGAGCCCTGCAGTACTCACCAGAATGCATCTCAGGGTTTGTCATGGTTTGCTGCATGCTCCACAACCTTGCCATCATGAGGGCATAGCCCTTGCCATCAGGCATATGGTGACCAGCTGAGGAGGAGGAGGAAGAGGAGGAGGAGGAAGTGGAAGTAGAAGAGGAGGGTGAGGAGGAGGAAGTAGAAGAGGAGGAGGTGGAAGTGGAAGAGGAGGAAGCAGAGGAGGAGGAAGTGGAAGGGAGGAGGCAACGCAGACAGCCCTTTTCTGCCTGGGCGGTCCATGATCGACTCATCTGACTGCGGTATGTGTGAATGCAACCCCCCATTTCCATTCAATAGTCCCACACCTTACCTTCCCTCTGTTACTGACCATCACAGTGTCCTCTTGGCCACAATGCTGAAATAAAAGCCACTACAAAAGAAACATTCCAATCCAACTTCATCCATTAATCCATCCAATATAACCTAACAAAGTCAAGCAATCATCCTTGTGCATTCCCTTAGTGCCTGACTTCTGTGTGCCTTTGCCTGTCCTAGTGCTCCTACGAAATGCTACCTCAGTGGCTGAAGCATGGCTGGTGGAAGGCTGCTGACTTTTAGTGGAGGAGACTACAAATGGCCTTGGAGGACAACCTCGAGCAGCTCTGGCCTGGCTGCAGACTGCTCCGTCTTGGCATGGGTGGTAGCAACCTGGCTGGCTAGCCGACAGGCAACAGCAAGAGCACTGGTGGAGTGGCAGTGGTGGGAGGATGAATGCTGTCTTCCTGAGAGGCGGCAGCAGGTTCGTGCTCCACTGCCACTCCCCTAGGTTGGCACCTCAGCAATCCTAGTAATCTGTTGGAGGACAGAATGCTGGACTGCTGTGACACCCTGCAAGCCCCTTTCCGCACTGGAATCCAGAGTCATGACGGCAGCAGTCTGAGTTTCCACTGATGCACTCAGACACTGGGTGGCTGCTGCTTGTGCTGCAATGGTAGCTGAGACATCGAACATCAGACGCTGAAACATGGTTGGGTTCACACGTGTGCTAATGGAGTTGGCCACCACTTCAATGCTGGAAAGGATGGGTTCCAAGGTCTGCGCAAAGTCCTGTGCCAAGTTGGTGCCGGACTCCTCCATGCTCCTTGACATTGCACATAGGCTTTCTGGCAGGCTTCCCAATGCACCAAGCTTTTCATTGTGCATACCCATCAGCCTTCTTCTGTAGCCTGCCCCATCGAAGTGCTCATCTGAAAACACTTCTACAACAGAACTAGTGTGTGACCTCACCTTCCGGCGACCTGGCACCTGCATTATCCTTGCCCCCTGCCCTGGCTGCAGCGCACTTGTGCCCGGTGTCTCACCACGTGCAGATCCCCGCTCTATCCTATCCTCTAAATTACGGGCAGTGTCAGTATCTGAGCTGGTGGCTGTGACTGTATAACCGAGTGAGAGTGTGTCTTCATCTTCACCATCTTCTTGCTCTTCCACCACTGCAGGTTGCAGTTTTTGGCTATCTGAAAGGACAAAGGGACAAATGTATGGTTGTGGTGAGTGGAGGGGGGGGGGGGAAGTAAGAAGTGCATGCTTACACCAGCAGCAGCTTGTAAGTCATAAGAGATTGTGGGATGAGGGAGAAAGTGGGATGAGAAGGAGGATTAGGTATGAGGATACCCTCATCATCAATGGCTTTAGCCCCGCCGATGGCCACAGCCTCAGCAATGACCCTTCCCATAATGACCAGCACTGTCTCCTCTATGGGGAGTTAGAACATGCAGGCATGCCTCTCCACCTCCGGTTAGTTCCTACTGCTTCCAGTTGTGCGCCACCTTCTCCTGTAAGAGAAAGGAAAGTGTGTCAGTGAGTGTCGTGCAATCTGTTTGGGTGATGTGGCTGTCATGGTTGAATAGCTGCCAGTGTGTGTGTCATGAATCTTACCATTCATGTAGAAATGACTCATGAGATAACACTGGGCGGCCAGCTGGTGGCGCCGTCCAAGGAAAGTATACATACTCGGGCGTGGGCCAAGCTTGCTCAGGATGTTTTTGTAACCAGGAACTAGTGATGTAACTAGAAACTCATGGTTGTGAAACAGTTGATTAAAGCCTTGTTTTATACTCAAACCAAGTGCTTAGTAGTTTTCTTACGTCAGTGTGCAAGCTGTGAGGTGTGGGTTTGAGGCTTACAACAGTGCTAAGTGTGTGAGGTTGAGGTGAAGCTTATGAATGTTAGGCATGACTCCTGATTGATAGAGATTATTGGTAGGTGAGTGATGGGAGTGTGGTGAGCACTGGCTGAGGTTAGTGGTGCAGTTGGTAGGATATGGCATTTGAAGATGCATTCACTGACCTTGAGCACTTGTGTGAGATCATTAAACTTCTTCCTGCATTGCATCCATGTCCTTGGAGCTATACTCCTGGCATTGACCTCCGTGGCTATCTCTTGCCACTGTCTTCTGAGCAAGTGCCTGGAGGGCCTCCTTCCCCTCTAAAGATACAGGACATCTCTCCTCCATTCCACGTCTTCAAGCAGATCTATAGTGCAACATCCAAAAACCTGAGTCGCCCGCTCTCTCCCATGGCCAGCCATTCTTCACTCTTTCCCAGGTCAGATTCAATTGTTGAGTGGCTTCCAGCAGCTATTCCCGTCACAATGAACCTCCCCTTTAAGAGGTACAGGCCAGCGTTAAGTAGTGCAGGCTAGCTTTAAATACTGCTAGGCACTCACGATATTGGGCCCACTGCGGATGTGTGCAGCCAATGAACAGGATGGGGGGCATTGGCTGCACGTAGCAATCATAATAATGAGCAGGCAGCATGAAGTTGGCTTGCTACCTGCATTACACTGAACAGGTGTGGGTTAATCATACATCGTGATCCCTACACCTGTATTAGGGGGCTAACCAATTTAACCCCCAGCATCTCTAACAATGCAGCACTCCCTCAATACTGCAATTAAAAGTCAGTCTAGAATATGTGCGCATGTCCTTGGAGTCAAGTTTGAACCCACAACCTACTAGATCTTTGTTAGGCAAGGGTATCAAGTGATATGGAGCAAATGCAGATAAATGAGGTTGAGGTACAGAGGCTGGAATTTTAACTTGGAGGTGGGGAGGGAGTGGGGGGGGGTGCTCGAATGCGGTCGGGAAATCCGGGAGAATGGGTTTTCCTCAGGCCCTGCCGAATTTAACGGCAGGACCTGATTAACATTTTGTTCCTCTGTTTCCTGCTCACAGCCGGCCAAATTGAGAGGCTGGCTGGCTGTCGGGTGGGTGGCAGAGAGGAGGGAGGATCAGAGGCCAGAGAGGGGATTGAGGGCCAGGGGCTGGGTGCCGAGAATAGGAGGACGGACAGGGGGTTTGGGGGCCGAGGACTGGAGGCTGGAGAGGGGGTCAGGGGCCGGGAGTTGAGGATTGGAAGGCCGGAGGGGATGTTGGGGGCCTGGGATCGGAGGCTGGGGGGGGGGGGGGGGCGTCAGAAGGCTGGAGGGGGGATCGGAGACTGGAGGCCTTGTTGTAGGGGGGCAGGGGCGGTCGGAGGCCTCGGTGGGGAGGTCGGGGGGAGATTGAAAGGGTCAGGGGTGGGTGTTTGATCTGGGTGGTTGGCGAGGTAGGAACGCTGGATCTAGCAGGAAAGTGGAAAGGCACTTAGCTCCTGGATCCAGCAGTCCTTGTCTCCCTTTAGCTGGCGGGTGCGCTGAGGTCCAGTAAGCCCGGCCAGCCTGAGTTAAACTTAACATGGAGCTTCAAAATAAGGCATGCAGCCTCTTTATAATATTTAAATTGACAACCCGCCTCTTGCGAGCGGGTTGGTTGCCCACCCCCTGTCCCGCCTCCGTTAAAACCGGAAGTGGGTGGGTTGGAGGTGAGTTGGGGTCAGGGCTCAGATTTTTAACACGTTAACCTCCCACCTGACCCCAACCCACCCATTTTTGGGGGTTAAAATCCCCCCCCCCAATTAAATTAGCCGGAATACATATTTGTGTCTGCGAGAAGCCAAAACCATTCCATTGAAATGTCGATTTATGTCTACAGAAGTTCATTTAATAAAACGCCAACTACAAGAGTTGCAAAGAAAAAACACCGTTAGCCTTTACACCTATGTAGACAGATTCACCTCAAATTTAAGGACCCCCTGCCCCAGCTGAGCTAAAGGAAACCTTCTGAGATAAGCTGACACCTGCTACTTCCCTTCTTAGATTTTGACATGCCATGACAGAAAATATTTTCAACAATTTTTATGCAAACCGTTTTCACATTCAGATCTATTTGTTTCTTATGTCAGGTTTATACTGCACTGATTAATAGTGTTTGTTTGTGGCATTTTTAGTTAGTTTGGGAAGCATATTTTTGTTGAGTAACAATTGATGATTCTGGTAATGAATGGACGCTCTTACTTATACTTGAAATTCAACTCATTTAATGAGCATTTAAGGGGCTACTGAAGTATTTTAGATACATAATTATCTGTATTTGGTATTGTGCAACATTTCCAATGATGTAAGGTTTCATTATTTACTGCAACCATTTTACAATTCATTGGAATCATTTTCAAAAGAACGGATTGGAAATAGGATAACTTTTTCCAAAATGGTGACAAAACAGACTTAGGCAATTATAGACCCATCAGTCTCACATCAGTACTGGGGTAAATAATGGAATCAATGGCTAAGAGTGAATATGACGATCACCCATAAATAACAATCAGTACAAATTCAGAAGGGGCAAATCGTGCCTGACCAATTTCTTTGACTTTGAGGAAATGGTACTGCAGGTAATCCAGGGAAAGTCCTGCGATGTGAGCAATTATCGACATTTCACATAAAAGACCATTACTTAAAGCTTAAAATGGTTCAATAGGAACATAGGAACAGGAAACTGAGATGAGGAGAAACTTCTTCACTCAGAGGGTAGTAAATCTATGGAATTTGCTACCTCAGAGAGCTGTGGAAGCTGCGACATTAAATAAATTTAAAATGGAGATAGACAGTTTCCTAGCTGATAAGGGAATAAGGGGTTACGGGGAGAGGGTAGGGAAGTGGACGTGAGTCTAAGTTCGGATCAGCCATGATCCTATTGAATGGCGGAGCAGGCCCGAGGGGCCGTATGGCCTACTCCTGCTCCTACTTCTTATGTTCTTATGTTCTTATGAATAGGCCATTCAGCCCCTCGAGCCTGCTCTGCCATTCAATTAGATTATGGCTGATCTGTACCTCAACTCCATTTACCCGCCTCAGTTCCACATTTCTTGATACTCTTACCGAACAAAAATCTATCGATCTCGGTCTTGAAAGCACTCATTGTCCCGGCATCCACAGCCATTTGCAATTAATCTGTCTATGTCCCTTTGCAACTTCCTGCTCCCGTCTACACTACTCACTGTCCCTCCTGGTAAACCCGCCCCCAACCTGCCCCCAATCTGCCTCCATGCCCTCTTGCCAGGAGGCGGGAAGCCGTCCGGCCCTGGGTCTGCCAGTTAACAGGTAGTTAACAGGCAGAAAATAGGATTATCCCCATTTTTCGTGCTGAAGTGCAGGCTTCCCAACCTGGGGGGAACCCCGCCGGGTTGTAGGAGGTAAGTAGGAGGTCTGCGGGGGTCGGAGGGGTCTGAAAGTGTGATGTACAGGTGAGTGATGGGTGCAAGTGTGGAGTGGTAAGTATGTGAGGTGAGTGTAAAGTGTTAGAAAATGTTCACTTACCTTTGTTTCTACCTACAGCCTTCAGCCGCTGTGGAGCCAGAGTCCCCGACATCTCCACTGTAGATATCACAGACTGGCTGTTGCATCCGCCGATGCAACAGCCAGCTGATTTCTGCAAAGTAGAAAGGTTTGATGAGTCCTGAGCACAAGGACTCATCAAACTATACAGAATGTCAGTGTTTGACAGCTTCATGGAGATGTCAAACGATGACATTTCTTCTTTCAATTGGCCTGCTGAGCCCGCCGGGTGGGCTTAACGAGGTCAATCAGGGGAAATTCCCGCTGGTTGGCCAGATGCTGATGGAGGCGAGATTGAAACCCAGCAAGCAGCAGTCCCGCTTCCAAAAGCTTCCCATTCAGAAAATCCAGCCCTACGAATCAGGCATGCAGCCAGTGCTACCCGCAGCATCCACTGGACGCCTGTTTGGGGAGGCCCAGAAATCGGTCATCTCTGACGCCACTTAAAAGATCCCTTAAAGGGGAGTTGCATTCTGCCTGCAGACAGCAGGGAAACATGTCTGAACACAGGAATGGCTGCAAGGCCTGCAGATAGGGTGCCCAGGTTCTCCAATGCTCCTTTGTGGTCCTGGTCCAGGCTGTGCTGCCTAATATTTATCCCTCAATCAACACCACTAAAAAAACAGATTATCTGGTCATTATCACATTGCTGTTTGTGGGAGCTTGCTGTGGCAAATTTGCTGCTACATTACAACAGTGACTACACTTCAATAAGTACTTCATTGGCTGTAAAGCTCTTTGGGACGTTCTGAGGTTGTGAAAGGCGCTATATAAATGTAAGTCTTTCTTTCTTTCTTTGTGGACAGGAGGAGGGAAATCGCTTTCCCCCAGGTGATAGAAAGCCCTCCAGGCAACACATCCACCACCAGTGGGAAGAGATCATGGCTGCAATGCTGGAAAAAGTTCAATGACCACACCAGAGTTGTCAAGATAAGAATACTGCTCTCTTACCCTCTGGGTCAGCCCAATATCACAAAAGGGTCTTATTTAAATATGAAGCAGCAATCAACAGGATGGCAGGCTGTGACTAGTGGGGTACCGCAAGGATTGGTGCTTGGGCCCCAGCTATTCACAATCTATATCAATGATTTGGATGAGTGGACTAAATGTAACATTTCCAAATTTGATGATGATACAAAGCTAGGTGGCAGTGTCAGTTGTCAAGAGGATATGAAGAAGCTTCAAGGGGATCTTGACAGGCTCAGTGAGTGGGCGAGAACATGGCAGATGGAATATAATGTGGATAAATGTGAAGTTATCCACTTTGGTAGAAAAAACAGACAGGCAGAGTATTCCATAAATGGTGAAAGATTGGGAAATGCAGATGCTCAAAGGGACCTGGGTGCCCTTGTACATGAGTCACTGAAAGTGAATGTGCAGGTGCAGCAAGCCATTAGGAAGGCAAATGGTATGCTGGCCTTCATTACAAGAGGATTTAAGTACAGGAGTAAATTATATAGGGTCTTGGTGAGACCACACCTGGAGTACAGTGTACAATTTTGGTCTCCTTACCTAAGGAAGGATATATTTGCCATAGAGGGAGTGCAACAAAGGTTCACGAGATTGATTCCTGGGATGGCGGAACTGTCGTATGAGAAAAGATTGAGTAAACTAGGCCTGTATTCTCTTGAATTCAGAAGAATGAGAGGGAATCTCATTGAAGCATACAAAATTATTACAGGGCTTGATAGGGTGGATGCTGGGAGAATGTTTCCCCTGGCTGGGGAGTCTAGAACCAGGGACCACAGGATAAAGGGTAGCCCATTCAGGACTGAGATGAGAAGAAATTTCTTCACACAGAGGGTGGTGAATCTTTGGAATTCTCTACCCCAGAGGGCTGTGGAGGCTCAGTCATTGGGTATATTCAAAACAGAAGTCGATAGATTTCTGACTAGTAAGGGCATCAAGGGATATGGCGATAGGGCCGGTGAATGGAGTTGAGGCAGAAGATCAGCCATGATCTCATTGAATGGTGGAGCAGGCTTGAAGTGCCGAATGGCCTACTCCTGCTCCTATTTCTTATGTTCTTATGTTCTAACAACAGCAACAACAAATTGCATTTATATAGCACCTTTAACATAGTAAAACATCCCAAGGTGCTTCATAGGAATGTTGTCAAACATAATGTGACACCAAGTCACATAAGGAGATATTAGAACAGGTGACCAAAAGCTTGGTCAAAGAGGTAGGTTTGAAGGCATCTTAAAGGAGGAGAGAGAGAGGTAGAGAGGTGGAGAGGTTTAGGGAGGGAATTCCAGAGCTCAGGGCCTAGTCAGCTGAAGGCATGGCCACCAATGGTGGAGCAATTAAAATCAGGGATGTGTA
Organism: Somniosus microcephalus; assembly: GCF_052327205.1. Taxonomy (NCBI): domain Eukaryota; kingdom Metazoa; phylum Chordata; class Chondrichthyes; order Squaliformes; family Somniosidae; genus Somniosus; species Somniosus microcephalus. The sequence goes on along the minus strand of NC_140994.1, from coordinate 49,136,833 downwards.
AGAGGCCAGAATTGGAGGAGCTCAGAGATCTTGGAGGGTTGTAGGGCTGGAGGAGCTTACAGAGCTAGGGAGGGGCGAGGCCATGGAGGGATTTGAAAACAAGGATGAGAAATTTGAGTTCAAAGCGTTGCCAGACCAGGAACCAATGTAGGTCAGCGAGCACAGGGGTGATGTGTGAACAGAATTGTGTGAGAGTTAGGGTATGGACAGCAGAGTTTTGAATGAGCTCAAGTTTATGGAAGGTGGAAGCTGGGAGGTCAGGCAGGAGAGCATTTGGAATAGTCAAGTCTAGAGGTAACAAAAGTGTGGATGAAAGGAAACAGAATGCTGAACTATATGGCCAAAATGTTAGCGAGCAAATCAGGAAACAGTTTTAAATCGTACAATGCTCAGATCAGATCAAAGCTTGAGCATTGCCTCCAGTTCTGGTCACCATGGGCTGGATTTTGCCAATGGGGAGCTTTTGGACAGATGAATTGTCATCATTTGACAGCTCTGTGAAGCTGTCAAACACTGACATTCTCTGTTGTTTGATGAGTCCTTGTATTCAAGACTCATCAAACCTATCTGCTGAGCAGAAATCAGATGGCTGTTTCATCGGAGAATGCAGCAGCCATCTGTCATCTCTGCCGGTGAGATGCCGGAGTCGCCGGTTCCCCAACTGTTGAAGCCTGCAGGAAGAAACAAAGGTAAGGAAACATTTTCTATCACTTTACAATCACTTCACATACTTACCTCTCCACACTTGCACCCATCACCCACCTCTACAGCGCACTTTTGGACCCCTCCGACCCCCGCAGACCCACTGCTCGCCTCGCTGACCCTGGCAGGGTTTCCCAACGTTGGGAAGCCCGCATTTACAGGGGTAAAATGGGAATAATCCTCTTAACTGCCTGTTAACAGGCAGTTAAGTGGCTGTGATCCCCTTCCCGCCTCGGGGAGGTGGCTCCCAGTGCGGGTCGGAGACCCGCCTCCTGGGAAGATAGCACGGAGGCAGGTTGGGGGCAAGATAGGTGCCTGCCCCCAGATTCTGCTATTTTCCCGGCAGTCCTGCCTCCAAACCCGCCTCCCCAAGGCTGGCAAAATTCCCCCCCAAATGTCAAACTCTGAAAACGGTATAGAGGACTGTCATGAAACAGATCCCTTGTACTGAGTAGTGAGGAGAAGCTTGGGCTGTTTCATCTTGAGAACAGGTGATGGAGAGGTGACCTTACAGATGGTAAACTGTATAGAAAAGTTAAATTCAGAATACAATTTCAAATTAACTCTGATAATAGAACAAAGAGCACACGTGCAAACTAATGAATGATTGAAGTCAGGAAGTTCTTTTTCACACAGAATGATCAACACATGTGATGAACTTCCGAGTGAGGTAGTGGAGCAAAAGCTGTGGAATTATTTAAGAAACAATTAGATACTGTGCTGGGGACTCTAGGGTCTTTATGGATGGATGAACTAAGATGAGTCGAATAGCCTACCTCATCTGTATCTAGTGATCTTGTATAAAATCTGTGGATTGTATAATTGACTCCCTCATGAATTTAATATGTGTAATCAGCTTGTAACCATTTAAATAGTCCAGGATCAAATACTCACATGAAGGCTATTTTACTGCTTTTCTTTATAAAGTCTATGGATAGTACAAATTCAATATATTAATGAATATAGGGCCGTTAATACTGTAAGCATAATTCTGTTAATGTCAACAGTGATCTTGTGTTTCATGGTGCAAATATTTGGTGCATGATGTGATCTTTGTACTACTAGATAAGTAAGCTGAGTATCATCTTACATAAGGCATGCAATGCACTTGCCAAAGTATTCAGAAGGGCTGGCCATACAATTTGCAGATACATCAAGAAATTATTCCTTAAACAGGAAACAAAAAATGTAGGAAAGAGTACTTATGACATTCAGAACTAGATCCCACTGGCAACGGAGTCCTTATCATTTGTATTTTACAAAAGAGTAACTGGCTGCATCAAACCTCTGCAGTACCAAAACCTAGCGCCCATTATTAGTATCATTTGATTGCGATGCGTATGATTGATAATATTTAAGTAAAATTAGTAATAGATGCACCTCATGCATATTTTCCTGATGTTTTTCCGCCCACCCTCAGCAGTACAACAATCTGCAAATGGAAGGATTGAGAATAAAAAAAATTGTGGGCAATTTTCCTGTGTTGGAAATTTTTCTGATGTTCTGACAACGCCCAGAAACAACAATTCTCCCAAGCATTGAATAAGGTGTCTGCGGTGTAATGTTAGAAATGGGTTTGCAAACCTGCAGTGAAAATAACAATTAAGCTCATTAAGTTGGAGCAGGGTGGCGGATGCAATTAAAGCTGGCACATTGCAGTTTCCAATCACTTAACAGCCTGAACACATGTCGCCTATAAGTCTAGCTCAGGGATGGCACTAATGGGAAGAATGCTTCACCAAACAGAGCAATAGGGCAGCAACATGGCTAGTGTGGCTGCAATCATTCCTTCAGAATGAAAAATGACACAAATAGAATGAGAGCATATACGCACAGGACTGAATGAGAGGGTTTACAAGGCCAGAATGTCACAACTCCCGATGGCACACAGGTAAATGTGAGGAAGGTGGCTCCTTTCCTGTTTGTGCTATTTCTCCGTATATTTCTTTCTCATTATATTTTCCTCTTTCTATTTTTCTCATTGTCTCTTTTATCTCTCTCTTTTTGTCTTCTTTCAGTTTCTGCCCTTTTTTTCTTTTTTCCTCTCTCCCTCTTTCAGTCTACTTTCTTCTTTCTGATTATCTCTAGCTGTTTCTCCATCTACATCTTTTACTCTCTGCTTCTAAATGTCTTTCAATTGGTTCCTTGTGGGGTTTTTTCTTTAACTTTTATTCGCTGCTCTTTTCTTTCCATTCCTTTCCGCTCATCAGTCAATTTCATTGCTATTTCTCTATGGCCCAAACATTGCGATCCACGGCGTAGCTCTGGAGTATGCCACAGACCTGCGAAAAGAATACGAACCTACCTGATGGGGGCCCCTCCTTCGTGAACTTGCTCTCTGACGCTGCGTAATGGAGGGCAGCATAATGGACCATGGATCCTGGGGATGCAGCCTGTGTGGAAGCGTCCCTGGAATCACGTAGGCCTGGTGCTCCAATCAGGAAACAGAATTAGATATTACATCATTTAAGAAGGGAATCCCATAATCAGATTTAATTACAATTACTTTACAGGATTGGAATCTAATTCCTAATTAGCATTATTCCACCAACATCACCACATCTTAGTTAAGTCAGTAAAAATTTAATTTTGCTGATAATAATTATCAACATCATTAAAACTCCAATCTTTGCAGAAACAAGAAAAATACATTTGATACAATTAAACGATCCAATTTCTGAGATGAAAATGCTTAAAGCATACCTGAGGTATCCCCTTACGCTGATGCAAACGGGCCCTGTGCCTGTTTGCATCAACCATAAAATTTTCGGATGCAATTGCTGGGCAGTTAGTGGACAAATAGCCCAACTCTGTGCCAGTAATTGGTTTTTCTTTGGCCGTGTTGATGATCCGTCAATGCGTACGTTGTTTGGGATTTAGCTCATGTGCAAATGTGTGTGGAAATCCTGAACTTGTGATCCATTTCAAAGGCAGTATGTTGACATACTCTCAGAGTATGCTGTCATACCCACTGTAAATTCTGGCCCATAGACTTTTTTCTATCTTTCTCTTTCTGTTTTTCTCTCTGTTTATGGCTCTCACTGTCTAGTATTTCCACTTTATATCTGCCTCTATATGCATGTTTATCTTGCTATATAATTCTGTTTCTTCTTGTTCTTGCCTCTCTCTCTATATCTATTTATCTATCTATCTCTCTCTTTCTGTCTCTACATTTATGTGGCGTGCACCCACTCTGTTTTTCTGTCTCTCCAGGCTGAGGCTCTATTTACATAACAACAGGCTTTGTGGTCTTAAATAGATGCAGCTCCACCTTCACTAGCAGAACAACAATATCACTCTCCAGTCATTATGAAACAGCATGTCACCCAACTTATCATGAGCAATGCTATGGGAGCTCCGCTAATAATATTAACAAAGGGTGCAGTCAGCATGCATTTCCTGCCTGCCACACCACACTTCTGTCAGTCAAATTCAGAGGTGGGAGTTGTGCTGGAAGTTCTCAACAGTGATTCTGGTCTCCATGAAGTCTCATGGCTCAGGTCAAACAAGGAAACCTCCTGCTGGTCACCACTGACACCCTCCCCCCCCTCAGCTGATGAATCAGTACTCCTCCATGTTGAAAATCATTTGGAGGAAACTCTGAGGGTAGCATGGGCACAGAATGTACTCTGGGTGGGGGCTTCAACGTCCATCACCAAGAGTGGCTTGGAAGTACCACCACTGATTGAGCTGGTCAAGTCCTGAAGAATATAGCTGCCAGACTGGACCTCTTGATGAGGGAACCAACACGAGGGGTAATCTACTTGACCTCATTCTCAACAACCTACCTGTTGCAGCCACGTCTGTCCATGATAGCATTGGCAGAAGTGACCATGGTACAGCCCTTGTGAAGACAAAGTGGTAGAACTTTCTGCCCAGATGTAAATCTTGTAGATCGTTGCTAATCGGGAGCTATTATAGAAACCACCCAATTTTCATTTCAAATGAATGGAAATGAAAATCAGATGGTCTGTATAATGGGTGGCTGATCCGATACACCAGATTTGCACCCGTGAGGGTAACCTCCATCGTGTAGTGTGACACTATCACTATGCTTCTGTAAATATTAATGTAAAGTAATTGCTTCCAGGTCCCCCAGTTTATTTTCCACACTCTGTTTTGCAATACATGTACTTTAATCCTTTTTTTCTGCTTTTTTTTTCAATACTACTCCTTTTCCCATGATTTTTTTTGTCTAAGCTAACCCCTACCTTTGCTTCAGTCATTTTCCTGTTTAAACTAGTCCATTTGATTTAATTCCTCTGCCTTATCCAGTGCAGTATGGGTCCTGGGCTTTTGTAGTAAAGGAAAACCCTCTCAGTGCTACCAAACCCTGGCTTCCCAACCACATGCCCCCCGCCACCCCTCGCCACCATACTACAAAATCTCAACCCTTCTCCTACAGTCCTACCAAACTCCAGGATCGCCACCCCAGTTTTCCCAGACTCTGATACCAATCTCCGCCCCCCCCCCCGTGTTACTAAAATCCAGCCGCGTCCCCATGCCCCTAAATGCCAGTACCTACTTTCAATCTGGTACATTGTTCTTACCGTCTTGCTGTGTGTATCCTGTGCTTTAAAAAATGTTAAGAGAGAATAATTGAGGACGTAGGTAAAAGAGCCAAGTTGTTTTCCCACTCACTGTGAGCAACACCACAGGAGTCTCCTAATATTATATAGAGAGAAGAAGGTAGTGAGACATTACTGACAAGTAGTCTGGCATCTCCTCCTCTATGGCCACATCCCAAGTCTTCCTGTGAGAAAGTGGTTTCAGTAGGCAAATCCAAGTAATTGTAACTGCTTGTATTTGACTGGCTCCAGGTTAGAAGGACCCATCATAAAATGATTAGCTTTCTTTCTCTTTTTTAAGACTTTTGTATCTGTAACATCTGTTTGCGTCTGTGGCAATTTAGAGTGTGATCAACTGGCACCAGATGCAAGACATTTTTATATCTAGTAAATATTGTAGGAATTGACGAATTCCTACGAATAACTGAGATCGACACAGGAGAACAATGAAACAGGTCTTTACTCAACGGAGATGCCATGAGGACTGCCTGGGCAGTCACGTGGTTTGCGACGTGACGTCATCGTGTTTGCCCGCGTTTTCCCGCGCTCTTAAAGGGGCCACGCCCCGTACATGCAAACTCTATATACAAAACACAGTAATGCCTAACACAATGGTACAGGCTTAGGCTGGTGTTAGAACATTGTTAAAGAGAATTATATACAGTTAGCCAGAGTCATTCAGTGGTTCTGCCACATGTGCCCCCCCAGAATTCGCTTTAACGGACAAAGTCAAACGGTGAGGGGGGTCTGACGAGCCTGTCAGAATGACTCCTGTACTCTCGAGGCGGAGGCTGCAGGGCGGCTGGCGGTCTGGTGGGTGGTCGCACTTGGTCTGCCGTAATGACGATGGGTGGCCGACCCCGTCTCGGCGGTTGTGCTGTCTCGACGGGGCGATCAAGGTCCAAATGTGCTGGCTATAAGCGATCGACCGAAATGTGGTCCGGCTTACCACCGACATCTACCGTGAAGGTTTTGTCCCCTGCTTCCAACACGCTGAAGGGACCGGGATGGGGACTTTGAGCGGATCCCTATGTGCGTCATGGTGAATAAAAACGTACTCAGCCTTGTGAAGCTCCGTGGGAACGTGTGACCTCTGCAGCCCGTGGTGCGAAGTGGGCACTGGTGTGAAACATCTGGCCGCCTCTTGGTGACTAGCAAGCTGGGCAGACGCGGACCATGGCCCCGTCGATATTGGTAGGAAGTCCCCTGGGACTCGCAGCGGCTGACCATACACGAGTTCCGCAGATGAAGAGTGAAGGTCTTCTTTGGGGGCCGTGCGAAGACCCAACAGGACCCACGGTAGCTTGTCTGCCCATCCAGCGTCCTGGAGGCAGGCCCGCAGGGAGGCTTTCATTGAGCGGTGGAAGCGTTCGCAGAGGCCATTCGCCTGTGGGTGGTAGGCTGTGGTGCGGTGTAATTTGACACCGAGTCCTGGGGCCACTGCATTCCAGAGTTCGGAGGAAAACTGCGGTCCCCTGTCCAACTAAATATCTGCGGGCACTCCGAAATGGGCGATCCAGGAAGAAATGAACGCCCTGGCCACGTCCACCGAAGTAGTGGATGACAGGGGAACCGCCTCTGGCCATCTGGTGGTGCGGTCAACCATGGTCAGGATGTGTGAAAAACCATGGGAGGGTGGGAGTGGTCCTACCAGGTCCACGTTGACATGGTCAAAACGTCGCTCCGGAACTGTGAAGGCGGACAACGGAGCTTTGATGTGGCGCTGTACCTTTGCCTTTTGGCAGACCATGCAGGTGTTGGCCCAGTCGCGGACATTTTTATGCATGCCATGCCATACAAATTTCGCGGACATCAGTTTCTGAGAGGCCTTCATTCCAGGGTGTGACAACCCATGTATGGCGTCGAACACTTTGCGGCGCCAGACGACCGGCACGACAGGGTGAGGATCCTGTACGGCGACGTCACACAACAGCGTGGTACCTGCCGAATGGAACTTGACATCGGCCAACTGGAGGCCGGTGATGGCCGTTCTGTAAGCTTGGACTTTCGGGTCTGAGGCTTGGTCCGCTGCCATGAGGGCGTAGTCGATGCCCAAATGAACCGTATTGACGACCGCGTGGGAGAGGCAGTCTGCCACCAGGTTGTCCTTACCGGCCACGTGCTGTATATCCGTGGTGAATTCAGATATGTAGGTCAGTTGACGCTGCTGTCGGGCTGACCACAGTTCGGCGGTCTTGGACATTGCAAAGGTCAGCGGCTTATTGTCCACAAAGGCGGTGAAAGGACGTCCTTCCAGAAGGAACCGAAAATGGCGGATGGCCAGAAAAAGGGCGAGCAACTCCCGGTCGAACGTGCTGTATGCTCTCTCGTTCTGCCGTAGTTGACGGCTGAAGAATGACAACGGCTGCCACGTCCCATTCACCCACTGCTGTTGCACGGCACCGACTGCGTAGTCCGACACGTCGGTGGTGAGGGCGATGGTGGCTCCTGGCAGTGGGTGCGCCGGAATAGTCGCGTTGGTTAAGGCGCTTTTGGTGTCGGCGAACGCTCGGGCCATGTCATCCGTCCAGTCTACCGGGTTCTTGCCAGTCTTGCCCTTGAGGGCCTCGTACAGGGGCCGCATGAGTAGTGCCGCCTTAGGCACGAAACGGTGGTAAAAATTTATCATGCCTAGGAATTCCTGCTGGGCCTTTATGTTCTGCGGGCGTGGAAAGGATGTCACCGCCTCTACCTTCGAAGGTAAAGGAACCGCTCCCTCTGAGGTGATGCGATGCCCCAGGAAGTTAATTTGGTGTAGGCCAAACTGACACTTGGCCGGGTTGATAATCAGGCCGTGTTGGCTGAGGCGTCGAAAAAGGGTGCGTAGGTGACAGGTATGTTCTTCCTTGGTAGGACTGGCAATTAGAATATCGTCCAGGTAGGCGAAGAGGAACTTGAGGTCCCGCAGCATGGAATCCGTCAGGCGTTGGAAAGCCTGGGCGGCGTTCTTTAACCCAAACGGCATGCGTTAAAACTCGAAGAGGCCGAATGGGGTGATGACTGCGGTCTTCTGGACGTCCTGTGGATGAACTGGGACCTGGTGGTAGCCTCGGACGAGGTCGACTTTTGAGAAAACGGTGTTCCCTGCCAAATGGGCAGAGAAATCCTGGATATGGGGAATCGGGTACCGATCAGGAGTGGTGGCGTCGTTTAGTCGTCGATAGTCGTCGCATGGCCGCCATCCACCGCCAGGCTTCGGGACGATATGCAGGGGTGAAGACCAGGGACTATTCGACCGGCGAATAATCCCTAACCGTTCCATGGTGGCGAACTCCGCCTTTGCGACCGCCAGCTTGCCAGGTTCCAGGCGCCGGGCCCGCGCGTAGACCGGGGGGCCGTTGGTGGTGATGTGGTGCTCCACACCATATTTCGTGGCTGTGGAGGAGAACGTGGGTCTTGTCAGGTCGGGGAATTCGCTGAGCAGGCGAGCGAACTCATCAGGAGTCGGGAACGCACGGGAGATGGTGCGTGACGTAGTGTTACTGCGATAACACGGAAGAGAATTAAAGGTTGCTGCGTTGATCAGCCGCCGGTTCCTAACGTCGACCAGGAGGCTGTTGGCGCACAGGAAATCCGCGCCGAGGAGGGGCTGGAAAACTTTGGCTGTAACAAACACCCAGTGAAAACGTTGCCCCCCGCGGCACAACTCCACTCGCCGTCTGCCGAAGGTCCGAATTGTGCCGCCATTGGCTGCTTCAAGGGCGGGGCCGTGATTCCCCATCTGCACCTTGAGGGCGGACGTGGGTAAAATGCTGCACTGCGCTCCGGTGTCGCACAGAAAACAACGACCGGAGAGGGTATCGGTGATGAACAGCAATTTTCCCACGTTGCTGATCGCCATCACGGCTGCGGGGTGCCCATTAGACCCATTCCTCGGTGGTTGCAGTGTCAGATGATGCTGGGTTTTTTTGGGGGGAAAACTGCAGGGAGGGCGGCAATGCTTCGCCTTTGCGCCGAACTGCACGTGGTAGAAACACAGCCCAGCAGGCTGACGAGCTGGGGCGGCATCTGCGGGGGATGGGTGCCTCATGGCGGCGCAGTACTGCCGAGTTACAGCTAAAATTTTGTCAGGCTCCGCCGCGAGTGTTGCGCAGTCTTCAGTTTCAGATCTGGCCAGGGCAGTTTGTACCTGTTTAGGCAGTTGGCTGAGGAAAATTTCGCGGAATAGGAAACATTCCCGTTCTGAGCCCAGGAGTGTGAGCATTTGGCTCATCAACTCTGAAGGCTTGGAGTCCCCGAGCCCGGACATAGCGAGTAATCGACGGGCGCGCTCTGATTTTGTGAGCCCGAAAACTTGCAGTAGCCCGCTTTGAGGGTTTCATACTTGCGCTCCGTTGGGGGGTTTCAAGGAGGCTGACGATCCGAGAGGCGGTAGAGCTGTCGAGTGAGGATGACCACGTAAAGATACTTGGTCTGATCTGCATCGATGTTCCTCAGGGTGAACTGGGCCTCGGCCTGAATAAACCACGAGGGTGCTTGCTGCTCCCAGAACTGCGGTAGCTTTAGTGAAACGGCGTTTGCCTCCATGCTGTGCTCTTCTTCTGTGAAAACGTTCACAAAAACGGGGTCACCAATGTAGGGATTGACGAATTCCTACGAATAACTGAGATCGACACAGGAGAGCAATTAAACAGGTCTTTACTCAACAGAGATGCCACGAGGACTGCCTAAGCAGTCACGTGGTTTGCGACGTGACGTCATCGCGTTTGCCCGCGTTTTCCCGTGCTCTTAAAGGGGCCACGCCCCGTACATGCAAACTCTATATACAAAACACAGTAATGCCTAACACAATGATACAGGCTTAGGCTGGTGTTAGAACATCGTTAAAGAGAATTATATACAGCCGTTCTGCCACAATTATATTTATATAAATGACTTGTATCTAGCATAGGTCCGTCACATTCCAGATATCACACACAGACATCAAATACCAGATGTACACTTTGTTACTGGTACAAAATAATCTTAAAAATAGGGAAAGTAAGCCAGTCTGAAATCTAAAATTTACACCCGATTTACTGACCTCTATCTGACCTGAGCAATTTATATGCAGCCACAAAAACTCTACTTTAGCAGCGTGCATAGCATGGTATGATGCTCCTGTTCTTATAAAGCAGGGCACACTCAGAGCTATCCCAGGGCCCTGAAGCAGCAACACAAGAGATCCGCCAAAATGTGCTTATTCTTTTCTTGTTTTCCATTTACAGAAGGAAATTACCTCCCACAGTTCTGTAACGCCTCAGGCCTGTCAGCATGGGTGACTATGGTTCAAGACGAATATGTTATGCTAGCAGAAAAGTGTGACAACCTGTTTGATATAACCATAAGTAAATATGAATGAAGAGAATGATTTAGTCATCTATATCTGGTTATATCGGCATAGTGGCATTTTTCCTTCAGATATAGGCTTAAATCTCCCAAATATCCACCAGCAGCAAGGAATCTCATCTGCCACCAGCGCAGAATCAAAAAATATTGGCCAACGTACCCATGATTTTCTGATATGGACTGGCAACAGGTGAGGCTCCTCATCATCTGTGAGCACTTGGAAAATGACTTTCATAAAGTGGCTTCACATACTGCTGTCTGCAAGAATATATGAACTAGTCGCAGAAGTGTATATTGCATGTTATAGTCAGTCAGTGATTCCTTACAGAAGGAAGTGAAATGAGAGATTAATTCATCTCTGTATATGTAGCCATAGGTAACAATATAAAGATGAGCAATGTGACTGAAACCGGTCACAGACTTCAAAAATAAATCTCTGTTCTAATTATAGTTTTTGTGAAGCAGAGCTGTGCTCAACATATGGAAGAAACAAGGCCTCACTAAATTAGCAATTTCCATTGTACAGCATTGGGTGTATTTTCACGCTTGCAGTTATCTAAGGAGTATTGCAGGAAACAAAAATCAGCATAATGCAGAACAAAAGAAATTAAAGTCTACAGGAAAAGTTTGATTGCATTCCTGCTATTCCGCCATGATCTGCACCCCTGGAAGATGATAAGGGCAGGCGGTTGGGCATAGACAAGCCGTTTTTAAATCTCTAAGTTGTTCTGAAGCTACTGACAAGTGAAAGTCCACATGAATCACTTGCAGCATATGAGTTAACCCAGGCAACCTTACTGGCAATGGTAATGGTAAATAATGCTTCTCTTTACTGATTTCACCATTGAAGAAAGAGTTTATGATTAAGCATAAGTCATCTTTGTACTCTCTTTGCTTATCAGAGCTGGACTCATCCTTGGCCTCTTTTGCCAGTGATCTTTTTAACCTATGGCAGTTGGATTCACCTTTGTCTTCTTTTGCTTCTACTTCCTTATGTTTATTTGAGAGTTGGAATTATCCTTGTCCTCTGTTGCCCATTTCTCCTTGGACAGACTCAAGGGAACCTTTGAAGAACCTCTGTGACTAGAATATTCATCCTTGTCAGCGTTGCATGTAAAATTACCCCCATGAGAGTTCAGGTGCATTGAATAATGGACAAGAGCTCTTGATGGTAGACGCACTAGAAAAAATCCTTTTTGGTATGGCCTGATGGGTTGAACAAGAAACATTCTACAGGACGGCGATCTGGGTCACAGAATTTGACATGTTAGAGTCAGACTCTAAACAGGGTTTATCTACCATATAAAAATCTCCCTAAATGAATTCAGTACAAAACAAAAAATGTTGTGCTAATAAATATCTAATAAAGTCATAATTATTATGTATAATAGAAACAGATGAAATAGCTTAATTATAATTAAAGTTGTATACTTATTAAAAAAATGTGAGCTTTACAAATCAAATAATTGTACACTGCAGGAATAATTATTCTATTTGATAGCCAACTGGGAAATAACTAATAAATTCTAAATGAACATAAGAACATTGATGAGATTTGGAGTGTAGAAAGCTTGGTTAAACTTTAAATATAACTTGTACTATTTCTTTAAATGAAAGGGAGGCTGCTTACTTGAGTGAACCATTTATTGCTAGACAGCATAGTTAGTAACTAAGTCAGATTAAAAGCATTTGTATGGGGATGGTACTTATTATGCTGCTGAGGCACTCTAGCCAGTCACAAAGCAGAAGTTGTCTATCATGTGAGACGTTTATGAAGCTATGGGAGAGAGTGGAAAAATGAAGGAAAAACAAAGTATATTTAACTAACAGAGAAATTGCATCAGAAAAGAGAACTTTGGTATAGCCAGTGAAACACTTTTTGTTAGCTGTGGGAAACCAATTGAAAACTCTTGTACTGGTTGCACAAGGCAGTATTGGCTATTGGATATGGAAACTTGAGAAGATTGAAATTGAGTCGGGTATCAGCATAGCAGTAAACACATAAATGCAACACACTCTAAAGGATTCCAAAGGGGAAGTTGGCTGATAGTGGTAGTTGAGTCTTGTCAAACTATAGAACCTGCTGTGCAATACAATGGCTTCCACTGTACTTTTCAGAAGAGATCAGGCACAACCAAAAGATAAAGGCTGGGGTTTTGCACTCTATCACCAGTCTGTGATTTCCTGCCCATTTACTTTAAGGGGCAGGAATTTGGAGGTTGGTGAGATTGGAAGTGGAAAACCCAGGCCAATGTGAATATCAAGAGGGTTTTTGTTTGAGTAGCCGAGGGTTGAAACCCTTGGCAGGAGCAAATAAATAATGATAGCCTTGAAATTCATCGGGGCCTCCTCTGCTGAGGCAAGTGTAGTGGAGCGAAACCCTTGAAGGCTTGCACTTGAAGACATAGACCCCATCCCAAATCGTTGAAACAGAGTCATTTAAATGACTGGGGTGGGCATGTTGTGACTACATGGGCGCATCGAAGCTGCCTGTCCCAATCCGCCAGCCAATGGCAGAGTAACACACACCCACCCCAGCAGAATGACCCTGAATATCTTCCTGAGCCCAAGAAAATCAGGAGATGAGCTTACCATTTTGGTCTTCTGTAAGTGATTTGTGGGCATTTGAAAGGTTATTGATCCCTTCTAGGATCCATTACCTTTCAGCTGGGAACTTCTCGAGCCTGTGCTAGGACCTCAGCGGTGCTCACACCAACCTATTAAGGTGTTTGAAAGTGTCCACATGAGATTCTGAGCAAGCTGGATTCAAAATTTTCCTCGAGTTATTTATCTATTTAAAAATGTTTCATTTTTACCACATTCAAAATGTGCATGTATGGCAGTTTGCAGAGCTCATATTTACTCCACGCCTATTCATAGAAAGTTACAGCACAGAAAGAGGCCATGTTGCCCATCAAGTGTGTGCTGGTGTTTTACTCCACGTGAACTATTCAATCTAATCCCACATTAAGGGAATCAAGGGGTATGGAGATAGCTCAGGAAAGTGGAGATAAGGTAGAAGATCAGCTATGATCTTATTGAATGGTGGAGCAGGCTCGAAGAGCCAAATGGCCTACTCCTGCTCCTATTTCTTATGTTCTTATGTTCCTGCTCAGTCCCCATACCCTTTAATAATCTTCTTTTTATGTAGCTATTTAGCTACTTTTATAAAAAAAAATTATAAGCTCTACTTCAGTAACAGTATGTGGCAGATAATTCCACATTCTAACCATCCTGTTGAAACTGGAAATGGATTCCCTTACTACTGATTACTTACAAATTCTGATTTGTGGGTGTTATGGCTGTTATGTACACATTGTCCTGGCATTAAGTAATAGTTATCGCTCGATGGAGAAGGCTGAAATTTCCACAAGGCAGCACCTTATTTTACAATAAATCACCCAATTAGATGTTATAAAATTTAGCATATATGTGAGGCACTTTACATATGCTAATATATGCAAACAAATATAAATAAATGTGATATTATATACTGCTGATAGTAAAATTACAAAATGACATCCAGAAAGAGATGGCAGCCATGTTCTCTGAGACGGAATTCTTTATTCTAGTAAAAAGCTTGCAAATTAAAAAATATGTTTTTTAAAAAAAAGCTACAATGCTGCCAACACCCAAAGGGCGATCAAACGCATGGACCATGATAGTGATGATTGATTGATCATTCACCTCATGGCTGTTTGTTGGTCATGGCTGCTGCGTTTGCTTACATAACAGGCACAGTACTTCAAAAATAATTAATTAATTATGCAAAGCCCTTTTGAAACATTTAACATGAAAGGTAGTATATAAATGCAAGTAGTATTTATTAATGATTTTGATGAACTCCACAGGAATGTCAAAAGTATTAATGACCTGAAAAGGGGAGGGGGAGGGGAGTGAAAAAAATTGATTCTGAGGTCTAAAAGTTTAATGAAGATTGTAAGAGGCAGAAACACCGAATAGAACTCCTGGCTGGAGAGCAGGATTGCAAAGATCTTCAAAATCATTCAAGAAGACAAAACTTCTGCCCTAGAGTAGTAGATGCCTAGTAAGATAAAACTATGATCTTCTTCCATGCAGTCTCCCAATAAAGCAAGAGTATTTGGAACAGAACTGTGCATTAACTGCACCTTGAGCGGCATGTTTTAAAAGTTTTTAAATATTCCAAATTACATGCTGAAAGTCCTTTCTATAACAGTCTAATTATTAGAATGATGATTCCTTTGAATATTCTCTTTAAATTAATTTTAGAAGTATATAACTATTCTAAATCTACACCATGCAGCAACAAGCTAATTAACACTCACACTGCCTCCAAGTGTATTGGGACCAACCCGTAAAGTGCACTACTAAACCCATCTTTTTTAACCTCTTACTTAATTTATTTTACCCAATTCTTTACCAGATTAAATTTTAATGTATGGTAAATACAGAATACATCATATAAACCTGTCAGAGATGATTTATATGCCATTCACAGCACTGAGCATAATTCACTCATGACTGCCTACATGTGGGATCTAAATCAAATCCCATGTGTGTTTGTTACATATCCTCTGTATCTTCTTCTCATTGTGGGGTGTAGTAAATAGTTTGAGAATGCTGGCCATCGCAAATTTCAACTAAATCGGTACAATGATGCGCTTATCCCCAGCAAGAGAAAAGATTTAACTGGATGATGTGGGTAATGGATGAGTTCCTATAGGGGAGGAGGAGGCCGAGCATGAAAGCGACATAATAAATAGGTGGAGGATGTCTTCGGGCTGCCGAATGTGAGTTTGCACATCATTTCCTTTCAGTTCAGAGGAATGTTAAAGTTGGTCAAAGAGGAATCACGTGGCTCATTTTGAAATGTTTATTCCATGAAGTTAGAGCACTTGATATATTCATGTTGGACCAATGATTTAAACTGACACTCAGTGGCCACATTTTCTTGGAATGTTGTATTCAAGGTGATGAGTAAACTGAGTAGAAGTTTGAGTAATTCTCTACTCTGAGGCAAATGTTGTCATGCCTATGTGTAACCATAAATGGAAGGAGATCCAAAGGAATTAGTTCATGTAGGAGACTTTCTGTTATTTGGATGACAAAAAATGAAAGAAAAGTTGGAGCAGCAATCCAATGTCAGAGAGCGTGGTAAACCACTTTTATCGTTCACTATCGTTACACTATAGTTATCACTGTTATATCGTTACTCTATGGTTATCACTGTTCACACTGTTGTATCACTATATGAGGTCGCCTCTTGTCACACTGTTATACCTGGGCTGACCACTGCTGACTCCGCCCATGGCGCCACCTACCTGCCCAGGTATAAATGTGGTCGACTGGCTGGTATTCCTCCTTGTTGGATCCGATCACCCACGAGGGTGGGCTCTGTTATTTAGCCAATAAAAACCTATAGTTACTTTCTTAACTCGTCGCTTTTCATTGGATGAATTGATAGGTATATCAATTTTATTGGCTAAATTTTAAAATGTCGTTCCCTGAGCAGCAAAGCGAGCAGCAAAGCGACCAGCCAGACGCCGAGCTACAACAGCCACAGCAGCCAGCTTGGCTGCGAGCCCTCAGACCACCGTACCTGGATCTAAACCCACAGGCAGCAAACTCAGCCCTCGACTTCGAACACTGGCTGAGCTGTTTCGAGTTCTACCTGGGAGAATCCGGCGTGCCTCAGAGATCCAAGCTAAGAGTTCTGACCGCGCAAATGAGCCCTAAAGTATTCGCACTCATCCGGGACTTTAAAACATACGAGGACGCCATCAACCGGCTGAAAAGACAGTACCAGAGCCTGGTAAATTCCATGTATGCCAGACACCTCCTAAGATCCCGCCCGCAACAGCCAGGAGAGCCCGTGGATAAATTTTTACGGGTGCTACAAGCACTCGGCAGAGACTGTAACTTTAAAGCGGTAACGGTGGCAGAAAATACTGAAGACAATGTCCGCGATGCCTTCGTGAAAGGCCTGCGGTCCGACTACTCACGGCAAAGACTACTGGAAGCAAAGGACCTCGACCTGGACAAAGCTGCAGCCCTCGCTCGCTCTCTAGAAGTGGCCCATCGGGACCTCGAGGCATACTCAAGGTACTGTAACTCGCGACCCTGGGACATGGGACCGACCCCGACCGCAATACCCCCCGCAGCAACCCCCCTGGGACCTACCTCAGCGTCGGCGTCCCGGACCCGATCGAGACCGCCACCCCTGGTACCGGCTCCGACATCGGACCCCCGCGATCGGGCCACCGGCTGCTTCTTCTGCGGCCAGGCGAAACACCCGAGGTCGCGCTGCCCTGCCAAGAACGCGACCTGCTCGACCTGCTTGAAGAAAGGCCACTTCGCAAAGGCCTGCAGAGGGGGATCGACAGAGGCCAGCAGTGCCTCATGCGAGCTGTGGGGGCGGCCATCTTCCATCAAGGCAACAGAGGCCAGCATCCCCACATGTGAGTCATGGGGGCGGCCATCTTTAATCCAGGCAACCGACACCAGCAGTGCCTCATGTGAGTTACGGGGGCAGCCATCTTCTCCGCCATTTTGTCCAACCTCGTGGGAGACGCCATTTTACCCACCACGCTCGACCGCCACCGTGCCTCTAGACCCGACTACCGCCTCACCCGCAGACTACAGCAACTCGCTCAGCTATACACTAGCCTCCGTCACACTGGACCAAGCCCGCCCGCATCATCTGTCCAAGTCCATGATGGACATCAAAGTAAACGGCCACGCCACGACCTGCCTGTTCGACAGCGGAAGCACGGAGAGTTTCATCCACCCAGACACGGTGAGCCACTACTCCCTCCCTGTCCAGCCAACGCGCAACCGGATCTCGATGGCATCGAGGTCACACGCCACAGACATCAGCGGCTACTGTGTTGTGACCCTGTCGGTTAAGGGTACGGAGTATAAAAATTTTAAACTCCTCGTCCTGCCCCAGCTATGCGCTGCCATCCTACTAGGGTTGACTTCCAATCCCACCTCCAAAGCGTCACGCTAGCATACGGCGGACCCCTCCCCCCACTCACAGTCGACAACCAGCAGATTTTAAACGCCCACCGCGTAACACCTGCGGCCTATCCACCCTCAAGGTCCCGCCACCTTCCCTGTTCGCTAACCTCACCCCCGACTGCAAACCCGTCGCTACCAAGAGCAGGCGGTACAGCGCCGGGGACAGAGCTTTCATTAGCTCTGAGGTGCAGCGTCTCCTGAAGGAGGGCATCATCGAAGGGAGCACCAGCCCCTGGCGTGCCCAGGTCGTGGTCGTTAAGACCGGCAATAAAAACCGCCTGGTCATCGACTACAGCCAGACCATAAACAGGTACACCCAGCTGGACGCATACCCCCTTCCCCGCATATCTGATATGGTCAATCAGATCGCACAATACCGAGTATTCTCTACCATCGACCTTAAGTCGGCCTACCACCAACTCCCTATCCGCCCTGAGGACCGCCAATATACCGCCTTCGAGGCGAATGGCCACCTCTACCACTTCCTTAGGGTTCCCTTCGGCGTCACCAACGGGGTTTCGGTCTTCCAAAGGGAGATGGACCGGATGGTTGACCAGAACGGGCTGCACGCCACGTTCCCCTACCTAGATAACGTCACCATCTGCGGCCGCGACCGGCAGGACCATGACGTTAATCTGGAGAGATTCCTCCGTACGGCCCAATGGCTGAACCTCACCTACAATAAGGAGAAATGTGTGTTTAACACCTCGCGCCTTGCCATCCTCGGCTGTGTAGTAGAGAACGGAGTCATCGGCCCCGACCCCAAAAGAATGCGTCCCCTCATGGAGCTACCCCTCCCCCACTGTCCAAAGGCTCTGAAGAGAACCCTGGGGCTCTTCGCCTACTATGCCCAATGGGTGCCCAATTATGCAGACAAAGCCAGACCCCTCATGAAGTCCACATCCTTCCCCCTTACAGAGGAAGCATGCGCAGCCTTCTCCCTCATTAAGGGAGACATTGCCAAGGCCACAATGCACGCAGTGGATGAGTCCATCCCCTTCCAAGTGGAGAGCGATGCATCCGACTTCGCCCTAGCCGCTACCCTTAACCAGGAGGGGAGACCAGTGGCCTTCTTCTCAAGGACCCTACAGGGCCCTGAGATCCGACACTCGTCGGTCGAGAAGGAGGCCCAGGTGATTATGGAGGCGGTACGACGCTGGAGGCATTACCTGGCAGGCAAACGATTTACCCTCCTCACCGACCAGCGTTCGGTCGCTTTTATGTTTAATAACAAGCTGAGGGGCAAAATCAAGAATGACAAGATCTTGAGGTGGAGAATCGAGCTCTCCACCTATGATTATGATATCTTGTACCGGCCAGGTAAGCTGAACGAACCCCCTGATGCTCTGTCACGAATTACATGCGCCAGCGCGCAAAGTGATAGACTTCAGACCCTCCACAACGACCTCTGCCACCCCGGGGTCACCAGACTTTACCACTTCATTAAGGCCCGCAACCTGCCCTACTCCATCGAGGAGGTCAGGACCATGACCAGGAACTGCCAGACCTGTGCCGAGTGCAAACCGCACTTCTTTAGGCCGGACAGAGCAAGCCTGATCAAGGCCACCCGCCCCTTCGAGCGCCTGAGCATCGACTTTAAGGGGCCCCTCCCGTCCTCTGACCGTAATGTGTACTTCCTCAACATTGTTGATGAGTACTCCCGTTTCCCTTTTGCCTTCCCCTGCCCAGACATGACCAGTACCACGGTCATTAAATGCCTGAACGACCTCTTCGCCTTGTTCGGGTTCCCAAACTATATACATAGTGACCGGGGCTCCTCCTTCATGAGCGAGGAACTCCGTCAGTTCCTACTAGCGAGAGGTAATGCCGCAAGCAGGACCACCAGCTACAACCCCCGAGGGAACGGCCAGGTGGAAAGAGAGAACGCGACGGTATGGAAGGCCGTCCTCTTAGCCTTAAAGTCTAAGGGCCTCCCAACCTCCCGCTGGCAGGAAGTCCTCCCGGCAGCGCTGCATTCCATCCGGTCACTACTTTGCACTGCCATTAACGCCACCCCCCATGAATGAATGTTTGTTTTCCCCAGGAAGTCGACTACGGGAACCACTCTACCAACCTGGCTGACCTCTCCGGGGCCAGTCTTGCTGCGAAAGCACGTGAGGGCCCATAAAACGGACCCCCTGGTCGAGAGGGTGGACCTCCTGCACGCCAACCCCCAGTACGCCTATGTGGCATACCCAGACGGGCGGGAGGACACAGTCTCCTTACGAGACCTCGCACCCTCGGGCACTCCGGAGACACCACCTTCACCCCCCCCCCACCACCCCCCCAATTCCAGCCAAGGTAGACGGCATGCCGGAACCCCACGAGCCTTCGCCGACCACGCAGACACCAGCATTAACACCGGATAATGCAACACCGCCGCTGCGACGATCAGAAAGGCTTACGAGGCCTCCGGACAGACTGACATACCAGAACTGGTAGTACACTTCACCCCGCCGGACTCAAATCTAAACAAGGGGTGAATGTGGTAAACCACTTTTATCGTTCACTATCGTTACACTATAGTTATCACTGTTATATCGTTACTCTATGGTTATCACTGTTCACACTGTTGTATCACTATATGAGGTCGCCTCTTGTCACACTGTTATACCTGGGCTGACCACTGCTGACTCCGCCCATGGCTCCACCTACCTGCCCAGGTATAAAGGTGGTCGACTGGCTGGTATTCCTCCTTGTTGGATCCGATCACCCACGAGGGTGGGCTCTGTTATTTAGCCAATAAAAACCTATAGTTACTTTCTTAACTCGTCGCTTTTCATTGGATGAATTGATAGGTATATCAGAGAGCTAATATAATAGGAGACCAGATGCAAAGAATGGCCATCTCTAGTTTCCCTGAGAAGGCAGTAGTGGGCTGCCTTCTTGACCACTACCTTGTTATCCTTTGTAGGGGTTTGATACAACTGAATAGCTTACTAGGCCACTTCAGAGGGCAGTTAACAGTCAACCATATTGGTGCGGGACTGGAGTCACATATAGGCTAGACCAGAAAAGGACAGTAGGTTTTCTTCCCTAAAGGATATTAGTGAATCCGTTGGGATTGACAACAATCCGAAAGCTTTGCGGTCACTTTTACTGACACGATCTTTTTACTTTCAGGTTTTTAAAACTGAATTCAAATTCTCAAACTGTCATGGTTTAGATTATTAGGCCAGGCCCCTGGGCTTCTAGTCCAAATAACATAACCATTACGCTACCAAAGCCTGCCATGAGTATGAGTACAATTGAAATATGATCATACAAAGGCCATTAATATTTCATACCATTAAATAGTGAATGAGATTAATGGGCTTTGCTAGAGATACAAAGAAAGTGGAATGGATTTGTTTCAGGTTTTGGAGTTTATGGCGATGATGTTATTCTAGAAGTGTTGCTTGAGGAATTAGAGCATTTTTTGGGATCAATTAGCCAATCTCAGCAAGGACATTAACAGGGGGCAGTACAGTTAGCTTCAGGATTCCCAGGCTAATCAACCATTGGGTGGTGGTGTAAGATTTGCAAAATTCCCACATTCCCCCAAGGTTATTAATAAAAGGGACCCTGCATGGACATTTTAAAAAGGGTACCCAAAAGATGGCGTCCGCACCTCGTGACCAAAAGCCTGTAAGATTTTAAAAGCTTGGACTCTGCAGCTCAGCACAAGCAGCTTTGGGAAATTGAAACTTAAAATGCATTTCTGTGAAAAGGACTTTTGTGTTTGAAGGGCCAGACAGCTAAGCAAACATTTGAATATGCATTTTCGTCAAATTGGAACAGATCAACCCAGTTAGGCCTAAACATGAGGCCATTAGTTTGTCCGCATAAATAATCGGAAACAGCTTAAGGAAGCCATCAAGGCTGGACAGGCTGATTAAAATGCATTAATGACAATGCAGCCCGGACATCAGGCCATTAGGTGCGATAAACGGCCATCTAAAACCAGTTATTTCAGATTGGTATAATCATTTAACACAGCCCGCCAAAAGTGAAACAATGGACTAACCTGATTTGGCGTGCAGATAAGGGGCCGTCGAAAGGAGTATAACTGTAGGCCCTTGGTAGCGATCACTCTCTTGTCTCTCTGCTCTCTTGGCTCTTGACTCTTGTCGGCCTCTTGGGGCTGCCGCCGCTCGCACTCGAGCCCTGGCCTCGTGGCGGGTCTCTCCTCGCTCCCCGCAGTAAGATTTCAGCAGTCAAGGACAACCATACC
The DNA here is from genome assembly GCF_052327205.1 of Somniosus microcephalus. Lineage (NCBI taxonomy): Eukaryota > Metazoa > Chordata > Chondrichthyes > Squaliformes > Somniosidae > Somniosus > Somniosus microcephalus. The sequence continues at coordinate 49,115,020 of NC_140994.1, read as the reverse complement.
AACAGCAAGGGGAGGGGAATGAGACCCGAGTCCATAGTCATCCAGGACACCCAGGCCGAAAAGGGGCGAGACGAAACTGAGCAGGTAGCCCAGGACTTGTATAGTAGCCCAACGAGGCGAGACGAATCGAGATGAAGAGTAAGGTAGACCCGACAAAGAGCAGAGCAGGGCAGCAGAAGACGTATTAATTAAAAAACCCGAGCGCCGAGTTATAAGCTGACGCGCGGGGAAGAAAGTATCTGAGGACAGTGAGGCAAGACCCTTGTTGAACACTGCGATAACGCAGGTGTCCATGCCACAACGAATATACTGGCGTTTGAAGCTTGGGTAGGAAAATCTAAGCAGTTACGACTGCCAAGTGCCCTATAAACATAACGATACCGCCGACGACCGCCCGAGGGAGAAGAAGAAGAGAACCCATCGCGACGAGACGACGATGGTAGCTGAGGAGAAGAAAGGTGTGTCGCAGCAGCAGCTCCAGCGCCGCGCCCTGAGACCACGTGGCGACGAGGTACCTAAAAGGACAGAAGACCAAACCTCAAAACCCGCATCCGTTAAAACAGCTGGCTTTGCTTTGGATTGGTGAGCATGAATTCTGACCCCTCATAGCTTAAGCTAGCTAGGTATAGGGGTGGGATAAGGATAAGGGGATTGTTAAAGTAGTTGTTTTCCCTCGATGTGCCGTGTGTTCCCCATTCCCTACATAAGTATATTCTTACTGTTTATGCCTATAATTGTCTACCAGTACTTTTCTCATAAGACTGTGTTTTATTTCTGTTTCAATAAAATCTTGGTTTTCTTACGCCAAACCACTTGTCTACTCGAGTTTTCTGTATCGCCGCCTGTACCTAAGTCCGATGTCTAGAACCCAGGGGCGTGGGAGCAATTCGAACCGCTCACAGGCAGTCAGGGGCATAACTGACTGGGCGCACACGCCACCCGCCAACCCCTACAGTGGTTCATGCAAATTTCTGTCTAGTGATCCCCTGATGCAAGTGCTTATGTGCAGCTATTGGGCAACAAAAGGAGCAAGCTCAGTTGTGATGGCTCCCATAAACAAATTGCCACAATGCTCAGCATCCAGGTTTAGACAGGGAGATTTGTTTTTTAGTATTCTTTCCCAGGATGTGGGCATCACCGGCAAAGCTGGCATTTATTACCCATCCTTAGTTGTCCTGAGAAGGTGGTGGTGGGCATTCTTCTTGAACCACAGGACTTCTTCAGTGGTTTGATACAACTGTGTGGCTTGATGGGCCACTTCAGAGGTCAGTCAATGGTCAACCACATTGGTGTGGGACTGGAATCACATACAGGCCACACCGGGTCAGGATGGCAGGTTTCCTTCCCTAAAGGGCATTAGTTGGGCTTCTACGAAAATCCGGCAGCTTATTGGTCACTTTTACTAAGTCCAGTTTTTAATTGCCAGATTTTTAAAACTGAATTCAAATTCTCAAACTACCATGGTGGGATTTGAACCCATGTTATCTGGATTATTAGTCTAGGCCTCTGGAATGAAGAATTGTTACTTGGGTGTAAGTGCTGCCACCAGTTGAAATATACTCCAGCAGCTAGTGCCTTTGAGATTGGAAGGGTAAAGGGAGAAAATCAGAAGGAAAATTGGAAAAGTTAAAAAAAAGTTTGGAATTAGGCTTCCAAAAAGTGTCTCTATTAGTCCTCTGGGAATTTTTTTCACAGAGATATGTAGTTTAGGAAAGATTGGGTTAATTAGATCTCACGAATATTCTTGTTGCTGAAAAGAATATTGATACAAAATAGAAAGTCCTCGGGCTAAAAATTTGGGGGCTTAACGCAACCCGTTAACGGCAAAATGTTGGAGTAAGAGGACGGCCGCCGCTCTTTCGCCAGCTGGTGGTGGGTCCCACAGCGTGCTTCATTTTCCCAGGCTGGGCAGCACTGCTGGTAACATCCATCGCCCTGCAAATTGAAATGAGGGAGGGGTGACGTCAGTCGCCATGCAACACCGACTTAACATCACCACGGCGAACTTGGACCTTTGCGTTGAGTGCAGCACTGGGTCCTAAGTTCGCCAGGTAAACATAGCATGCAGCAGACTGGCAGAGGAGCAGTCAGCACCTCTTAAAGGGACACACACATCTTTCAGGTAAATTTGCATTTAAGCTTTTGAATTGGTTTTTTGATTTTATTTAAGTAGTGGCTTGCTGCAATACATGTTAAAAGTTTTTTTAAGTGTATAGGGAGTGCTGCTGGATGCTTGCAAGGCCTCAGATAGTAAAGGAAGGCCTCCAAGAAGACAGAAAGTGCTGCAAATCCTCAGCAGGTCAGGCAACATCCATGGAGAGAGAAACAGAGTTTACGGGCAGGATTTTAACTCAGGTGCGGGATGATGTCGTGTTATCTGAATTTCGTGTTTCCCACACAAATCTAAATGGATGTGGGAGATTGATGCAATTTTAACTTAAGTGGCCAACTGATTTCCAACGTGTGGGAAGCCTTTGCAAATGGGTTTTTCATGACTGAAAGTCCCCTCCGATGACGCCATCATTGCTGCTGCATTTAAAGTCCAGAGCAAGCCTTGCTTCTTCTGCAGGCTTCCAAGCTTTCTCCATTTGGTGTCAGAGGGACCTGCAGGAAAGATGACAAGCGGGAAGCCCAGATCAGCTCCTCATTTCGACGAGGTGGCCCTGCAGGCATTGGTGGATGGGGCTAGGGCCAACAGGGAGGTGCTCTTCCCTTCCTCAGGGAGGAAGAGGCCTCCCAAGCAGACTAAGGCAGTGTGGATGCAGGTGGCTGAGGAGGTCAACACCTTGGGAGTCACACGGCGAACCTGGATTCAGTGCCGGAAAAGATTTCATGACCTTCAGCGCACTGGAAAAATGAGTATGAATTTCCCATCACCCTCAATCTGACCCCCATTGCCTTTCCTCACCAGCACTCAGCTTTAGCAATCTCTTCCTCCACATCCCACTTGACACTGACATCCATGCACCCTTACCCATTCCCTCTCTCTCTATGCTCACATTCACATAACTATTCGACTATGCAACCCTCACACTCCCTATCACTCTGATGCTATGAAAACAACTGACCACACACAGGGAGGGCCCTTGGTCTTGCCACCTCACTCCATCTTTGTCTCCTTCTAAGTATATATGCTATGCAATCTCTACACTCTCTCCTTCATTCTCACTCAACCGCCAATTGTCTCTCTCATTGCAGGAAAAGAGAGGTCACAACAAAAGAGAGTGAGCGAGGACAGGAGGAGGGGCAGCCTCTATAGTCCACCTGACCCCCTGGGAGGAGGCGGCCCTCGAAATAGTGGGACTCGAGGATGATGCGCATGTGGGGGACGGACAGACGGGTGCAACACAGCAAGCTGGTGACAGAAAAGTTTCCCATCTCTCTCTTTGACATTGCATGAGTCGCTGATAATGATTGTGAAGCTCTAACAGAAGGACTTATGAGCATCTGCAAAAAGCAATGTGCATGTAGCCTTGGCATCTGACTCTTTCCTTTACTCCCCCACAGGACCATCACAAGCATCCGTCCCCCCTAGCCAGGAAGAAGAGGCTGAGCAGCCAGGCTCCTCAGAGGAAGCTGCAACCTCAGAGGGCGCAGCGTCACCAGAAATCTGCGCACCCAGCACCAGCGCAGACGCTCACACCTCGGTGGGACCTTCGGGACATAGAGTAGTGTTGTCACCTGGTGTATCACAGCTCACAAGTGAGCATCAGCAGATTGTGGAGACAGGGACAGCAGTGGAGAGTCCTAGTCGGAGGGTGCAGGACTCTGCCAGCTCGGCTCAGCAGCATGTCGACCCTCTGCCTCTGGATCCATCCATGAGATTAGCGGTGATGGAATTCCAGGAACAGATGCAGGAGTGTCTGGCAGGTTTTGTCTCTAGGGTCGCTGCGAGTATGGAGCGAATGGAGGAGTCCAGAGCGACCATGAATAGAGCCTTTGTGGAGTCATTGCACATGAACGCATCACCACGGAAAGGATGGCAACCTCCGTGGAAAGGATGGCTACCGTAGAGGAGAGGATGGCTACGGTAGAGGAGAGGATGGCTACGGCCATGGAGGAACTTAGTCGCCAGGGTATGAAAAACATGGTCATTGTTCAGAATAGAATGACATTTCTTGAGGAACGATGGGCATCTATTGAACAGAGAAACCAGACCTTCATGGAAGTCCTTCTGAGTAGGACTGCCATTGCAGATATGGGTCCCCATGGCCCCCCTGATGTGCTGCAATGTGCGCTCCATTCACTTGCAGGCGCTGAGGGGGACATGACCCATGAGAGGGAGGTTGGTGGCAGACCTCAAGGAAGTGGGGGCTCCTCTCCAAGCGCTCACACTTCCATGCCACTGCAGAGCCCTCGGTCAGAGCCCCACCGCAGTCCACACCCAAGTGAGATAGGCATCTCAACCCCTGCACAGCCGCAGGAGCAGCAGACTGTTGACGAGCCCTCACAGGCTCACCACCTCAGAGGACGCACGCCAAAGGTGTCGAGACAGGAGCAGCAGCAAAGTGAGCAAGGGGCCTCCACATCTGCTGAAGCCACAGGGGAGGCACCACGTAGGAGCACGCATAAGAGGAAAATTCTGCACAAATATTCACAAGGGTAGTCACTTGGGTGCAATTTCGTGTTTACTGCAAAAATGCCATCACTTCGTTAATGTACATAAAATTTCTGATGGCAAATGTTGCAGTTGTATCATCTGTCATTTCGCTAGTGGGTCTTCCACATTGAGGGCTTAGGCATACTTGCAACTGTCAGTATGGTGGTCAGAGTGCTAGGAATCCTCTGGTTCTTGGCCATTGTCAATGCTCTGGTAAGAAGCTGCGAGGCAAAAGTGTTTGTTTGACTAGGCTAAGCAAATCTGGCCAGGATGAGTGCGTCCCTTGCATCCCGGGCAGCAATGTTGTCGTGCGCTGGCGCCTTCTGGCTTGTGCATCTTCAGGTGGGTGACTAGCAGCTTGCCGCTCCTGTTGATGCTCCTGCTGTTGGTGCTGCTGTTGCTCATGGTTCTGCTGCTGCCGTGGCTGGTCTGCATCTGAATCTGATGTCCAGGAGGAAAGGAATTAAATGTTTGCCATGCTTCTGGAATGTGCCTCAGTTGAAGAAACGCTTAGTCAAGGTGGGGAGAGGGGTTTCCCAGGAGGTCACACTGGAGATGGGTGTGAGGCTCCAACCTTCCACAGGTGTGGTTAAGCCTTCTAAAATTTGCCCCAGACCTGAGACCACTAAGTCCTGCCACCTGCAAATCATGGCTGGTCAAATCTCCTCTTTAATGGTTGACCTGCAGTTGATAGTCAGCAATCCAATAGTGCTCCCGCCAGGATTCACATTCGTGTTTCCCACCAGGCGTGTTTCATGTGGGAAAAGGGCTAAATTCGCAAGAACCTTTCAAAATAGGATTATAGAGGCCATTTAGAGGTTGTTAAGGGCCTTAACGACCTGTCCCACCTGTTGGATGCGGGATGGAGTCGGGACCATCAGACACGACTGAGTTAAAATTGCTCGGAGTCGGGAACCAGGCAGGGGTGGGGTGGTGGGGGGCGTTCTGCCCGCCAGTTTTTGCGATTTTAACCCTCCACATGCCTCCAAGCCCGCCTCCATGGCTCAATGAAAATCCTGCCCTACGTCTCAGGTCGAGATGCTGCCTGACCAGTTGAATATTTCCTGCATTTCAGACTTGCAGCATCCGCACGTGGAGGGAAGAGGAAGACGTAGAAGAGGAGGAAACAGAAGAGGAGGAAGCAGAAGAGGAGGAAGCAGAAGAGGAGGAAGCAGAAGAGGAGGAAACAGAAGAGGAGGAAGCAGAAGGAAGGATACAACCCTGACAGCCCCTTTCTGGGATATCCGGGATGGAATCATTCACCTGCGGTACAAGTAAACACAACCCTAATTGGCCTTTCAACGTTATTCCCACACCTTACCTTCCCTCTGTTACTGACCATCACAGCGTCCTCTTGGCCACAATGTTGAAATAAAAACCATCACAAAGCAAACTTTCCAATACAACTTTATACATCTATCCATCCAATATGACATCAAGAAATCAACTCATCACCCTTATGCATTCCATTTGTGACTGTCTTGTGTGTGCCTTTGCCTATCCTACTGATGTCACGCATTGCTACCCCAGTGGCTGCAGCATGGCTGGTGAAAGTCTGCTGACTTTCAGTGGAGGACACTGCAAATGGCCTTGTTGCTCGACCTTGAGGTCCTGGTGGCTAGGTGTGTCAACTTGAGTGACGGTGTTTCTTCTTCTTCTTCTTTTTCATTCTCCTCTCCCTCTTCTTGGTCAACCACTGGCTTGGTGGGCTTCATTTCTTAGGTGTGCAAAATGAGGAAGGCACAAGGGTGGAGTTGTGGCGAGGGAAGGGCGGGAAAGCAAGAGGTGCATGCGAGGAGGAGGATAATGTAAGAGGATACCAGCATCTTGTATCCTTTCAGCCTTGCCGCTGGCCAAGGGCTCAGCTATGCCCCTGCCAAGAATGGTCTACACTGTCTCTTCCAAGGGGGTGAGGTGAAGTTAGGAATGGGACCTTGACCAGTGGTCTGATGTCATATAGCTTTTTTGGGCACTGGAGCCAGGTGGTGGGGGCAACACTGCTGGCAGTGATGGCCTCGGCGATGTGGCCCCAGATCGTTCTTTCGGGAGGGCCTCCTGACCCCTGTGGGTAGAGGGCTTCTCTTGCAGTGTTGACCCCCTGCACAAAGCTGGAGTGCTATGTGCGAGACCCTGGGTGCTCCTTCCCTGGCTTGCTGAGCCATTTGTGTTAGTGCTGAATCACATTTCCCATTTTTTGAGGTTCGGAAGGGAATTCAGCTTTAAGAGCTGAAGACTCCCATTTGGGACTTCTTTTTAATGTTAATTTTTTTTTAAAGGCAGTAATGGCTGAAAAGTCCATTTTTAAAATTCATTTTAATTTTTATTGGTTCAGAAGACATTGCCCTTACAATGCATTGCCCTTTTAATTTCCCACAATGCCCAATGTACTCCATTGCCTCACTTGCAGAGGCTGTTGGAAGCTGGAAAGCTGCTTCTGGACGGCAACTTCGACTCCCATGCCTGCACTAATGCCACCAGGAGGGCGTTACATGGTAAGTTAGCGCTGGGATAAAAATCTTTAGCCCCCAGCATGAATTTTACTTTTGTAGCGCTTCATCCATTTTCAGCGGCCGTTAACCCGAGGCCACGGTGACACCGGCAACTCTCGTGGTGGCCACGAAGTTTTAGTCCCAAGTCCTTTCCCAATAAGCAAAATAAGATAACCATGTACTGTATTTTGCTTTTTGACTTTGGTTATCAGTTGTGCTTCGAAGCCCCTTGCAGAAGTCTCTGAGTGATAGTTATCCTGATGCACTTCTCCATGTATTTCAGTCTCCAAAGTAGCTAGGGTCACCTCCCCAGTAATGTCCATGTCAAAGCCTTTTGGGATGGCAAAGCTGTGCCAGGTACAGCAGGCGACCATGCTGTAGGACACAAAAGCACAAGTACATTGCCAAGCCCCTCCTGACCTGTCAAGGCAGTGAAAGTGCCTTTTTAAGATCACAAACCCCCACTGAGCCCCAAATAGGACAGGCAGGAAGCCTGCGAGCATTTATGGCTGGAAGTGCGCCGTCTGCCATATTGGGAAAGGGGCAAAAATTGTTGCACAGAGCCCACATCTGAAACTGGCATTAGGCCCTTTGCATATGCAATTAAGAGGCCAACCACCTGTTTGAGGCCCCCATTGCAAGACTGGTTTGCCTTGAAACAGCTGGGGTCAGGCGATTGGAGGCCGGGGAGGGGGAGCAGAGGGCGGGTTATGGGGGGGGCGGGCGATGCGGGGGGGGGGTGGGGAGTAGGGGAAGAGGCAGTGGCGGGAAGCAACGGTCCGCATTTTTAAATTGTAGGATTGGGAGGTGCACTCCGCCTCCTCACGGGTCAACATTCCGGTAGGTATATTTCAAAAACTTACCTTTTTGGTAGCTAAGATGATATGCTACTTTTTCTCTGTAATATGGAATATTAGATTCTTAGACCAGATAAGGATCCCATCCTTTACCAATTTAAACTACTGGTTATAAAAAACCATCTAAGCTGTGTGCCTTAGCTTGTTTCAGTTCAATAAAATTCACAAATAGGGACAGCATATGTGAAAGAGTGGTCTTTCCATAATTCTTTTCTAACCTTGCTTTCATTTGCATAAAGCACAAAAATTGATTGGTGGTAGTGTAAAATTATCCAGAAGCTTCTTTGAACAGTGGATACTTCCATCTGGATGCACGTATATGTAAGTTGAAGTATAGCCCCTAGTTCCATACGGCCCAATTAATATCCTCACCCCCTCCCAAATCCAGCCAGGAGAGACTCCCAAATGGAAGACAAACTCACAGCCAATCTATAAGTCATTATAAATGCCCAATTATCTGTTTCAAAAATGGAATTATTATATGAAACAAGGGTCATTTTGTAAAATATTGAAAATATATTAACTAGACCAGTCATTTCTTCATGAATAAGTAACAAAGGGAAAGATTTTTTCATTGCTATGTAGCAAAATCATAAATGTATTCTTTATACATGAGCTTCTGATTTTGTTGCAAGGAGCAAATAGAGAAATGTTTTTCCCTCAAGTAGATTTAGTTTAAAGAAACTGAAAAGAACCACAAAAGAACAAGAGGTACACCTGAATTCTTTTGATGTATTGGAAGCATATACAGCATGTATCATCTTCTGATGCATCAAAAGAATCCAGCTTTCTCTCTGCCAGTACTTTTCCCCAGCTAATACAATTTTTGGGAACCACATAAAAATATATTCAATCCCAAACAAATAGGCCTAGAAATTCATCTCGGGCAATGGCGCAAAATGGGCGGTATCGGCTCGGCCGCCCGTTGTTCAGTTCCGTTGACTGCAATGGAACTGAATATCAGGCACTGCGTATAACGGGTGGCCAATCGATATTGCCCATCTTCCACCACCGCCCGAGACAAATTTCTGGGCTATCCTCTTTTAAAAAACACAGAGAAACATATATTGGAATTATAATCTATGGTAGTTTTTCAGGGAGATAGTCTAGCCCATCCTACAGAGTCAACAGAAGCAATTTTCATCTGACACACGTCAATCTTTTAGTTTTTTGCAAAATAGCATCAAATGCAAAGCAGATATCAGTATACCCCCCAAAATATCCATAGAACAAACACATTGGGCTAGATTTTCATTGGGCCATTGAGGTGGGATTGGAGGCATGTGGGGGGTTAAAATTGCAGAAACTGGTGGGCAGGGGCGGGCCCAACCCCGCCTCCATCCCGCCTCCAAGCAATTTTCAAAAAATCGTGTCTACTGGTCCCGTCTCCGTCCCGCCTCCAAGAGGTGGGATAGGCCGTTAAAACCCTTAACAAGCACTAAATTGACTCTATAATGCCATTTTGATATGCCTTTGTGATTTTAACCCTTTTCCCACGTGAAGCACGCCTGTTCTGAAACACAACGGTGAAACCTGGCGGGAGCACAATTGGATTGCTGACTATCAGCTGCAGCTCAACCATTAAATAGGAGATTTGATCAGCCATCATTTGCAGGTGGCAGGACTTTGTTGTCTCAGGTCTGGGGGAACTTTTAGAAGGCACAGCCACAGCTGTGGAAGTTTGGAGCCTGACACCCATCTCCAGTGTGACCTCCTGGGAAACCCCTCTCACCACCTTGACTGAGCGCTTCCTCAACTGAGGCATATACCAGAAGCATGGGAGCCATTTATTTCCTTCCCTTCTGGACATTATATGAGGACGAAGACCAGCCACAGAACCAGCAGCACCATGAACAACAGCAGCACCAACAGCAGCAGCACCAGCAGGAGCGCCAAGCTGCTGCTCACCCACCTGAAGCTGCACAGGCCAGAAGGGGCCAGCGCTTGGAAGCCCGTCGATGCAGGAGATACCCCCCAAACAGGGTCTACAGACACAAGGTCAGCTACCTCAACATGTCTGAGCAGCAGTGCCAAAAGCAGCTCCGACTTTTGCGAGAGGTAGTGGGTGATATCTGCGCAATGCTGCAACAAGACCTGCAGCCCAGAGGACCAGGTGGTCAACCCTTACCAGTGGCCGTCAAAGTCACCTCTGCACTCAACTTTTTTGCCTCAGGCTCATTCCAGGGATCAGCAGCAGACATCAGCGGCATCTCCCAGGCGGCCGCACACACTTGCATCACGCAGGTAACCGATGCCCTCTTTGCCATCGCGCACAATTACATCCATTTCAACAAGGATCAAGCAAGTGACATGGCACGTGTGGTTGGATTAGCTAATCTGGCAGGCTTTCCAAGGGTGCAGGGCGTCGTTGACTGCACACATGTGGCCCTTAAGGCACCCTATCGCAATCCAGGTATTTTTGTCAACCGCAAGGGCTTCCACTCCCTCAACGTTCAGCTGGTGTGTGAGCACAAGAAGGAAATTTTGCATGTTTGTGCCAAGTATCCTGGCAGTTGCCATGACTCCTTCATACTGCGCCAGTCCAGTGTGCATCCGCTATTCAGTCCGCCAGACCAACTTAACAGACGGCTACTTGGAGACAAGGGCTATCCCCTGAAGATGTGGCTAATGACGCCGTTGAGGAGCCCATCCAATGAAGCTGAGGAGAGCTACAACTCCAGCCACATGTTCACCAGAGCCATAATCGAGCAAACCATCAGTTTGCTGAAGATGCGCTTCAGATGCCTGGATAGATCAGGTGGAGCCCTGCAGTACTCAACAGCCAGGGTCTCCAGAATCATCGTGGTTTGCTGTGCACTTCACAACATGGCACAGCGTCGTGGCTTGCAGATTCCTGAGGACCAAGTGGCTCGTCACATATCCTCCTCAGATGAGGAGGAGGAGGAGCAGGAGGAGGAGGAGGAGGAGGAGGAGGAGGTGAGCGAAAATGAACCTCTTGCAGAGGTCCATCAATCAGCGGCAGCAGTACGCGAGAACATTGCTGCCCGGGATGCAAGGAATGCACTCATCTTGGCCAGATTTGCTTAGCCTAGCCAATCAAGCACTTTTGCCTCGCAGCTTCTTACCTGAGCATCGACAATGGCCAAGAACCAGTGGATTCCTAGCAATTTGACCACTATACTGACAATTGCAAGTAATCCTAAACCCTCAATGTGGAAGTCCCATTCGCGAAATGACACACGCCACAACTACAGCAGTAGCCATCAGATTTTTTATTTACAGTAATCATCCGATGGCTTTTCAACATAAAACATCAAATTTCACCCAAGTGACTACCCTTGTGACTATTTGTGCAGTATCTTTCTCGTTTGTGTGCTCCTACGCGGTGCTTCCCCTGTGGCTTCAGCAGATGTGGAGGCCCCTTGCTCACTTTCTTGCTGCTCCTGTCTCGACACTTTTGGTGGGCATCCTCTGTGGTTGTGAACCTGTGAGGGCTCATCAACAGTCTGCTGCTCCTGCGGCTGTGCAGGGGTTGAGACGCCGACCTCAGTTGGGTGTGGACTCTGGTGGGGCTCTGACCGAGGGCTCTGCAGTGGCATGGAAGTGTGAGCGCTTGGAGAGGAACCCCCACTTCCTTGATGTCTGCCACCAACTTCCCTCTCGTGGGTCAGGTCCCCCTCAGCACTTGCAAGTGGCTTGAGAGCACCTTGCTGCACATCACGGGGGATATGGGGACCCGTATCTGCACTGGCAGTCCTACTCAGAAGGACTTCCATGAAGGTCTGGTTTCTCTGTTCAATAGATGACCATCGCTCCTCCAGAGATGTCATTCTATTCAGAACACTCACCATGTTTTCTGCACTCTGGCAACTTATCACCTCCATAGAGGTTGCCATCCTTTCCATGGTGATGCGTTCATGCGCCAATGACTCCACAAAGGCTCTGCTCATGTTCGCAATGGACTCCTCCATTCGCTCCACACTCACAGCGACCCTGGATACAAAACCTGCCAGAGACTCCTGCATCTGTTCCTGGAGTTCCAGCACCACTGATCTCATGGATGGACCCAGAGGCAGAGGGTTGACATGCAGCTGAGCCGAGCTGGCAGAGTCCTGCGCCCTCCGACTAGGACTCTCCACTGCTGTCCCTGTCTCCACAATCTGCTGATACTCACTTGTAAGCTGTGATACGCCAGGTGACAGCACTACTCTATCTCGCAATGGTCTCATCGAGGTGTGAGTATCTGCGCTGGTGCTGGGTGCACTGAATTCTGGTGACGCTGCGCCCTCTGACGTTGCAGCTTCCTCTGAGGAGTCTGGATGCTCAGGCTCTTCCTCCTGGCTAGTGGGGATGGGTGCTTGCGATGGTCCTGTGGGGGAGTAAAGGAAAGAGTCAGAGATGTGATGCCAAGGTTACATGCACATTGCATATTGCAGATGATCATAAGTCCATCTGTTAGAGCTTCAGAATCATTATCAGCGACTCATGCAATGTCACTGAGAGAGATGGAAAACTATTCTGTCACCAGTTTGCTGTGATGCGCCCATCTGTCCGTCCCCCACTTGGGAATCTTCCTCCACTCCCACGATCTCCAGGACCGCCTCCTCCCAGGTGGTGAGCTGGGCTACTGAGGGTGGCCCTCCTCCTGTCCTCGCTCTTTCCCTTTTATTGTGAGCTCTCTTTTCCTGCAATGAGGGAGACAAGTGGAGGTTGAGTGAGAATGAAGGAGTGAGTGTAGAGAATCCATAGCATAGATGCTTAGAAGGAGACAAAGATGGAGTGAGGTGGCAAGACCAAGGGCCCTCCCTGTGTGTTGTAAGTTGTAATTGCATCACAGTGATAGGGAGTGTGAGGGCTGCATATTCGAATAGTTAGGTGAATGTGACCATAGAGAGAGAGGGAATGGGTAAGGGTGCATGGATGTCAGTGTCAAGTGGGATGTGGAGGAAGAGATTGCTAAAGCTGAGTGCTGGTGGGGAGAGGCAATGGGGATCAGATTGAAGGTGATGGGAAATTCATACTCACTTTTCCAGTGCGCAGAAGGTCATGAAACCTCTTCCTGCACTGAAGCCAGATTCTGCGGGTTGCTGACAAGAAGTTGACCTCTTCAGCCACCTGGATCCACACAGCCTTGGTTTGCTGGAGAGACTTCTTCCTCCCTGAAGAAGGGAAGAGCACCTCTTTATGTGCTCCTGCTCCCTCAATAAAGCCTGCAGGGCAACGTCATTGAAGTGGGGTGCAGACCTAGGTCTCTGGCTGGCCATTCTGCCTGAAGGTGCCTCTCACTGCGAAGGCCAAAAGGTTGGCAGTCTGCAGAAGAAGCAAGGCTTGTTGCAGACCTTAAATGCAGCAGGAATGATGACATCATCGGAGGCGACTTACAGGCTGGAAAAACTCATTGGCCATGGGTTCCCACACGTTGGAACTCAATTGGCCAATTAAGTTAAAATTGCATCATTCTCCCACATCGATTTAGAATCGGGTGGCTAACACGAAATGCGGAATACATGACCCCAGCCCGCCCCAGTATCAAAATCCAGCCCATTATATCTGCAAAATAATCTAGGAAGCAATAAAATAAATCCTTATTTCAACAAAGTTTACAGTCTACGGCCTAGAAATTCAGTTGGGCGCGCCAGCCGTTAGCGCCTTAGGAGGAGTAGATCTCGAGCGCTAGGCGCTTAGCGGCCGGGCGCAGCGCGATCTGCGCCTCGCCCCAACTTCAGTACACATCTAGCGCCGGCGCAAAGTCTTAGCGCGCGCCCTGCTGCGCGCGCAGATCATGACGTCGTCGTGCAACGCCCTTTGTGCGCCCCGAACCGGAACTTCACTCGCGCCGGGCCATTGTGCGCCGGGCGGCCCTAACGACTGTGAAGTGGAACGGTACACAGCCGAGGCGGGCCGCGGGGAGCGCTAATTAAAGGGCACTTACCCTGCACTATAAAGGCCAGCCATTTTGCAGCATTCACTCTTGTGCAACGGTTTTTTGGAGAGAGACCAAGGAGGAGAGCTTACTGGTTTGGACCAACACTAGGACAGGTATTTTTGGCTCAGGCCAGAGCTTAGCAATTATCTTTGCCTTCATTGAGAGCTCAGTGTTTGCCAGCATATAATGGGGGCTGCATTGGGTGCCAACGCTGACTTTCAGCCTTATGCCAGAAGGGCTTACAGATGCCGTGAGAGAGTGGCAGCCCTGGCTAGACGCAGAGGGGGCAACAGGCGTCGCCAACTGAGGCCTTACCCACCCAGGGTATACTGCCAGCAGTCCTCCTATCTGACCATGTCTGCCGCGATGTGTGTTAGGAGGCTGCGATTCAGAAGGGAGGTGGTTGCAGACATCTGCCAGCTACTTCACAGAGATCTGCAGCCACAGCTGATGCGCAGGACGTCTCTGTCGGTGGCAGTGAAGGTGACGGTGGCTCTCAACTTCTATGCCACCGGCTCCTTCCAATCCGCTGCTGGGGACATCGCTAACATCTCCCAGTTCGCCGTGCATTGCTGCATCCGCCAGGTGACCGAAGCCCTTTTCAGAAGGAGACATCAATTCATCTCCTTCCCCATGACCCTGGACAAGCAGCAGCAGCGTGCAGTGGGATTTGCAAGAATAGCGGGCTTCCCCATGGTGCAGGGCACCATTGACTGCACGCATGTGGCTTTGCGGGCACCTCTGGAGCATGCCGAGGATTACCGCAACCGGAAGGGCTACCATTCCCTCAACGTACAGCTGGTGTGTGACCACAGGCAGCGCATCCTAGCTGTCAATGCCCGCTTTCCAGGCAGCAGCCACGATGCCTTTATCCTGCGACAGACAACTGTGGCTGACATGTTCCAGGCACAGCCTCACCCAAGAGGATGGCTTATCGGAGACAAAGGCTATCCTTTGTGTACCTGGCTCATGACCCCGCTCCGCGCGCCCATGACCCCTGCTGAAGAGGCATACAACGAGAGCCATCAAGCGACTAGGAACATCATAGAACAATCGGCGTCCTCAAGCAACGGTTCCGCTGTCTCGATCGCTCCGGGGGAGCCCTCCAGTATTCGCAGGACCGAGTCTCCCAATTCGTCGTCGTTTGCTGCATGCTGCACAACCTGGCTATCCGCAGGACTCAGGCACTGCCACCTCACGTTGGACCCCCACCTCAGGAGGAGGAGCAGGAGGAGCATGAGGAGGAGGAGGACGAGGAGTACCAGTCCAGGAGGGAGGCACAAGGTCCAAGGGCCGCCCGTCGGCAGCTTATTGAACGTCACTTCTAGGCCCCCTGTCAGGGAATGACTTGTGCCAATGAAAGAACATGATTGCAGCCGCTCCGCAAGCCCTCAGGCGGTTAAGGCAACAAACACTTCAAAGATCAAACATGGACAATGTTAATAAATAAAATGCTTTATTGTACAAACTCAGGGCCCTTCCCACATGAAAACCAAAAACAGACGAAACCCCCAAAAAACACTCAAACACATTACTCGCTCCCACAACCTGGAGAGGATTAACAAAACAGTGCAACTAAAATGGCCGTCATCCTCGGACTTCGTAAAATACAAACATCACATCCTCGGCCTTCAAAAAACAAACATCCAATTCTCGGCCTCAAAAAACAAACATCCAAATCTCGGCCTCAAAAAACAAACACAACTGGCCACACATTCGACTTTTTGGCCCGCTAGGTCGATGCCTTGGCCATCTTTGTGTGGCCCCTGCCCGCCCTGCTGCTCCTCCTCAAAGTAAGGCCATTGGCTGCTGCAAGGCTGGGGGCAGGCTCCAGAGGGGCACATGTCGTGACAGCAGATGCCCTTGGGGGTCGGCCTAGTCGAGGTCTGGCCGTCGAGCGGGCGGCTGTTGAATGCTGCAGCTGTGGCTGGCCAGCATCAGTCGCTGCAGCAGCTCCTGGCAGCTCCACTGGGGGAGTGGCAGTGGCGGCTGGAGGAATGGGGGCAAGCTGGCGGATGGCAGGCGCTCGCTGGTTGCCTGGGACACTGGCACTCGCCCGGGCCAGCACTGCAGCATGCGCACCAATCTGCCGAGGGACAGACCGCTGTGCTGCTGCAGCGCGCCGGGTGCCCTGGTGATGCCTGGCTGACACAGCGAGTGTGGCAGCAGTGAGTGCCCGTGTTGACCTGTTCAGTGACCTCATCAGAGCACCCAGTGACTGCACGGCACCACTGATCAGCTGCCCACTCGCTGCCTGAGCTGCCCCGAATGCCGCCCGACTCGCTGCCTGCTCTGCCCCGAATTCCGCCAAACTGATGGCCTGTGAGGCCCCGACGTCGGTGACACTCCGAGAGAGGGACTCGATGGCCTCAGGCAACCGTGCCACTACCCCCATGAGCTCCGTGTGCCGGCGCTCCGAGTCCGCGGACAAGTCCTCGAGGCGTTCCATCTCCTCGGCGAAGACCATCTCCGGACTGGAGGCCGGACTCTCCCTCTGGGGAGAAGGCCGCCGAGCTGGCCAACCCTTCCTGCGTTGCTGGACGCCGCTAGGCCCAGCAATTGGACTCCCCTCCGACCCTTCCCTCCTCTGGGGAGAAGGCCGCTGAGCTTCCACCCCCCTCCCGCGTTTCTGCAGGCCGCAGATCCCATGAGCTCCCCTCCCCTCTGACACTTCCGCCGCGCTCCCCTCCAGGGAAGACGTGTCCCCTACATTCGCATGGGTTGCCGCGGATGAGGGTTCCCCTGATGGGCCGCCTTCCTCTTGCTCCTCCTCCTCCTCCTCTTCTGAGGGGCTGTCACTGGCAAGTTCAGGGACCTCCTCCTCACCATCTGAAAGCAGGAAGGCACAAGAGTAGCTTTAGAGTGAGGAGAGGGCGTCAGCGAGGGATGCATGAGTGGTGGCATTCAGCGCATTGGTCGGACAGTGGCAAAGGATGTAGATCTGATGTGCAAGTGGGACGAGAGAGGTCCAAACGTTGATGTCCTTACTATTGGTGCCCAGAACAGGGTCGGCATCTCCACATGCAACGGGGCCAATCACCCGGCCACCCATGATGCGCTCCACGCGATGTTGCAGCTCGGTGATCGGCTGGATCTGGGGTCGGCCTCCCCCGGTCGCAGTCCGGCTCTTCCTATTATTGGCCAGCTTGGCCTGCAAGAGAAAGGACGGCCTCTAAGTACAGTGTGTAGCCCTGATCTTGTGTGCACTGCCTCCCATGGTGGAATAGCCTGGCCAGTGTGTCGCCCTGATCTTGTGTGCACAGCCTCCCATGGTGGAATAGCCTGGCCAGTGTGTCGCCCTGATCTTGTGTGCACTGCCTCCCATGGTGGAATAGCTTGGCCAGTGTGTTAAGTGCAGAATGTGCAATTGATGCTCATGCCTGTGCCATAGCTGCTGGATGAAGGCTGGCCATTAGGGCTTTCAGGTCCCTTTGCCCATAATGTGAGGTGCACATGCAAGGATGAGGAGGTCACTGGAAAGGGTACTCACCCTGACAATCCGAGTGAGGTCATTAAACTTTTTGCAGCATTGGACACCGGTCCTGGGGACCTCACTGTTGGCTGACACCTTGCTGGCGACATGCCTCCAGGCTCTCCGGTAGACGTGGACCGGCGCCTTCCTGCCATTGTCCGGGTACAAAAGATGGCGCCTCTTCTCCACACCACCAACCAGCACACTCAGATCACGCTCTGAGAAGCGCTGCGCTCGTTCACGGGCCTTCTGCATGGCTTCAGGCGCTATTTGGGTCCAGCAGCAGTGTTCAGGCCTAGCTGGAGGGCTCCACTATCCAGG
The DNA here is from genome assembly GCF_052327205.1 of Somniosus microcephalus. Lineage (NCBI taxonomy): Eukaryota > Metazoa > Chordata > Chondrichthyes > Squaliformes > Somniosidae > Somniosus > Somniosus microcephalus. The sequence goes on along the minus strand of NC_140994.1, from coordinate 49,097,394 downwards.
GCGTGGCAGCAGACCAAGTCGACCCTTCCCCCTTAAGAGCTGGCCGGCGCCAGGGTGTCTGCTGTCAATCACGAGATGGCCGCACCTGCGCTGCGCCCGGCCTCGGCGCTCTTGCTCAGCACCTCCGGCTTAGCGCCTAAAGAGAGGCGTGCAGCGCCAGTTTTAGCGCTCGAGCAAACTCTTAGGGTGAAGCTAATGAATATCGGAGAAGTGGCCTCGATTTGGCGGCGGGTGCAAACTTTAGCGGCCGCCCGACTTTACCGCCCCAAAAGTGGCTACAATGAATTTCTAGGCCTACAAGTTTCTGAAACTTTTACTTATACAGAAAAGATACCAGTACTCCACTGATCCCAATGGACTAACCTGGAACAACAGAATGACATCAGTGTATAGGGAATCTATGAACCTGGGAGCCACTTTAACACCTGATTCAGCTCCAATGGCAGCAGCTAAAGACTCCAAAGATAAGAAGCAATAAAATGGGAATTGGGCCAGCCCTGTCTCATGACTCCTTTCAGAGCAAGTGAAGAGGCACTGTGAAAACAATACAGTCTCTCTAATCATTAAATAACATTGTCTCCAAAGTCCAATTCTTTTGACATCTGAAACAGATAAGGTCATTCATCTCTGTCAAAAACACTGTTGGCATTGAGGAAGATGGCATCTGACGGGTACCAATACACTGAGACAACATTTAAAAAAAGAGCATCTCAAACCATCAGCATCATAATTATCCATCCTAAAGCCAATCTGGTCAGGATTTATCAAGTTTGAGCTTATTCGAGCCAAATAGAAACAATTAGGATCCATGCTTATTATATAATAATCAGGTCTTTAGTACACTGTATAGGATCTTTTTCAGGCTCACTGGAATAAGGGTTATACACAGTGAATTGGAAAATGTACCCTTTTTTAGCCTAATTAAACTAATGTAAAACAAAATCAGAAGAGTTCAAATAAACATGGCTCATACTTTTAGAATCCTTCTGAAAACCCTTCATCATCTCACATCAAATCCATCACAGCCTTTATTCTGCACGTTTAAGTAAGTTTGGCTTTGGTCTCACTCAAGTGAATCAGGGTATATCAAAGACTAAAGAATTATACAAATACCACTTTCATGAAAGATCAATTAAGAACCCTCTATTCTATATATGTGCAGTAATTTGGTTATGATTGTTAATATCCCCAATTCAAGAAATATTAATTAGTGAGAACTTTTCTTGAGAAAGAAATGAACCTTTTGTCACATTGCTTTTCAATGCGTCCCAAAGAGTAGCCACCAAGAATTTAGGTTGGTCATTAAATTCAAAGTAAACCTTCAATTTATTTTTCAAGCTCTTTTATACATCCAGAATCCTGCACCAATAGCCTATTTATTCTCAATCAATGTTATTTTGAGTGTAGGAACTATCGGCTGAAAATTCAGTAGCCAATGAGGCGCTAGAGGGCCTTGCGCCGGAGTTATGGCCAGTAGTGAAATTCCCTGGGGCCCTAAATTGGCGTTGCTTCGGTAGCGCTGCGCCGGCACCGATGACGTCATCGGTGTGCGCAGCGTCCCGGTTGCCATGGTAACCCGCCCGAACTCCGAAATTGAGTTGCGGCCGCCTCGCCCGTGGCAGCCGCAACCAGCGTTTTGTCAGAGGTGCCTTACTGCAGTTAGCGCCGGCGCATTAAAGGCCCCGCGGCGGCCGGCCGCTTTCCCGCCGGCCGCCTGCCCGCAGCTCCCTCCCCGGACTTCTCTCCCCCCCCCCCCGGAACAGATGCAAGCCCGGCACTTGTCCGAGGTGCCGGGCTCATTTTTAAGCAGATTTGCGCGGGCCACGGCCGGGTGCAGGCAGCTCCTCCTTAACGGAAGGAGGAGGCCTGCACTTCCCCAGCCTGCCGCACCGCATCGGGTGCCGCAGCGCCGGAATTGCGGCGCAAAACGGCAGTTAGCGCCCTTTTCCAGGCGCTAAGACCCTTCAGTAGCGCTGGCAGCCGTTTGGGCGCGGCGCCACTGAATTTTTGGCGCGCGCAGGGGACTTAGCGCCGGCACTAATTTCCGGCGCTAAAGCCCTGGCTAAGCCAAAACCCAATTTCTAGGCCTATAGATCAAATTTAATTGTACAAGAGCATAGGGCAGGATTTTAACTCGGAGGCAGGGAGAGCGTAGGGGGAGGGGGTGGGCTGGATTGCAGTAAGGCCCTCAGACCCTGCCGAATTTAACAGCAAGACCTGATTGACATTTTTTTCTCTGTTTCCCGCTCGCAGCCAGCCAGATTGAGAGGCTGACTGGCTGTCAGATGGTAGACCTGCGGCGCCAGGTGGGTAGGCCTGTGGCATCAGGCTCCACCCGACGACTAGAAAGGAGGGAGCGAGGGATCGGAGGGGGGGTTGGAGATCGGGGGCTGGAGATTGGAAGGCTGGTTGGGGGGGGGGGGGTGGTGTCGGAGATTGGGGGCCGGAGATCGGGGGCTGGAGATCGGGAGCGCGGTGGGGGGGGGGGAAGATTGGAGTCTGCGGGGTGAGATCGGAGGTGGGCGAGAGATCGGAGGCCTTGTGAGGGAGGTCGACGGCTTTGTGGAGGAGGTCAGGGGAGATCGTAAGGGTTGGGGGAGGGTATCTGATTGCGGGGGGGGGGGTTGGTGAGGCACATACGCTGGATCCAGCAGGTAAGTGGAACACCACTTACTTCCTGAATCCAGCAGCCCTCGCCTTCCTTTAGCTGCCAGGTTCCTTGAGGCCTGGGAAACCCAGCTGCCCAGAGTTAAATTTAAAATGGCGCTTCAAATTGAGGCACGCAGTCTCATTATAATATTTAAAGTGCCAACCCAACTCCTGGGAGTGTGTTGCCCGCCCGCCCCACTGTCCCACCTCCATTAAGACCAGAAGTAGGTGGGTAGGAGGCGAGTTGGTGTCGGGATTCAGATTTCTAAGGCCTCGATTTTCATTGGGCCGTGAGGCGGGCTTTTAGGCGTGCGGGGGGTTAAAATCGCAAAACCTAGGGGTCGCGACTCCCCCGCCTGGTTCCCGCTTCCACACCATTTTAACCTAGGTGTGTCTGATTGACCCGAATCAGCCCCGCCTGCAACAGGCGGGACTGGTCTTTAGGGCCCTTAAGCAGCACTGATTGGCCTTTATAATCCCATTTGAACAGGCCCTTGCCTGTTTAACCCTTTTCCCACGCAAAACACACCTGGTGGGGATGACGCCTGTGAAACCTGACGTGAACACTATTGGCTTGTTGACTATCAGCTGCAGGTCCAACATTAAAGAGGATATTTGATCAGTCATCATTTGCAGGTGGCAGGACTTTGTTGTCTCAGGTCTGGGGCAACTTTTAACAGGCCTAACCACACCTGTGGAAGGTTGGAGCCTCACACACTTCTCCAGTGTGACCTCCTGCGAAGCCCCTCTCGCCACCCTCACTCAGCGCTTCCTCAACTGAGGCACCTACCAGAAGCATGGGAGGCCTTTTTTTCCTTCCCCTCTTGGCATTAGAGGACTTCCAGCCCCATTCGCGAAATGACACACGCCACAACTGCAGAAGTTGCCATCAGAATTTTTATTTACAAGAACCAACTGATGGCATTTTAAAAATAAACACATTTCACCCAAGTGACTACCCTTGTGACTATTAGTGCTTTATTTTCCTCTTACGTGTGTTCCTACGTAGTGGTTCCCCTGTGGCTTCAGCAGATGTGGAGGCCCCTTGCTCACTTTCCTGCTGCTCCTGTCTCGACACCTTTGGTGGGCATCCTCTGGGATGGCGAGCCTGTGAGGCATCCATAACACCAATGGAGCCTCCACTCAATCCTATTGTTGCGGCTGTACCCCATGGGTCTAAGTGTTATTTTTGTGGCCAATCTAAACACCCCAGGCAACGATGCCCAGCCAGAGAGGCTACCTGTTTTAAATGTAAGAAACGGGGACATTTTAGTAAAATGTGTAAGGGTAATCCTGTACCCGATGTCTTTTCTGCTGCCGCCTATCGTTTTACTCTAGCCTCGGTTACGGTTGACCAGACCATACCGTGTTCCTTGTCGAAATCTATGATGGACATCAAGATTAATGGTCGTCCTACTGGGTGTTTGATAGACTGTGGCAGTACTGAAAGTTTTATACACCCCAACCTTGTTAACTCCTGTTCATTGAAGGTGTATCCTACTCGAAGTGAAATTGTGATGGCGTCCAAGTCCCTTACTTCGGAGGTAACTGGATATTGTAAAGTCACAATGACCGTTAAGGATACGGAGTATAAGGATTTTAAACTCCTCATATTACCACAGTTGTGTGTGAACTTAATTTTAGGCTTGGACTTCCAGTGTCAGCATGAGAGCGTTACCCTTAAGTATGGTGGATCCCAGCCTCCGCTCACTGTCTGCGGCCTTTCTACTTTAAAAATAAGTCTGCCTTCTTTGTTCGTGAACCTCGTTCCTAATTGTAGACCTATAGCGACTAAGAGTCGACGGTATAGTTCAGAAGATAAATAATTTATAAAAGAGGAAGTGGAAAGGCTTCAACGGGAGGGAATCATCGAACACAGTAATAGCCCGTGGCGTGCCCAGGTGGTGGTGGTTAAAACTAATGAAAAGAAAAGACTTGTGGTCGATTATAGCCAGACTATAAACTTGTATACCCAATTAGACGCCTATCCTTTGCCTCGTATTTCTGAGATGGTGAACCAGATAGCTCAGTACCGCGTGTTCTCCACCATTGATTTAAAGTCTGCCTACCATCAACTCCCCATTAAAATAGAAGACCGACCTTATACGGCCTTCGAAGCTAATGGGCGCCTGTACCAATTCCTTAGGGTGCCCTTTGGAGTGACGAATGGGGTATCCGTCTTCCAACGGGAGATGGATCGTATGGTGGATGAATACGCATTGGAAGCAACATTCCCGTACCTGGACAATGTTACTATCTGTGGGCGCGACCAACGGGAGCATGATCAAAATCTCGCGAAGTTCCTAGAGACTGCAAAGAGGTTAAACCTGACCTACAATGAAAACAAGTGTACCTTCAATACTACACGTTTGTGTATTCTTGGTTGCGTTGTGGAGAATGGGGTAATTGGGCCAGATCCTGAAAGATTACGCCCACTTAAGGAATTACCTTTACCTCACACTGTAAAAGCTTTAAGAAGGTGTCTGGGATTCTTCTCGTACTATGCCCAGTGGGTGGCTAACTACTCAGATAAAGTCCGACCTCTTATTAAGTCGACATATTTTCCGCTATCGGCGGAAGCTCAGGAGGCTTTCCTTAATATCAAACGGGACATTGAGAAGGCAGTGGCATGTGCCGTGGATGAGAAGATCCCTTTTCAAGTGGAAAGTGATGCATCTGATTTTGCGTTGGCAGCAACTCTTAACCAAGCTGGTAGACCAGTAGCTTTCTTCTCTCATACATTGCAAGGACCAGAAGTTCGACATTCTTCAGTGGAAAAGGAGGCACAGGCGATTATCGAAGCAGTCAGGTATTGGAGACATTATCTCACTGGCCAACGTTTTACGCTCATTACTGACCAGCGATCTGTGGCCTTTATGTTCAATACTAAGCAGAGAGGCAAGATCAAAAATGATAAGATTTTAAGATGGCAAATAGAACTGTCAACATATGACTATGATATTCAGTACAGGCCTGGAGTATTTAATGAGCCATCGGATGCTTTGTCATGAGGAGTATGTGCTAGTCTAGGTATAGATAAGCTTCAAAGTCTCCACGACGCACTCTGCCACCCTGGGGTTACCAGAATGAACCACTTCATTAAGTCCCACAATCTACCCTACTCTATTGAGGAGGTCCGGACAATGACCAGAACCTGTCGTGTTTGTGCTGAATGCAAACCCCGCTTCTATAAGCCGTCCGAGCCAGCTCATCTTATTAAAGCAACTCGACCATTTGAGCATTTGAGTCTCAATTTTAAAGCTCCCCTTACATCGAGCAACCGTAATGTCTATTTTCTTAATATTATGGATGAGTACTCTCAGTTCCCTTTTGTTATCCCCTGTCCAGATGTGACTAGTGCTGTTGTAATTAAATGCCTCTGCCAACTGTTTTCCTTGTTTGGCATGCCTAACTATATACATAGTGATAGGGGTTCTTCCTTTATGAGTGAAGAATTGTGACAGTTTTTGCTATCGAAAGGGATTGCAATGAGTAGAACTATCAGCTATAACCCTCGTGGTAATGGGCAGGTCGAGAAAGAAAATGCGACAGTGTGGAAGGCTATCGTACTGTCTCTGAAGTTGCGAGGCCTGCCGACCTCTCGCTGGCAGGATGTCCTGCCAGACGTGCTGCATTCCATAAGGTCTCTTTTGTGTACAGCGACGAATGCCACCCCTCATGAAAGGATGTTTAGTTTTCCAAGAAAAGCTACTAATGGAGTATTGTTACCCACATGGTTGACGACTACGGGCCCTGTGTTGTTGCGCAGACATGTGAGAGGCCACAAGACTGATCCACTGGTGGAGGAAGTACAACTCCTCCATGCTAATCCTCAGTATGCGTATATTCAATATCCGGATGGGTGAGAGGATACGGTCTCCATTAAAGATCGTGCACCTGCTGGAGCTCGAAAAGTCTATTCAGTCTATTCTGAACACTCACCATGTTTTCAACACTCTGGCGACTTAGCTCCTCCATGGCCGTAGACATCCTCTCCTCTACTGTAGCCATCCTTTCCACGGAGATTGCCATCCTTTCCATGGTGATGCGTTCATGCGCCAATGACTCCTCAAAGGCTCTGCTCATGTTCGCTATGGACTCCTCCATTCGCTCCACACTCGCAGCGACCCTAGAGACAAAACCTGCCAGAGACTCCTGCATCTGTGCCTGGAGTTACACAGAAACATAGAAGATAGGAGCAGGAGTAGGCCATTTGGCCCCTCGAGCCTGCTCCACCATTCAATGAGATCATGGCTGATCATCCAAATTCAGTACCTTGTTCCTGCCTTCTCTCCATATCCCTTGATCCCTTTAGCCTTAAGAAATATATCCAACTCCTTCTTGAATATATTTAATGAATTGGCCTCTACTGCCTTCTTTGGTAGAGAATTCCACAGGTTCACCACTCTCGGGGTGAAGAAATTCCTCCTCATCTCTGCCCTAAATGGCTTACTCCTTATCCTTAGAGTTCCATCACCTCTGATCTTACGGATGGACCCAGAGGCAGAGGGTCGACATGCAGCTGAGCTGAGCTGGCAGAGTCCTGCGCCCTCCGACGAGGACTCTTCACTGCTGTCCCTGTCTCCACAATCTGCTGATGTTACCTTGTGAGCTGTGATACACCAGGTGACAACTCCACTCTATGTCCCGAAGGTCCCACCGAGGTGTGAATGTCTGCGCTGGTGCTGGGTGCGCTTATTGCTGATGACGCTGCGCCCTCAGAGGTTGCAGATTCCTCTGAGGAGTCTGGCTGCTCAGGCTCTTCCTCCTGCAGAGTGGGGACAGGGGCTCTCGATGGTCCTGTGGGGGAGCCAAGGAAAAAGTTAGAGATGTGATGCCAAGGTTACATGCACATTGCATTCTGCAGATGATCATAAGTCCATATGATGTAGCTTCAGAATCATTATCAGCGACTCATGCAATGCCAATGAGAGAGATGGAAAACTATTCTGTCACCAGCTTGCGGGGATGCTCAAGCCTGTCCTTCCCCAACATCCACATCTCGGCCAGCCCCGGCAATCTTTAGGTTGCCTTCCTCCCAGGGGGTGAGCTGGGCTAATGAGGGCGGCCCTCCTCCTGTCCTGGCTCGCTCTCTCCTGTTGTGAGCTCTCTTTTCCTGCAATGAAGGAGACAAGTGGAGGTTGAGTGAGAATGAAGGAGTGAGTGCAGAGATTGCATAGCATAGATACTTAGAAGGAGACAAAGATGGAGTGAGGTTGCAAGACCAAGGGCCCTCCCTCTGTGTTGTCAGTTGTGTTCAAAGCATCAGAGTGAGATGGAGTGTGATGGCTGCATGGTGGCATAGTTCTGTGAATGTGAGCATAGAGAGAGAGGGAATGGGTAAGGGTGCATGGGTGTGAGTGTCTAGTGGGATGTGCAGGAAGAGATTGCTAAAGCTGAGTGCTGGTGAGGAAAGGCAATGGGGATCAGATTGAGGGTGATGGAAACATCATACAGTACTTACTTTTCCAGTGCGAAGAAGGTCATGGAATCTTTTCCTGCACTGCAACCACGTTCTTTGTGTTAGCCCCAAGGAGTTGATTTGACCTGCCACCTCTAGCCACATAGCCTTGGTCTGGCTGGGAGGCCTCTTCCTCCCTGAAGATGGGAAGAGGACCTCCCTGTGGGCCCTAGCACCATCCAATAATGCCTGTAGTGAAGCCTCATCAAATTTGGGCTCAGATCTGGCCCTCCCGCTGGCCGTTCCTCCTGCAGGCTCCTGTGCCATCTTAATGTGAAAGGTTGGAAGCCTGCAGAGGAAGCAAGGCTTGCTGTGGACCTTAAAACCAGCAGCAATTATGACATCATATTCTGCGACTTTCTGACTGGAAATACCCAATTGCCAAGGCTTCCCACACGCTGGAAATCAATTGGCCAATTGTTTTAAATTTGCATCAATCTCACAGACCCATTTACAATCGTGTCGGAATCACTAAATTCGGGGAAACCGCCAATTCCCCGCACCTGAACGAAAATCGACCCCTAAGACTTTAACCTCCCACCCGACCCAAACCCGCCTGTTTTGGGGGTTTAAATTCCCCCCATAACAATGGATCCTCATTCCATTTGCCAATAGATCTTGAATGAATTAATAAAAATGCGCTATTCATGAAATAGGAACCACTAGCATTACTTCGTTAGCCGTGTTAATTTATGAATAAAGGTCAGGTTACATCCACGCCATATCCTCCCAAGCCAGAAGATGTTGGGTTCTAGCCCCACTACAGATCTGAACATCTAGAATGATTAATCTAGAGTGTAGTACTGAGGGAGTGCTGCACTGTGAGGGTGCTATCGTTTGGTGGAGACTCTGCTCTAGATCTCTGTCCAAGGGGCTCCCTGCAGATGGCCATGGAGTTGCCATATGCCAGATAATGGCCTGCAGGTCTGTGAATCCATCTTGCACCACTGTAATGATATCAGACATGTACTTCTGAATATTGTCTGACAATTCTTGCAGGCTGCTGTGAATAATCTCAAAAGAGTTGAAAGAAATACTTTTACTGATCGATGAGCTCCCTTCCATAGGCAGTCACTGTGAGATGAGCATCCACGAATCCTGCAGTTAAGGAGGAATATCTGGGACTGGTCCTGCAGCCAGTGGTTCGGGTTTCTCAGCTGTTATCTCCCGTCCTCTTCCTCACTTGTGCGTGTCCATCACTCGGTTCTTCTTCTTGACCTTCACTCTGCATGTCCCTGGGGGGATATCTCTGAGCTGGTGCCTACGTGAGGTTATTATGAAGCAGTGGCATCTTGTTCATCACAGGGACCTGGTCCTTCATCTTACAAGAAACTCAATAGATAAAGAAAAGAAATATGCTACAATGCTTATAATATGAAACGGTCTTTGATGTAGATAACATGCCAAGTTATTGTGGCTAGAATTTTCATGTGCAGTGAGGAGAGATTTGTGTCCACAGGACTGATCAGTGCTGATTCTGGCAAAGTTTCCAGGGTTACCCTTATTTAAATTTTTTCAGCAGGCTCCTGTCTGTGCTTGGGCACTCATCACTGGGGGTTTGGGGATGTGCATTGTTGTAGGAAAAATGATTCCTCGGAAACTAGACTTTGAGTAAGAGAGACAACTTTATTAAATGACAGAGCTCTGGGAGAAGCGTCTGCAACCATGCGGTCTGCGAGAGCACCTTCTCCCCAATTGTAGTACGTGCCGAGCTTATATACAATTCCAAGAAGTTGGTTTTAGATGATTTACATTCATCCAATCAATTCATTTATTAGCGCATATCATTATTTTCCTCCAGTCAGGAGTTTACACACTTGTGTTGCCAATTCTGCCTCTTCAGGTCTTCGTTCCGTCTTGTTCCCCGGCGGAATGTGATTAGTTCGATAATAGGATACAAGTGATTAGTTCGATGATAGGATACCAGTGAACCTTGTTAGTCCTCAGTGATTCAATTAGTCCCAGTCAGGACACGAGATGAACTTTGTTCCAGCCATGCGTAAGCGTGGCATGTCTCACTGTGCAGTGATTCAATTAGTCCCAGTCAGCGAATTTGTTGTTCGTGTCTTTTCCAGCCAAAATCTTGTCCAGCAATCTTGTCCAGCAAAATTTTATTCTAACAGCATGAAATGATTGCTGCTGCAGGATTCCAACATTAGCAGCAGGTTGAAGGGACAGGCAGCCATGAAGACCAGAGAAACTTTGGAGCCTTTGATTTGGAAGGAAAAATTTGCAGCTTTAGGTAAGTCCATTGATGGCCTTGCCCTTGCCGCCTGCTCAGTCGAGCAGGTTAAAATTGTGATTGTTCTGCTCCAGGGCGTGTAAACAGCCTGGTCAATTTTAACTGCCTACCGGGTGGATAGGGTTAAAATTGCCCCCTATGTGTTGTGCCCTTCCTACTAATGAAGGATTGGTGCCACTTCTGGCCCTGGTATTATTAGGCAGCAGCATGTCCTATAGGAAGCTAAATATTTCATTTTAACAAATGGTGCAGATAAAAGAAGATGGGTAGCACTTCCAAATTAAAGAACATGTGCCATTTATACCCTGCTGTGCCAAATCATGCATAGGGAATATTAATTCTTTCACACCACTTCAAACATAAGACATGAAAGACACTGGCTGTAGACATTTCGGGCTTGATTTTCATTGGGCCGTGAGGCGGTAGGCGTGCGGGGGGTTAAAATCGCAAAACCTAGGGGTCGCGACCCCCCCCCCCCGCCTGGTTCCCGCCGCTGCGCCATTTTAACCTAGGTGTGTCTGATTGACCCGAACCAGTCCCGCCTGCAACAGGCGGGACTGGTCTTTTGGGCCCTTAAACAGCACTGATTGGCCTTTATAATCCCATTTTAACAGGCCCTTGCCTGTTTAACCCTTTTCCCATGTAAAACACGCCTGGTGGGGATGACGCCTGTGAAACCTGGCGTGAACACTATTGGCCTGTTGACTATCAGCTGCAGGTCCAACATTAAAGAGGATATTTGATCAGTCATCATTTGCAGCTGGCAGGACTTTGTTGGCTCAGGTCTGGGGGAACTTTTCGAAGGCATAACCACAGCTGTGGAAGTTTGGAGCCTCACACACTTCTCCAGTGTAAACTCCTGCGAGACCCCTCTCGCCACCCTCACTCAGCGCTTCCTCAGCTGAGGCACCTACCAGAAGCATGGGAGGCCTTTTTTTCCTTCCCCTTTAGAGGCATTAGAGGACCTCCAGCCCCATTCATGAAATGACACACGCCACAACTGCAGAAGTTGCCATCAGAAGTTTTATTTACAAGAACCAACTGATGGCATTTTAAAAATAAACACATTTCACCCAAGTGACTACCCTTGTGATTATTTGTGCTTTATTTTCCTCTTACGCGTGCTCCTACGTAGTGGTTCCCCTGTGGCTTCAGCAGGTGTGGAGGCCCCTTGCTCACTTTCCTGCTGCTCCTGTCTCGACACCTTTGGTGGGTGTCCTCTGGGATGGCGAGCCTGTGAGGGCTTGCCAGCAGTCTGCTGCTCCTGCGGCTGTGCAGGGGTTGAGACCTCTATCTCTGTTGGGTGTGGACTCCGGCAGGGCTCTGACCGAGGGCTCTGCAGTGGCATGGAAGTGTGAACGCTTGGAGAGGAGCCCCCACTTCCTTGAGGTCTGCCATCAACCTCCCTCTCATGAGTCAGGTCCCCCTCAGTGCCTGCAAGTGGCTTGAGAGCAGCTTGCTGCACATCAGGGGGGCCATGGGGACCCGTTTCTACAATGGCAGTCCTACTCAGAGGGCCTGCCATGAAGGTCTGGTTTCTCTGTTCAATAGCTGACCATCGCTCCTCCAGAGATGTCAGTCTATTCTGAACACTCACCATGTTTTCAACACTCTGGCGACTTAGCTCCTCCATGGCCGTAGCCATCCTCTCCTCTACTGTAGCCACCCTTTCCACGGAGGTTGCCATCCTTTCCATGGTGATGCGTTCATGCGCCAATGACTCCTCAAAGGCTCTGCTCATGTTCGCTATGGACTCCTCCATTCGCTCCACACTCGCAGCGACCCTGGAGACAAAACCTGTCAGAGACTCCTGCATCTGTGCCTGGAGTTCCATCACCTCTGAAATTACGGATGGACGCAGAGGCAGAGGGTCGACATACAGCTGAGCCGAGCTGGCAGAGTCCTGCGCCCTCCGACGAGGACTCTCCACTGCTGTCCCTGTCTCCACAATCTGCTGATGTTACCTTGTGAGCTGTGATACACCAGGTGACAACTCTACTCCATGTCCTGAAGGTCCCACCGAGGTGTGAGTGTCTGCGCTGGTGCTGGGTGCGCTTATTGCTGATGACGCTGCGCCCTCAGAGGTTGCAGATTCCTCTGAGGAGTCTGGCTGCTCAGGCTCTTCCTCCTGCAGAGCAGGGAGGGGGGCTCTCGATGGTCCTGTGGGGGAGTCAAGGAAAAAGTTAGAGATGTGATGCCAAGGTTACATGCACATTGCATTCTGCAGATGATCATAAGTCCATATGATGTAGCTTCAGAATCATTATCAGCGACTCATGCAATGCCAATGAGAGAGATGGAAAACTATTCTGTCACCAGCTTGTGGGGATGCACCTGTCTGTCCTTCCCCAACTTCCGCATCTCTGTCAGCCCCGACAATCTCCAGGACGGCTTCCTCCCAGGGGGTGAGCTGGGCTAATGAGGGCGGCCCTCCTCCTGTCCTGGCTCGCTCTCTCCTGTTGTGAGCTCTCTTTTCCTGCAATGAGGGAGACAAGTGGAGGTTGAGTGAGAATGAAGGAGTGAGCGCAGAGATTGCATAGCATAGATACTTAGAAGGGGACAAAGATGGAGTGAGGTTGCAAGACCAAGGGCCCTCCCTGTGTGTTGTCAGTTCTGTTCAAAGCATCAGAGTGAGATGGAGTGTGAGGGCTGCATGGTGGAATAGTTCTGTGAATGTGAGCATAGAGAGAGAGGGAATGGGTAAGGGTGCATGGATGTGAGTGTCTAGTGGGATGTGCAGGAAGAGATTGCTAAAGCTGAGTGCTGGTGAGGAAATGCAATGGGGATCAGATTGAGGGTGATGGAAACATCATACAGTACTTACTTTTCCAGTGCGAAGAAGGTCATGGAATCTTTTCCTGCACTGCAACCACGCTCTTTGTGTTAGCCCCAAGGAGTTGACTTGACCTGCCACCTCTAGCCACACCGCCTTGGTTTGGCTGGGAGGCCTCTTCCTGCCTGAAGAAGGGAAGAGGACCTCCCTGTGGGCCCTAGCACCATCCAATAATGCCTGTAGTGAAGCCTCATCAAATTTGGGCGCAGATCTGGCCCTCCCACTGGCCGTACCTCCTGCAGGCTCTTGTTCCATCTCAATGTGGAAGGTTGGAAGCCTGCAGAGGAAGCAAGGCTTGCTGTGGACCTTAAAACCAGCAGCAATGATGACATCATATTCTGTGTCTTTCTGACTGGAAATACTCAATTGCCAAGGCTTCCCACACGCTGGAAATCAATTGGCCAATTGTTTTAAATTTGCATCAATCTCACAGACCCATTTACAATCGTGTCGGAATCACTAAATTCGGGGAAACCGCCAATTCCCCGCACCTGAACGAAAATCAACCCCTTCTTATCCATATAATAGTTTCTTCCCACTTCCAGTGTTTTATTGGACAGTCTTTGCTTCCTTATTAATATGGATTGACATTAGCAGCCAGATTGAGCTCCCCTCTATTTGGAAGTCTGTTTTGTTTGTAGCCCATTTGCACATAAATATCAACTGTCACACCGTATTTACATCATTCATGGTGGCAACAGAACTTTTACACTACAAGTAGCTTTTCATAGATGGTTTCACAATCCATATTGGTCCTTTGACCCCTCATTTACATATTAGCATTGGTTTACCTTTGTACTTTTGTCCAAGTAATTGAACGTTTTCCTGACCTCATCTGAAGCCTGGAGGGTCAGGGACACAGTGAACAACCACTTGCAAGGCACAATGGCACCTGGTCTTGTTGGTATTACACCTGCTGAGCTGAAAAGGGCCCCTTTCCTCTTCAGGGCCGCATCTACAGATTGAGACGGCGCACAGTCCATGAATCAGGCTTTTCATTTGAGCAGCTGACATATTGTAAGTTTGGAATTACTTGCAGCTGGCTTAATGTTGTTGGGTGTTACATGTGTTTGTTAAATGTCTGTAAAGTCCATTCAGAAATGTGAACCAAAACACAGGAGAGGGGTCTGGAGGTACTGGGGGAAACCTCATTAAAATTGTCCATGCTGTGTGCAACACCAGTGAAGAAGGCAAACAAGACCTTATGGTATGACGGCAGAGAAATAAAGCAACTCCTTATGCTTGTATAGTGACTTTAATATATAAAATATTCCAGGTACTTAACATTGGAGAAATGGACACCAATAAACAGTGGGAGAATTAGAAATATGACCAGAAATGTGCCCCTCCTCCATAATATACCTCCATGGGCTTGCTGTTCTTCCACCCTGCACAGTCATATCTGATGTATCCTGAAGCTCATTCCTTGGCCCCCTTCTTTTATTCATTTACATATTACCCATTGGTGACATCCATAGGCAAGGGATCAGCTCAGCTTTCATATGCATGCTGATGACATCCAGCTTTACCTCGCCACTGCTTCCCTTGACTCCATAACTGTGGAGGAAGAATAATGTCAACAAATTCATGAGGGAGTTAGATAGCTTTTCGGCAATTTTTCTATGATAATCTTTTTCAGTTCTGTATGTTCCTACATTTCTAATTTAGGATTATCTAGCTTTCCACCTTTAACGCTGACTGCAAAGTGAGGAAAGACTGCTACCGGAGGAAAACTTGTGTGAATCCACATGGAAGAATAGCAGTGTTAGTTAATCCCAAGACAGAAAACATATCTGACATAGCACACATGGGCCCCGAATTTCTATGGGGTTCTCATGATCTCCATCTGTAACTTTGGCGGAAATCCTGGAGGAACGGTGTTAATAGCCGTATTTGGCCGATTACAATCGGGCCGGATTTTCCGATCGGAGGCTTCCTGCGTGCGGATGCCTCCGATCGGGAAAATTCTACGAACTTACCTGCTGGCTTCGTAGGTCCCGACACTTCCGATCCTGGGCCTCTCCTGGTCTGCACGTGCAGAGGCCCAGGTATCCCAGGGGCACAGGCGGTTCGCAAGCATCCCTGGGATCACGTAGGCCATGGGGAACCAATCAAAGAAGGGAATCCCCCTTCACACTTTTGACCGGTCTCTCCACACAGATCTGTCAAAAGTGTGAATGAGGATCACTCAAAAAACACAATAAAACATTAAATAATTTGTTTTAAATCACGTATTTAAAATTAGTTAAAATTACATTAAATTAAATATTTTAAACAAAAATTAAATTTTTTGAAAAAATATTGAAGTTTTTTATGGGGTTAAAAATAAACTTACCTTTTTTAAAGTATTTAAAAATGATAAATGAGTGAAATTAAAAAAATTAAATTAAAAAAAACAAACTCTTATGCTGGTAAAAGCAGGCCTTACGCTTGCTTTTACCAGGCGTAAGATTTCTAAGGGTTTTCAGCGGGCGGAGGTTCTGCAGAAAGCGGAACTCTCCACCCGCAGAGGCCCTTCTCCAGGGCAGGCAGATGATCTGTCAATTCTTGACAGATCGGAAATGCCGGTTTTCAGCGCATGCACTTCGCATGCCTGAAACCGGTACTTGCGAGGCCCCTACGGGTGCGTACACAGCTCGTACACACCCATGGAGGTCGGAAAATCCAGCCCATAATGTCTCTGGGGCTTCTGTTGATCGCCTACCAGCGAACCCCCGTGGCAATGGAAATTAGATGGTCTTCTCTGAACTAGTGGGAGCTTACACAGTCAGTATTATGAGGGGGTACTTTGCTTTTCTGTATATAATAAATCTTGTGAACTGTTCTTTGTGTAGTGGAGACTGATGAATGTAAAGGTTTTGGTCCTGGCTCTGAAGGTTGCTCTGTCCACAAGCCCATGTCACCAGATTTCCCGTGGTCGGCCAATGTTAGTTATTAAAATCTATACAGGCAAGCTCCTAGCCCCGATTGGCCATGTTCTATGCTGTAATCTTGTATTGTTTTATGGGTCCTCAGTAGCATGTGGGATGAATACATCGTTACATTCCTACCTGGATGGAAAATCGTTCGAGGTGCAAATCCAGCGGAGAATAAGTGGAAGTACTCATTGTTCAATTTCCTGACTCTAGCATCAACCAAATCCTGCTGGTGAAACTCGAAGTGCTGGGCGAACATCTTCCCTACAGATCTTGACATGTCAGTGTACTATACATTGTTGATGGAAATTATTTGGTTAAATTATGTGG
Source organism: Somniosus microcephalus (assembly GCF_052327205.1). Lineage (NCBI taxonomy): Eukaryota > Metazoa > Chordata > Chondrichthyes > Squaliformes > Somniosidae > Somniosus > Somniosus microcephalus. The sequence continues at coordinate 49,080,964 of NC_140994.1, read as the reverse complement.
AGAATGGTGCATTCTTTTTTCATTTGCCATCTGTAAAAGAAACAATAAGCTCCTGTCAATAGCCTGATATTCCGTGAGGTTCAATGCCATTTTGTATCATCACCCAATGACAGAGGTTTAAAAAAAAATCCATATAATGGTTAGCAGAGGATTAAAAATAATAATTCAATGCCAAAGATCAAATAGCTAAACTTTACTTTAGTAGTTTATATTGCCACACAAACTCTATGACAGGATTACAGTGTTCCAATCCACTCCTAACCAGCCAGTATTTTCTATATATTTGTCAGCTTGAAGTAAACACTTCCAATAATAGATTCATTGTCCTGTCCCACATCTTCCCCTCTTCTGTCCTAAATATGACAAAGAGCTTCTCGTGTTTGATCTAGCCTGGTTCTGAATGTTATAATATTCATATGCCAGCCTGCCACATGAATATCTTTCTATTGTCCAATCACCACTAATGATTCATTATACTTGAAATTCAAGAGCTTAATACCATTGATTTTGACTTTTCTATTTCCTATGTTGTTCGGTTCTAGAATTCTGTCAATTTTTAAATTTTTGAAGATAGATGCCACAAGATGGGGCAGATGTTAAATATGAAATTGTATTGCACAACATAAATCCTTTTTTGGATTAAACTGTATACAGAAATAGAAAGAAAAGTTTGCATTTATCTAGCGCCTTTCATGACCTCAGGATATCCCAAAGTACTTTACAGCCAATTTTTGAAGTGTAGCCACTGTTGTAATGTGGAAAATATAGAGGAATTCTATAACATAGAAAGAAAAAAAAGACTTGCATTTATATACAGGAAACTCTCGATTTACCGGCACCCAAACAACTGGAAATCTCGGTTAACCGGCAAAATTCAGGAGTAGGTTCAGTTAAGTTTTTCTTCATATTAGTGGCCGTTTCTTGATTCTTGGCTGTGTAATCGGGGGCTCCTGCACTTGTTGCTAAGCAACAGGGATGCTTGGTCTGTGGCCAGGCTTCCTGCACCTGTTGCTAAGCAACAGGGAAGCCTGGGTTTGTTGCTGTGTACGGAGCTCTCGTACCTTTTAACTATAGCTCTCTGTAATCCGGACTTTTTGATAAACCGGCACCACGCCGGTCCCGTCGGTGCCGGATAAAAAAGAGTTTCCTGTAGCACCTTTCACAACCTGAGGACGTCCCAAAGCGCTTTATAGCCAATGAAGTACTTTTGAAGTGTAGTCACTGTTGTAATGTAGGAAACACAGCAGCCAATTTGCGCACAGCAAGCTCCCCACAAACAGCAATGTGATAATAACCAGGTAATCTGTTTTAGTGATGTTGATTGAGGGTTAAGTATTGGCCAGGACACTGGGGATAACCCCCCTGCTCTTCTTCAAAATAGTGCCTTATAAGATGTGTTATTAGGGGAAGAAAACCTCTTCAAAAGCAGGGTATTGCTAATTATGTTCAACAACATTTACACTCTGTGCGTTAACTAGATTTTTATGTGCTTGATGCCTTGAAAACAACACCATGCTGACCTATATAGTCTAAAAGACATACTGCTATTTATACCACATCTAAAATCAGACCAGACTTTCTTCATCCTCTTTCATGCAGAGAAATGACAATCAAGTTGGTTCAAACATTTGTGCCCATGTTTCAGTCTAATAAGACATGTTCCAGTGATGGAATGTACTCTCTGATTAATTGATGAGCCGTTCTAATTCTTATCTCTACTGAGGACATATTATGGAAAACTGTAATAACTGTGATCTAAATATCAGCAGATAATATTGTTAAATTCCTGTTGAGTTCACTGATCAGCTAATACTTTGTCATATCAAAGATCCAATGAGCTCTAGTTGTCAAGGTAGCTGGGTTGGGCGTTGATCTGTTAAATACCCTTTCTGCAACTGGCTGATACAGGTGGCCTACAGTGAAATCACATTATCACTTTTTCAGAGTAGCTGTCTGATACTTTTAGTATCTAAATTCAGATAGTCATTTATCACTGTATTCATCAGCGGAAAAAGAGTTAACCATAAACATTTTTGCAGGTTAACCTTGTTTCTGTCAGAGCACAATGATGATTTATCAGTACTTCTATCCATCCTATATCCGTGCACGTTCTAAGAGGGAATCATATACTTCAGTGCGTACATATATTCATTGCTGTGAAACAATTATACACTTTTAACTGTTTTATGATAACAATATTTACTTTTATGTCAGTAAATATTATTTTCTTAAATACAGCTTCTGTGACTATGTCCTAGATTTTCACCCCCCAGCCCCGCACCCGCCTGGCAGAAACCACCCATGGGGGCGGCAGTTAACATGAGGGCAGCAATTTACCCCGTATGATCCCAGTGCCTTCCCGCTGTGTCCTGATGTTAACCTGCTCTTTTAGAGTAGGCTAGCAGGACACCCACCCCAAGCTGGTGGAGTCTTGTTTAAATATGTAGATTGGCCCTTGGTGACGTCATTGGGACCCAATCTGCAATTTTAGTTGGAAGCCTGAGCGAGGGGACAGTGATTGCTACTCCGCCAGGCCAAACCCAGAGTCCCAGGCAGGTAAGTTTTTTGAAGTGTCCTTGTGGGCCAGGAGGAGCAGGAGTACTCCTTGGGGCTCCACAAGGAAGCCTTGGGCCTCTCTTGACAAGGGCTCCCACCGATTACATACAGACCCCGCCCCACCACCATCGATCATGTCCAGAGCCCCCCCCTCGATCACATCCAGAGCCCTCGACCGCGTCCAGAGTCCCCACCCCTCAATCAGGTCCAGAGCCCCCCCTCGATCATGTCCAGAGCCCCCCCTCGATCACATCCAGGGCCCCTGACCGGGTCCAGAGTCCCCCCCCCGTCCCCCCGATCGGGTCCAGAGCCCCCCATTGATCATATCCAGAGCCCCCCCCGATCATGTCCAGAGCCCCCCCTCGATCACATCCAGAGCCCCCGACTGGGTCCAGAGCCCCCCATTGATCGTATCTAGAGCCCCGCCTCGATCGTATCCAGAACCCCCCCTCGATCACATCCAGAGCCCCTGACCGGGTCCAGAGTCCACACCCCCCCTGAGCGGGTCCAGAGCCCCCCATTGATCGTATTCAGAGCCCCCCATCGATCGTGTCCAGAGCCCCCCCTCGATCACATCCAGAGCACCCCCATCGATCGTATCCAGAGCCCCCCATCGATCGTGTCCAGAGCCCCCCCTCGATCATGTCCAGAGCACCCGACCGGGTCCAGAGTCCCCCCCCCCCCCCGATCGGGTCCAGAGCCCCCCATCGATCGTATCCAGAGCCTCGCCTCGATCGTGTCCAGAGCCCCCCCTCGATTGTGTCCAGAGCCCCACCTCGATCACATCCAGAGCCCCCCATCGATCGTATCCAGAGCCTCCCATCGATCATGTCCAGAGCCCCCCCTCGATCGTGTCCAGAGCACCCGACCGGGTCCAGAGTCCCCCCCCCCACCGTCCCCCCGATCGGGTCCAGAGCCCCCCATTGATCGTATCCAGAGCCCCCCCCGATCGTGTCCAGAGCCCCCCCTCGATCACATCCAGAGCCCCCAACCGGGTCCAGAGCCCCCCATCAATCGTATCCAGAGCCCCCCATCGATCGTATCCAGAGCCCCCCCTCAATCACATCCAGAGCCCCCCTCCCCTCAATCACATCCCGAGCACACCCCCCAATCATGGCTGAAGAAAATGATGGAAATGAGCTCCGACCGTTATGATCCCCCGAGTCCCCGGGCTCACCACCCGTTTCAGGAGCTCGCATGCACCATGCCCACCCACCCTTTAACATAGGGGCCAGTATCTGTTCTGTTTAGTTTCTCTTTAGTTTATTTATTAGTGCTGCACATCAAGTGAATGCTTATTAGAAAAACATTGGTGGAGAAGCGGTGCAGGAGGGAGGGTTTCAGATTCGTGGGGCATTGGGATCGGTTCCTCGGGAAGGGGCACCTGTACAAGATGGACAGGTTGCACCTGAACAAAGTCGGGACCAAAGTTTTTACCGAGAGATTAACTAGTACTGTTGGGGAGGGTTTAAACTAATTTGGCAGGTGGAGGGGAACCAGAAAATAGCAGAAAGGAGCAGAAATGAGATCAAAGGACAGAGAGATATAAACAGCAGTAAAATTAGAAATATCCCAAAAATTGCAGGGGCCAGATTGATGAAAATAGCAAAAGTGACAAAGGAAGTATTAAATTTTACGTATGCCCATGTCCGTAGTGTAACTAATACGATTGGTGAACTGCAGGCAAAATTTGCTATATGGGATTATGTCGTGGTTGCATTAACAGAGACATGGCTCAAACAAGGCCAGGAGTGGGTTCGTAATATTCCTGGTTACCAAGTATTCAGGAATGATAGAGAAGGAAAAAGAGGAGGGGCATGGCAGTATTGATTAAGGATAATGTTACAGTTCTAAATAGAAAGGATATATTCGATGGTTTTAGGACTGAATCTATTTGGCTTGAGTTGAGGAGTAGTTACATTGTTGGGAGTTTTTTATAGGGCTCCAATTAGTGAGAAGGAGATATATGAGTAAATTTGTCAGCAAATTTCAAAGGCGTGTACAAAAATAGAGCAGCAAGATTAGGAGACTTTAATTACCCTAATATAGGCCAAGGTTTTGCGGGGTGTTAGCGGGTGAGATTGGTGGCGGGTTGGGTGGGAAAATGTTTTTTTTTGACAGCGGGTCAGAAACCCGCAGTCAACCCGCCACAATGCGCCTTTCCCAATGTCAGGTCTGTAAATGCTGAGCAGACCCGACCAGTTGTGGCGGGGGACCTAATTGAAATCATTACCATCTAGTTGACAGAAGCTTAACAGTCTTTTTTAACTTACTTTTTGACTTTAACTGCATGGCCACGGGAACCACGCTGTTCGGGGACTACGGCTGTCAACCTAAGGCATGAGTTCAGTAGCCATTGCTCCAGCTGATTTCTTGGCAGCTTCAAATGTACAGTAAAAGCTCCCACCTGACAGATCATCACTTTCCTCAGCCACAAGCTGTTTCTCAGTCCATTTCCAGCACAGATTCTGCAGGATTTCCACTTTCCACTCTCCATCCACTCTTACCTCATTGGAAGAACTCTCTCACCATTGACAGAATGCTTCTGTCATCTCTACTTCATCTGCCATCTATTCCAGTATCATGGGTGCCCATTATACTGTCTCACCTTGGTCCTCAGAATCCGACCATGATGAGCCCCAACACTAGCAGCACCAGGCACACCTGCAGCACCAACAACAACAACAACCTTCTCTGCAAACACCTGATGCTGCACAGGACACAGGGCATCAGCACCCGACCATATTGCTGCCTGGGAGGCCTGGGATGGCCTTACCATGGCCAGATTTACTTCACTTGATGCTGTACACCCTGGCTGCCACATATTGCGCCAGGTTGGCACCACCCCACATCAACACCATAAAGCATCCCTACAATGCCCAAGCCATTCCTTTCACACTCACCACCATTGCGGAGGGTACCGCTATGTCTCACCTTTCACTGCAACTCACTAAGCCACTTCCAAAGGTGCACACCAATCTGTCCAAGAACGTAAAGTGTTGAAAATAAAGGTTTCAACGTTTGACAGCACATTAACAGAAACCTTACATGAACATTGGATAAAACACCCAAGTGTGTTGTTAGTTGTTATGATTGCACTAGGATGAGGGTGAGTGTGAGGGGTGGCTAGTGAGATGGGGATGTGATAATGTAGATAGAGAAGCATAGAAGATAGGAGCAGGAGTAGGTCATTCAGCCCCTCGAGCCTGTTCCGCCATTTAATGAGATCATGGCTGATCATCCAAATTCAGTACCCTGTCCCTGCCTTCTCCCCATATCCCTTGATTCCTTTAGCCTTAAGAAATGTATCTCCTTCTTGAATATATTTAATGAATTGGCCTCAACTGTGGTGTATGTAACCTATTCCACCTTAAGAGAACTTAAGCCTGTTCCACCTTAAGAGATGTACTACTTTCTCTGGCTGCTGTATACGTAATACCGGTGGTGACCACCGGTATATAAGTACTGTGTAGTGATATTGCTGTTAGTATAGCCCTGACCTCCAACTAGTAAAGACCTGTTGAAACGTTATTCTTGTAGTCTGTGTCAGTAATTAATCTTAAATACAACTAGAACGCACAGACTTAACAGTGGTGACGAGTCCGATTCTTACCCTGCGGCAGTTTATATCCACGGCGGCTTCGTCCACAGAACGGGCATCGAAGAGAGGCATCCACCCTCATCACCCTGCTGGAAGACACGTCGCGCGGCAGGCATCGAGAACCCGGAGTGCAGAAGATATCCTGAACTCGAAGCCTCCATCAGCGGCAGTCAGCTATCTTCCTTCTACCTCGGTGGTGGGTAAGCCGGTCAGCGACGCGAGCAGAAAGTCGGCCGCGTTGGCTGTACAGACGGGGAGGGAAGACGGAGGAATAAGGGCGGTGAGATCGATCGCGACCGGAGATAAGGGCCGGGCCGCATTCGGGCCGAAAGGCGCAGCGCGGGGACATCGATCGCGGCTGGTGATAAGGGCCGGGCCGCATTCGGGCCAAAAAGGCGCAGCGTCTGGGGCGACTGAAGGCGCGAGAGCCGCGGTGAAGGCGAACGCAGCCGGTGCTAATAACCGGGCTGCAAGAAGGGCTGCGAGGCGCGACATCGGGGAAGCGTGAATGCCCGAGGGAGCCGCGGTGAAGCGGAGACAGCGTCGGGGGAGTTACTAACCGCTGGGAAAGGGGAGCAGCAGCGGCACGCCAAACGCCATTGCAGCCAGCGGGTGAAGAAGGCGAGTGCGGGAAAGACCGCCAAGCGCGGGAAACCGCCATTTTGTAGGCAGACGACGAAGACAAGAGCGGGAAGCCGCCATCTTGGAAAAAGGGAAATCACTAAAAAAAAAAAAAAAAATTGCAACGATGCCTAAACATGGGAACATTAATACCTTTGATAGCGACATCGAAGATTGGGCCACGTATGTAGAATGCATACAAAATTATTGTAAAGCAAATAAAATCCCAGATGATGAGAAAGCACTAGCTTTATTAAACTTAATGGGTGCGAAGACATACGGGCAATTGAAACACCTTTTATCACCAGATGAACTGGCGGAGAAGACGTTCGAGGAGATTGTTACTGTCCTGAGAAATCATCTAAACCCCACGCCGCTGATGCTAGCGGAACGATTTAAATTTTACAGCAGAAAGCAGCTGAAAGATGAAAGCAATGCTGAATATTTAATGGAATTGCGTAAGCTAGCAAAGTACTGTCAGTTTGGAACGGGACTAACAGATGCGCTAAGAGATAAATTTGTGTGTGGATTATTAAAAGAAGATACACAAAAGCGACTGCTCGAGGAGAATGAGCTGACGCTTGAGAAAGCGGTCACTATGGCAGCATCACACGAAGCCGCAGCGAGAGGCACGGCAGTAATGCAGCTACGGTCACCGGAACTCAGTACAAATCAATTGGTTTTGAGTACTGTAAAATGTTATCGTTGTGGAAAGACAACGCACGATCAGAACCAGTGTTGGTTTAAAAACCAAGAATGCAGAACGTGTGGCAGGCTTGGCCACATAGCTAAAGTATGCCGGTCAGGAAAGAAGACCAGCAACAAAAAGTCACCGCAAGGAAAATACATAAAGGTACACAAGGTGACAAAGAACAGTTCGAACGAACAGAAGTCAGATTCAGACGCCAGCAGTAATGAACTGGGTAGCTTAAGAGTACACAACGTTGGTAAGGATGCAGATCTCCAGACAATTTGGGTCACTCTTCAGATAGCAGGAGTCCAAGTAAAGATGGAATTGGACACTGGATCGGCATTGACGGTCATGAATAAGAAAGATTACAAAAGGTTATTCCAACATATTCCCCTACGGGATACGGAGATTATATTGAAAACATACACGGGGTGTACCCCATCGGAAAGATAGAGGTAAAAGTGGTCCACAAGGGCAAAGAAAGCCAAGTAATGGACTTATATGTGCTACCTGAAGGAGGTCCACCACTACTGGGACGGGAGTGGATTAGGAAAATGAACTGGCACTCCTTAAAGGCACTAACGGTAGATTCCGGGGAAACAGATGTCAAACCTAAACGATTGTCCAGAATATTGGATGAGGCTAAAGAGGTGTTCCAGCAGGGACTGGGAACATTGAGAGGAATTACGGCAAACATCAAGATTGATGAACGTGCACACCCAAAATTTTTCAAAGCCAGACCGGTACCCTATGCAATACGACCTGCTGTAGAAGCGGAACTGGAAGCGCTAGAACGTTCAGGTGTACTGTCTAAGGTAGATTGGAGTGAGTGGGCTACGCCCATTGTTCCCGTTATGAAATGTCCTTCGAGCAACAAGCCAGGAGAACCAGGGAAGGTTCGCATCTGTGGAGACTTCAAGATCACCGTTAATCCGGTGCTTCACATGGTGCAGTATCCGCTTCCGCGGATTGAGGATATTTTTGCTTCGTTGTCTGGCGGGAAACACTTCACCAAGATAGACCTGGCGCAGGCGTACTTGCAGATGGAGGTTGAAGAAGAGTCACGCCAGTACCTCACGATCAACATGCATAGAGGTTTGTACCGGTATAATAGGCTGGTTTTTGGAGTGGCATCGGCTCCAGCAATTTGGCAGAGGGCCATAGAGCAGGTATTACAGGGAATTCCAGGCACACAATGTTACCTGGACGATATTCTGATTACAGGAGATGGTGATGAAGAACACCTCGCAAACTTGGAACTGGTGCTCAACAGACTGAAAGAGTATGCACTTCGAGTTAATCGGCAGAAATGTGAGTTCTTTCAGAAGCGGATCTCATACTGTGGTCATGTCATTGACCGGGAGGGGCTTCATAAGTCTCCTGACAAGATAGCGGCAGTTGTAAAGGCTCCCGCTCCGGATAATGTCTCTCAGTTGAGGTCGTTTCTAGGATTGATTAACTATTACCATAAGTTTCTACCGAATCTATCCATGGTACTGCACCCGCTGAACGCTCTTTTACAGAAGGGGGTACCATGGGAATGGAACGAAAACTGTAAGAAGGCATTTCGCAAAAGCAAAGAATTGATCACCTCAGAGGAAGTGTTGGCTCACTTCAACCCGACACTGCCTATTCGGTTGGCTTGTGATGCTTCTCCATATGGTATTGGGGCAGTACTCTCACACAAGTTGCCAAATGGCACGGAAAGGCCAGTCGCGTTTGCATCCAGATCATTGACCTCTGCTGAGCGCAACTATGCGCAGATCGATAGGGAGGCTCTCAGCCTTGTATGGGGAGTGAAGAAGTTTAATCATTACCTGCAGAGCCAAAAATTCACACTTATGACAGACCATCAGCCGTTGGTATCCATTTTTAACCCTAAGAAGGGTGTTTCGGTGATGACAGCACAGAGACTCCAGAGATGGTCCCTTTTCCTAGGGGCACATCAATATCAAATAGAATTCAAAGGTACAAAGCAGCATGGCAATGCTGATGGGCTGTCGCGCCTGCCACTACCCGAAGAAGAAGAGACGACGAAAGTTGACCCTGTTGAGTTATTTCATTCGACCATCATCGAGTGTTTACCAGTCACCAATGCAAGTATTGAAAGAGAAACCAGGAACGACCCGACACTGTCCCGAGTCTACGAGGTGACAGTGAAGGGATGGCCAACACATGGTGATCCTCTGTTACCGGCATTCTCGGCAAGGCGAGACCAGCTGTCCGTCTGCCATGGTACTTTGATGTACGGGACAAGAGTGATTATTCCTCCCAAGTTAAGGGAAAGAGTTCTAAAGGAACTGCATGAAGGTCATCTGGGGGGAGTTAAGATGAAAAGTCTTGCTAGGGCTTATGTATGGTGGCCGGGTATTGACCAACAGATAGAGGAGTTGACGAAAAGCTGCGCTGGGTGCCAAAAAGTGCAAAATGCACCTCCGATCGCACCGCTACACCCATGGGAATGGCCTTCAGCCCCATGGCAACGCGTACATATTGACTTTGCTGGTCCATTCATGGACTCCATGTTCCTAATTGCGGTGGACGCACATTCCAAATGGCCAGAAGTGATCAAGATGAATACCACTACTTCAGAAAAGACAATTGCGGTGTTAAGAACAATATTCGCAAGGAACGGATTGCCAGAACAGATATGTTCGGACAACGGACCACAGTTCGTGTCGGAAGAATTCCAAAAATTCTTAAAGAAGAATGGGGTGAAACATTATACCTCTGCCCCATATCATCCGGCGACAAACGGGTTGGCCGAGAGATTTGTCCAAACATTCAAAAAGGCAATAAAGGCCATGAACGATGATCAGATTCCGCTACAACACAAGGTGGACAATTTCCTAATGGCATATCGAAACGCCACTCATGCAGTAACTAACCAAAGTCCTGCCATGATGTTTTATAACAGGAGGTTGCGGTCCAGGTTGGACTTGTTAAAACCAAATGTGCGGAGGGAAGTGGAAAACAAACAGTTCCGGCATATTAATAACAAGACCACTCGAAGTTTCGACGTAGGACAACCAGTGTTGGCAAGGGACTATGGAAATGAAAAATGGCAGTCCGGAACAATTCGGGCCAGACAAGGACCTCTGATGTACACAGTAGATATTGGTAACAATGTGATAAGGCGTCATGCGGATCAACTGGTAGAATCGAGAGCAAGGGTCGAACCCATGGTTGCGACAGAGACAACTGTGGAAGACGTTAATGAACCTGAAGCATCTACCTCGGCAGGGAATGTACCTGATGATGACGTCCAATACATAGGAAACCAACTAGAGGAGTCACCTCAGCAACAAGAATCAGAGACCACTGAAAGGCGTTATCCAACCCGAATCAGAAGGCCTCCTGAGAGACTGAACCTTTGAACTGTTTATACCTGAAGTTATATATGTATATATGTTATTATGTTATGTTAAATGGGGATATGACTGTTAAGCTAAAAAGGGAGGATTGTGGTGTATGTAACCTGTTCCACCTTAAGAGAACTTAAGCCTGTTCCACCTTAAGAGATGTACTACTTTCTCTGGCTGCTGTATACGTAATACCGGTGGTGACCACCGGTATATAAGTACTGTGTAGTGATATTGCTGTTAGTATAGCCCTGACCTCCAACTAGTAAAGACCTGTTGAAACGTTATTCTTGTAGTCTGTGTCAGTAATTAATCTTAAATACAACTAGAACACACAGACTTAACATCAACCACCTTGTGTGGTAGAGAATTCCACAGGTTCACCACTCTCTGGGTGAAGAAATTCCTCCTCATCTCAGTCCAAAATGGCTTACCCCTTATCCTTAGACTATGACCCCTGGTTCTGGACTCCCCCGCCATCGGGAACATCCTTCCTGCATCTAGTCTGTCTAGTCCTGTTAGAATTTTATAAGTTTCAATGAGATCCCCTCTCATTCTTCTAAACTCTAGCGAATATAAGCCCAATCGACCCAATCTCTCCTCATACGTCATTCCTGCCATCCCAGGTTTCAGTCTGGTGAATCTTCGCTGCACTCTCTCCATGGCAAGAACATCCTTCCTCAGATAAGGTGACCAAAACTGCACACAATACTCAAGGTGTGGTCTCACCAAGGCCCTGTACAACTGCAGCAAGACATCCTTGCTCCTGTACTTGAATCCTCTCGCTATGAAGGCCAACATACCATTTGCCTTCTTAACCGTCTGCTGCACCTGCATGCTTACCTTCAGCGACTGGTGCACAAGGACGCCCAGGTCTCATTGCACTTCCCCTTTTCCCAATCTATTGCCTTTCAGATAATAATCTGTCTTCCTGTTTTTACCACCAAAGTGGATAACCTCGCATTTATCTACATTATATTGCATTTGCCATGTATCTGCCCAATCACCCAACCTGTCCAAATCATACTGGAGTTTCTCTGCATCCTCCTCACAGCACACACGCCCATCCAGCTTTGTGTCATCTGCAAACTTGGAAATATTACATCTAGTTCCCTCGTTTAGATCATTTATATATATTGTGAATAGGTGGGGTCCTAACACCGATCCCTGCAGTACCCCACTAGTCACTGCCTGCCACTCGGAAAAAGACTCGTTTATTCCAACTCTTTGCTTTCTGTCTGCTAACCAAGACAGTACCTTACCCCCAATCATGTGTGCTTTAACTTTGCACGCTAATCTCTTATGTGGGACCTTATCGAAAGCCTTCTGAACATCCAAATACACCACATCCACTGGTTCTCCCTTATCTATTCTACCAGTTACATCCGCAAAAAAATCCAGGTTAGTCAAGCATGATTTACCTTTTGTAAATCCATGTTGACTTTGTCCGATCCTGTCACTGTTTTCCAAGTGCTCTGCTATTACATCTTTTATAATGGACTCTAACAGTTTCCCCACTACCGATGTCAGACTTACTGGTCTATAATTCCCTGTTTTCTCTCTGTAATGATCAATAACATGTCATTCTATAGTGGACACTAGGAGGAGCCGTAGAGCTGTATATAGCTGTATGTATAAGACTACACTACCCAGCTGTATGCATATTAAGACTACATTACCCATGAGGCACTAGGCTACCCACAAGGCAGCAGTCAAGATGGAAGCCTCTACAGATACTGTACCTAGTCCACATGTGCTCAATAAAAGTGTCTAGCAAAAGCTAGCTGTGTTCATAATAAGAATGTCTATTTATTAATGAACATAAGATGGTACCAGGATGGTGAAGATCTGCTGAAAATTGTGAAAAGCGACATGGAAAATTTGAAGCCACCAGAGCGTTTGAAACTCACAGGAAACATCGACTACAATTGGCAGACTCTTAAACAACAATTCGAACTCTACATTGCAGCCGTCAGATTCGGTACGAAGCCAGATGCAAGGAAGATCGCGTTGCTGCTTATGGTTGCAGGCCCACAGGCGATAGAGGTATTTAATACATTTGTATTTAATCCAGAGGAGAACAGAGAAAAATTAGAAGATGTGCTAAAAAAATTTGATGCACATTGCTCTCCCAAAAAGAATGAGACCTACGAAAGATACATCTTCTGTTCTCGGACACAGCAGCAAAATGAGATTTTTGATAGCTTTATAACTGATCTGAAACTGAAAGCACAGACATGTAATTTCTCTGAGCTCAAAGCATCCATGATTCGTGACCAGATTGTGTTTGGTATTCATGATAAAAAAGTCAGGGAACGTCTGTTGAGAGAAACCGAACTAAATTTGGAAAATGCGGTGAAAATATGCCAAGCCAGCGAGCTAGCTCAAAAGCACGCGAAGACTTTCAGTGAAATCAATAATGATGCGATTGTAATGAGTGATAATGCTGCTGTCGGTGCTGTGTCCTACAAGGGGAAGAAACGTGGGCAGAACAGAAATGAAAAGCAATCGGAGGATGACATTTTTAATTGTAAACGCTGTGGTTACAAACACCAGTTAAGACAATGCCCAGCGTTTGGAAAAATGTGCAAAAAGTGTAATGGAAAGAATCACTTTGCCAAACAATGCTTTTCAAAAGTAAAAACTAAGAAAGGGCAATGAGTTAATGTAATTGAGGACACTGATTTAAGTGAGACATTTTTTGTAGGAATGGTGTCATGTGACAATATCAAAAAGGATACAGAAAATGTGCAGCCCTCAGAAATGGACTACGCTGAACATAAAGTTAATGCAGTAAAAGAGGACAAATGGATGATCCCACTGCAGGTAAATGGAGCATTAGTTACCTTGAAACTAGACACTGGGGCAAAAGCAAACTTAATCAGTATGAGTGACATTAACAATATGAAAGAAAAGCCCAAAATACAGAAAAAGTCAGTACTACTGAAGGACTATAACGGACAGAAAATAGATAGCTTAGGTGTATGCAGACTCAAAGTGACAGTCAAAGACAAAGTGCATCATCTCATGTTTTCTGTTGTGGCTGAAAGACTTGATTCACTACTGGGTGACAAAGCTTGTGAGGACTTAGAACTGGTCAAGAGAGTCTACCGTATAAACTGTGCCATAAGCAGACCAGATGACTCGGTGGATTCTGTAGTGAATAATTTCCAGGATGTGTTCAAAGGATTTGGAGTTCTACCATTCACTTACAAGATCAAGCTAAAGGAGGATGCTCAGCCAGTGGTACATGCTCCACGAAGAGTTCCAGCACCCCTGCGTGACCAGCTCAAGAATGAACTGGACAGAATGACCACACTAGGAGTCATCAGGAAAGTCGAAGAGCCAACAGACTGGGTTAACTCCATGGTATGTGTAAAGAAAAAGAACAATGATCTAAGAATATGCATGGATCCAAAGGACTTAAATGCAAACATAAAACGTGAACACTACCAGATTCCCAAGCGAGAAGAAATCACCAGTGAAATGTCAGGTGCCAGATACTTTACAAAGCTTGATGCCTCACAAGGATTTTGGCAACTAAAACTGGATGAAGAGAGCACCAAATACTGTACCTTCAACATACCATTTGGCAGGTATTGTTTCCTCAGAATGCCTTTCGGGATAATATCTGCATCTGAAATCTTTCATAGAACGATGGAACACATAATTGAAGGTCTGGAAGGAGTTCGGGTCTATGTTGATGACATCATCATCTGGGGCTCCACAGTGAAAGAACACAATGAGAGACTGACTAAAGTGCTACAGAGCATACGCCGGAATGGACTGAAGCTCAACAAAGCCAAGTGTCAGTTTGGCGTCCAGGAAGTCACTTTCCTAGGAGATAATCTATCTGGTAAAGGAATAGAGCCAGATATGGAAAAAGTAAACGCCATACTCAAAATGCCCCGACCCACTGACAAAAAAGGAGTGCTACGCATCATGGGGATGATAAACTTCATTGGAAAGTTCATTCCTAACTTGTCAGCCAAGACAGCCTGTCTGCGAGACCTGCTACATAAAACAAATGAGTTCGCATGGACAGAAAGACATGAACAAGAGTGGATAAACAGTGCTGACAACCACACCTGTACTCACCTTCTTTGACCCAACAAAAAGAATCAAAGTGTCAACGGATGCATCAAAAGATGGCCTAGGTGCGGTCTTGCTACAAGCAGAGGGTGAAGATTGGAAGCCTGTTGCCTATGCCTCCAGGTCTATGACTGATACTGAGTGTCGATACACCCAGATTGAAAAGGAATGTCTAGGCTTGGTAGTTGGACTAGAAAAGTTTCATGGCTACATATATGGACTTCCCACCTTCACAGTTGAGACAGACCACAGTCCTCTGGTTGCCATCATAAAAGAAAACCTGAATGAGATGTCTCCAAGGATTCAACGACACATGATGAAGCTGCAAAGATATGACTTTGAACTGATCTACACACCAGGCAAATACATAGGCCTAGAAATTCACTTTGGGCCCGCCAGCTGGCGTGCGCCCAAAAGTTAGCGCTGAGCGCGGAGCCAGTTGCGACCGTCAGATATGCAGTTTTTGCGCCCCAAGTCGGAACCGGGCGCTATTCCAGGGTGTGCCCGCCCCCGCTTGGGGCGCTGAAACTGAATGTCAGCGCTCTAGGCGCCGCTGCGCCACCCGCTGCGGAGCGGCAGGCTGCGGTACTGCAGGCCTCCTCCTTCTCTTAAGGGGGAGGTGCCTGCAACGGGGAGATCGCCGCTGGATAGTGCCGGCAAGTGAGCCCGGCACCACGGAGAAGTGCCGGGTTCGCGGAAAGCAGCCGGCAATGCCACGGGGGGGGGGGGTGGAGGAGGCCGGGGAAGGAGGTGCAGGCAGGCGGCCGCCGAAAAAGCGGCCGGCCGCACCTCCACCTTAAAACGCCCCACTAAGGCTACAGTATGGCCCCGTTTTCTGATCGCTGTTTGCGGCCGCTGCGGAAGAGGCGGCCGCAACTCAATATGGGGGTCGGGCCGGTAGCGGGGCGGTGGCGGGGCACTGCGCACACCGATGACGTCATCGGTGCCGGCGCAGCGCTAATGGCTACCGCCACCATTACCGCTGCGCTGAATATCAGCGCAAACTCCTCTATTGGCGCAGAAGCCCTCTTTGGGCGATAACTGGCCGCAAAGCTGGCAGCGCCTTACTGAATTTCTAGGCCATAGTGTTAGCAGATGCACTATCTCGAGCACCCACAATGAGTCATGTGAGCTCTACTGAAGAAGACGTGGATGTTCATGTGAGTATGGTCACTGCTGTGCTGCCCGTGTCAGACACAAAATCAAAGCAAATAGCAGAAGAAACAGTAAAAGATACAGTATTACAAACAGTAATAGAGAACATTCATCATGGTTGGCCAAAAGGTTCCTGTCCAAAATATTTTCACATAAGGTCAGAATTGAGTCTCGCAAGTGGACTATTACTAAAACAGAACAGAATAGTCATTCCACAGGCTCTACGTCAAGGCATGCTAAAAAGGATTCATGAGGGACACCTCGGAATTGAAAAATGCAAAAGGAGAGCAAGAGACACTGGCCTAGAAATTCAGTTGGCTGCGCCAGCCGTTAGCGCCTTAGGAGGAGTAGATCTCGAGCGCTAGGCGCTTAGCGCCTGGGCGCAGCGCGATCTGCGCCTCGCCCCAACTTCAGTAGACATTTAGCGCCGGCGCAAAGTCATTGCGCGCGCTCATCTGCGCGCGCAGATCATGACGTCATTTCGTCGTGCAACGCCCTTTGTGCGCCCGGAACCGGAACTTCACTTGCGCCGCCCCATTGTGCGCCTGGCGGCCCTAGCGACTGTTGAGTCGAACGGTGCTCAGCCGATGCGGGCCGCGGGGAGCGCAAATTAAAGGGCACTCCTGCAGTAGAAAAGGCAGCCATTTTGCAACACTCCTTCTGGAGGAGGAGGAGGAGGAGGAGGAGGACAAACTGATGGAGAGAAGCCCTCCCCAAAAACACAAATACACTAGTCTCGGCCTGTCAAAAAAACAAATCCACCCTCCCCCTTTAAGAGCTCACCGGAGCCAGAGTGTCTGCCGGCAATCAGCAGCTTGCCGCACCTGCCCTGCGCCCAACTTCCGGTGTTAGCGCCCCGGGCTGCCGGCTTAGCGCCTAATGATAGTCGTGCATTGCCTGTTTTAGCGCAGCAGCAACCTCTTAGGGCGATGCAACTGAATATCGGCAAAGGGGGCTCGACTTTGCGCCGGGCGCAAACTTTAGCGGCCGCCCGACTTTACCGCCCCAAAAGTGGCTATACTGAATTTCTAGGCCACTGTTTATTGGCCTGGCATAAATAAGGACATTGAGAACATGATAGGCAAATGTGAGACATGTCAGAAACACCAAAACAAACAAGCAAAGGAACCAATGATAGTAGCTGACATACCAACAGCACCATGGCAAAAGGTTGGTATGGACCTTTTTCATTTAAATGGTAAAGACTATCTAATAGTGATTGACTACTATTCTAACTATCCTGAGATGGCGCTGCTCTCAAGCACCACAGCAAGCAGTGTCATAATGCATGTGAAATCCATCTTCACCAGACATGGAATTCCCAGGATTGCCGTTAGCGACAATGGTCCGTGCTTCAACTGTAAGGAGTGGCAACAGTTTGCAGCACATTATGACTTTCAGCACATCACATCCAGTCCTTTGTATGCTCAGTCAAATGGTAAGGCAGAGAAAGGTGTTCAAGTTCTCAAGCAGCTACTGAAGAAAGCGACAGAAAGCAAGTCTGATCCTTATCTCGCCCTGCTGAGCTACTGAGTCTCACCTTTAGGCTGTGGTTCTTCACCTGCTGAACTACTAATGGGTCGTAAGTTGCGCACCACGCTACCCTGCTGTGCAAAAGAACAGCAAAGTGAGGAACTGAGACAGAGACTTCAACTGTTAAAGCTGAAACAGAAATCATACTATGACAAGTCATCCAAAACTCTAAAACCATTGACAAGGGATGATGTTGTCAGGATTGAGGATCCAGATGCATGGAACAGGAAAGCTACAGTTCTTGAGGAAGTAGGACCAAGGTCATACACTGTTAGAACTGAGGAAGGACAGATTCTCAGGAGGAACCGCCGTTCCCTCCTAAAAACACAAGAGACTATTCAAGAGCAGATTGATGACAATGCCGCAACTGCATCTTGTCATTCACCGCCAGAACAATCTCATGAAGACACATCAGACTTACCCGTGTTGAGATGATCCACACGTGAAGTAAAAAAGCCTGATAGACTTAATCTTTGAGTACAATGTAAAGCTTTGAAAATGTGTTGACTGTTTTGAAAATGTTTATGTTTATAGAGCACTAACAAAAGTGTTACTGATATTATCTTTATTGTTTTCTTGAAAGTTGATTGATATTGATTTTGTTAAACCTCAAAGAAAGGGGGATGTAATGATCAATAACATGTCATTCTATAGTGGACACTAGGTGGAGCCGTAGAGCTGTATATAGCTGTATGTATAAGACTACACTACCCAGCTGTATGCATATTAAGACTACATTACCCATGAGGCACTAGGCTACCCACAAGGCAGCAGTCAAGATGGAAGCCTCTACAGATACTGTACCTAGTCCACATGTGCTCAATAAAAGTGTCTAGCAAAAGCTAGCTGTGTTCATAATAAGAATGTCTATTTATTAATGGACATAAGACTCTCTACCATCTTTTTTAAATAGTGGGGTTACATTAGCTATCCTCCAATCCATGGGAGCTGTTCCAGAGTCTATTGAATTTTGGAAGATGACCAGCAATGCATCTACAATTTCTAGGGCCACTTCCTTAAATACTCTAGTATGTAAATTATCAGGCCCTGGGGATTTATCGGCCTTCAATCCTGTCAATTTTCCTAACACTATTTCCCTACAAATACTGATTTCATTCAATTCCTCCCTCTCATTAGACCCTATGTTCCCCGACATCTCTGGGAGGGGTAGATGGAGGTGCAAGGTTGTGGTAAACCACTGTTTGTATTCCACTGTGTACATGCCTGGACATGCCTCGGCTGACTCCTCCCACAAGTCCTAGTATAAAGGTGACTGCTCCCCAGCCCTTTGTATTTCTGGACCGGTCGACCACTCGAGGCAGACCTTCATTCTTTTGTTAATAAAAGCCTTTAGTTACTCTCTTAACTCTCAGTCTTTTATGAGTAATTGATAGCGCATCAAAGGTAAGTTGGTGTTAGGATGTGCAGGAGTAGGGTAGGGAAGGCAGAGTGATGGGGATGTGATGAGAGGCACAGCAGGATGAGGTTGAGTGTGGCTTTGTACTAATGTTTCGTGATCTACTGAGATCATTGAAACGTTTGTGACACTGCAGTCAGGTCATCCTGACGACATCCCTTCTTGTGACCTCCTCTGCAATGTTTAACCAGGCTGTGTTGGTGCCCTGGGGGGGGGTCTCTTTCGCTCCTGGGAAGGGAAGAGAACCTCCCTGCGTGCTGTAACTCCCTCCATAAGCATATGGAGATAAGCAGTAACAGAGCAATGGAGGACATTCAGGGAAGAGATAGTTCAGGGACAAACTAGGCGTATTTGTTTCAAAGGAAAAGGTAGAGCATCCAAATCTAATGCGCCCTGGATGACAAAGGAAATAAAAGTTAAAATAAAACAGAAAAAGGAGCAAGATTCAGTTAATAACCAGGAAGATTATGGAAAGTACAGGAGGGAATTGAAGAAGTTAACACTGCAGGCAATGAGAGTTTGCAAGAAAAGATTAGCACTTTATATGTTTATAAACATTTTTATAAACATATATAATGTAAGCGGTTAGCTAGGGAAAAAGTTGGGCCTCTTAAGGACTCAAAGGGAAATCTTCATGTCGAGGTAGAGAATATGGCTAAAGTATTAAATGAATACTTTGCATCTGTCTTCACAAAGGAAGTGGATAATGTGAAGGTTACACTAAAAGAGGAGAGGGAAGTTATGGACAGGATAGCAATAGATAGAGAGGATGTACTAAAAAGATTAGCATTACTGAAAGCTGGTAAGTCACCTGGTCCAGATGGTCATTTTCAGTGATTTTAGATCAGGTTACTCACAGGTGACTGGGGACACTTATTAAAAATGCTTATTTTATGTAATATACCCATTTTCAGCTGTATTAATAAAGATGGACCAGGTTATCACTCTTAAATACATCAATGAATACTTTTCAATGGAAAGAAAAAAAGATTTAAAGATTGTGTTCACAAAGGAAGTGAATACTGTAAAGGTTGCACTAAGAGGAGGGGGAAATTATCGACAGGGTAGTAATAGATAGAGAAGATGTTCTAAAATGATTAGCATTACTGAAAGCTGGTAAGTCACTTGGTCCAGATGGAATGCATCCTTGATTGCTGAAAGAAGCAAAGGTAGAAATAGCAGATACATTGGTCGCAATCTTTCAATCCTCATTGAATACAAGTGTTATACTGAAGGACGGGAAGGTTGCTAATGTTATTCCACTATTCAAGAAAGGGGAGAGGGATAAACCAGGAACTATAGGCCAGTCAACCTAACATTGGTGGTGGGGAAGTTATTGGAAATCATTATCAGGGAAAAAAATGAACTTTCATTTGGAAAGGCATGGGTTAATCTGGGCACCACACCTTAGGAAGGATATCTTGGCCTTGGGGGGAGTGCAGCGTAGATTTACCAGAATGCTACCTGGACTCCAAGGGTTAAATTATGAGGAGAGATTACACAAACTAGTGTTGTATTCCCTGGAATTTAGAAGGTTAAGGAGTGGTTTGATCAAAGTTATCAAGATATTAAGGGGAAAAGATAGGGCACATAGAGAGAAACTATTTCTGCTGGTTGGGGAGTCTAGGACTAGGGGGCATATGATACGAAACTTGGCAAAGTAGTAGATAGTGATGAGGATAGTTATAGGCTTCAGGATGACATAGACAGGATGGTGAAATGGGCAGAAGCACGGCAGATGAAGTTCAATGCGGAGCAGTGTGAAGTAATTCACTTTGGGAAGACTAATATCGCAAGACAGGGGCATGAAGTTTCCACTTGATTCCACTTTTTTGGGGGCACAATTCACCTGAAATCGGCGTAACCAGCACAAAAGATCGAGGAATTTAAACGCAAATTGCATTCAGCACAAATCAAGTTTCTGCGATCTTTGGCACCAATATTAAAAAATTGTGCTAGCAGCAGGTCCTGTCCACAACGCTGGCCATGCCCTCAGGGTGAATTAATCACCATTGGGAGTTTCCACTAATTGCACTCATTTGCAGGCCTTCGAGGAAGCTATAAAAATTAAACTGGAACTTTTGGGCGCAAGAACACTAATAGGTATGCTTAAAAGCTTTTAAATGTACTTTCTTTTAAATTTACTAAGAAACTGACTACTGTACTCCAATATAACTAGCAAATGGCTCTGTATATTTTTTTAAGTCATTTTCAGTCATTTAAAATCAGGTTACTCACAGGTGGTGGTTTCTTGTGATAAACCCATTTTCAACTGTATTTATCAAACTTCACCAAGTTACCACTCTTAAATGTGCCAAGGAATATATTTTAAGGAATTTTTTTTTTAAATGATGTTTTAAAACGGTGCCCAATTGTGCTTATTCGGGGCCGATTTTGTGTTCGCCGCTATGCGAATGAGTTTGGAAACCTGGGGGAATAAAAACACTTTTCAAAATGGGCACAATTTTGGCCGCGGTTTTGCGCCCATTTCGTTGATTGCACCCAAAGTGGAAACTCTACTCCAGCATACTATAAATGGCACCATTTTGAAAAGTGTAGATGAGCAGAAAGACCTTGTTGTCAACATACACAAATCCTTAAAGGTGGGAGGGCAAGTTGATAAGGTGGTTAAAAAAACATATGGATTACTTGGGTTTATAAATAGAGGAATCGAATATAAGAGCAAAGAGATCCTGCTCGAACTTTATAAATCACTGGTTAGGCCTCAGCTGGAGTATTGTGGACAATTCTGGGCACCACACTTTAGGAAAGTTGTAAAGGCCTTAAAAAGGATACAGAGGAGGTTTACCAGGATGAGGTTGGAAAAGTTAGGAATGTTCTCCTTGGAAAAGAGAAGGTTAAGAGGTGACCTAATAGAGGTTTTCAAAATGATGAGAGGTTTTGATAGAGTAGATAGAGAAAAACTATTCCCTCTGGTGAGTAGATCAATAACTAGAGGTCGTGGATTCAAAATCATTGGCAAAAGATCTAGCGGGGAGATGAGGAGAAATTTTTTCACTCAGACAGCTGTCAGGATCTGGAACGCTCTACCTGAAAAGGTGGTGGAAGCTGATTCCATAAATAATTTTATAAGGGAGTTGGACAGTTACTTGAGGATGAGAAACATACAGGGTTACGGGCAAAAAGCGGGGACGTGGGACTTAGCACAACTGCTCTTTCAAAGAGCCAGCACAGGAATGACAGGCCGAATGGCCTCCTTCTGTGCTGTAAGTTTCAATGATTCTATGAATGAATTTCATTCACATTGTATTGCTGTTCACAATCTGAACACTTACGCAAACCATTGACCCGTATTTCCGATCCCTTAGGGTATGTACACAGCTCATACACACCCGTAGGGGCCTCGCAAGTGCCGGTTTCCGGCATGTGAAGCGCATGTGCTGAAAACCAGCACTACCGATCTGTCAAGAATCCTCTTGACAGATCATCCGCCTGCCCTGGAGAAGGGCCTCCGCGGGTGGAGTGTTCCGCTTTCTGCAGAACCTCCGCCCGCTGAAAACCATTACAAATTTTACACCTAAGGTAAGGTTATATTTAGCCCCATAAAAAACTTTAATTATTTTTTTCCAAAAATTACATTTTTGTTTAAAATATTTAATTTAATGTAATTTTAACTAATTTAAAAATGTGATTTAAAAAAATTTAATTAATGTTTTAGTGTGTTTTTTGAGTGATCCCCATTCATACTTTCGACAGGTCTAAACTGAGAGACCTGTCAAAAGTGTGAAGGGGATTCCCTTCTTCCATTGGCTCGCCTGGCCCACGTGATCCCAGGGACGCTTGTGAACCGCCTGCGCCCCTGGGATACCTGGGCCTCTGCCCGCGCGCACCAGGAGAGGCCCAGGAGCAGAAATGTCTGGACCTCCGGAGCCCTCAGATAAGGGCGTAAATTTCTTCCACATCGGAGGCCTCCGCACGCAGGAAGCCTCCGATCGGAAAATACGGGCCATTGTTTATGGAGGGTCTGACAGGAAGCAAAACAGAGGCATTAATTCCAGAGGGATCCTATTGTTATAATACTGATTTGGTGCCAAATGTATGCTGGGCCTGCTGTGAATTCCATACTAAATTACTAATAACAACATATTCGGCAAAAAGTTTAACAATATCTTATCAGCAAACATGGGAAAAGGAGCTAAGGATTCATATAGGGAAAACATGTGTATAGTTTGGAGGCAAAAGCATGACAGCAAAATTTAACTTTAGGTTTTTCAAACTTGCTCATACCCCACATGACACAAGGATGAATTGATGTGCCAGGTTAACAGAAGAAGGCAAAGTGCTGGCATTGCAGCAAACTGAATGCAGACACGTGTTATGGGAATGTCAAATGTTGTACCAACAATAGCAGGAGTTATGTAAGATAATGGAATTAAGATTTATACTGGAGTCCTTATTGGTTCTTTGGGAATATGGCCTGTTAATAGTGGCTCATATTAAGGAATAAAATGATAAGTTTAAATATTGACTAAATGATCAGAATTTCAATTGTAGAAGATCCAGCTGTGACCTACCACATAACAGCGGAGGAACATTCTCCGAGACATGCCACAAATGGGGAACATTACAATGGAACATCAAGATTGGTTAGGGATTGCAGGTGTGGAAAACCTCTAAAAGAGTCATCTTATTAGGAAAGAACTGGTCTAAAAATGTACACAAAATTCTACAGGTTACTTTTGAAACATGGTGAACTCTTAAATGAAAAGGAAGAGGGAAATCAATGTAGGGTTTGGAGCGGTTAATACTGATTTAGAGGTTTTATACAAATGTGTTTATGATTTTTGTATTTGAAAAAGTAACTCCAGCACCAACTGTATAAATCAAGACTGCTGGTTTCATATTGCCTTAAACATGAATTGGTCTCAACTAGTACTTGCAATATAGCAGCATCATTATATTCTGGTGTGAGTTATAATCTAGATTTTAAAGTAGTCTGTCAAATCATGCACTTGGCCTGGCCAAGTAAGGAGTTATTTTAACGTGATTATGGTGCATTCACCACCAGGATAATTTTCTGCTATATCTCTATACGATAAATTCAGTGACCTGCAATCTCAGCAGGGACCCATATTTCAAGGGAGATAGAGCTATAACACTGTAATGCCGATTTTCAGGCCCAAGCTCCCTTTAACTGTAGCTCCTTGCTGACAATATGGGCTTGCTTCAGAGTGAGTGACAGCAGGCTAGGAGTGGAAACCCTTGGGGGGTTTTCCTTTTCCTAATCCAATCCTAATTATTGTACCCCTACTGCTGCTCCAACTGAGATTAACTAATTTAACACAGAACAGAGATTGAACCAAGTAACTTCCTGGTCCATGTGGATACATTTCTGAGGTATTGGGGATCCTGTTAAAGAACACTGATCATTAGTGGAATATATCATTTTACAAATTGGAATGGGCAGTGTAACTTCTGCCCTCTATAATTGATTCAGTTGGTGTATTTGGTCTACTGAGATAAAATATTTACTAGGTGTCCGTCGTGGCTCAGTGGGTAGCCCTTTTACCTCTGAGTCAAAAGGTTGTGGGTTCAAGTCCCACTCCTGAGACCTGAGCATATAATCCAGGCCTCTGCTCAGTGCAGTACTGGGGGAGTGCTGCACAGTTAGAAGTGCTGTCTTTCAGCTGAGCTGTTAAACTGAGGTCCTGTCTGCCCTCTTAGGTATTGCCAGCAATTTCTACATCCATTTACAAGCAAGCAGTGATTGAAATCACAAGTGTTCAAGGCTAATCTGGATAGTATTAATGCTAGCTCCCAAATCCTACTGTGGGTTAATGTCACTGTTGTAATGAGTCCTGACAGTTCAGGACGTAAAAGATCCCATGGCAGTATTCAAAGAAAAGCAAATAGTTCTCCCCAGTGTCCTGGCCAATATTTACTCCTCAACTAGCACCACAAAAACAGATTATCTGGTCATTATCTCATTGCTGTTTGTGGGACCTTGCTGTGTGTAAATTAGTTCCTGTGTTTCCTACATTACAACAGTAACTACACTTCAAAAATACTTCATTGGCTGTAAAGTGCTTTGGGATGTCCTAAGGTCACGAAAGATACTATATAAATGCAAGTTCATTCTTTACTACCAAATTAAATCCACAATGGAATTTGAGAACCAGCATGAATACCATTCAGATTAGCTTTAACACTGGGCCGGAATTTTCCCTACCAAGTTGGGTCAGGTGTGTGCGGGCTGTGTAGCAGGTCAGTACCACAATGTATTGATCGGCCCCTCTTCAGAGCGACTTTAACGTAATGGCCCCTATTAAGGCAGACATGCTGCGACTGGTTTGGACACAATGCAGGAAGTTAAGTAAATCTGGCCATGCTGAGGCCATTCCTGGCCTCCTGGGCTGCAATGTGCTCCGGTGCTGGTGCCATCTAGACCTCAGGTTCCTCCTCCTCCTTCTCCTCTGAAGAGGCTGCGTGATCTGTGCCTTGCTCCTCATGCAGCTCCAATCCTTGTTGCTGCACTATGTTGTGCAGCGCGCAGCAGACAATGAGAATTCTGGAGACCCTGGCTGGTGTGTACTGAAGCACTCCTCCAAATCTGTCAAGGCATCTGAAGCGCATCTTCAGCATGCCTATTGTTTGCTCTATGACACATCTGGTGGACATGTAGCTTTCAAAATAACGCTCCTCACACTCATTGCTTGGCCTCCTCAAGGGTGTCATGAGCCACGTCTTCAGTGGATAGCCCTTGTCTCCAAGCAGCCAGCCGGTGAGTGTGTTTGGCGGTGCGAAGAGCTGAGGGAGGGTGGACTGGCGCAGGATGAAAGAGTCATGATAGCTGCCATGGAATTTGGCACACACATGTGTGATGATTTTCCTATGGTTGCAGACCAGCTGCATGCTGAGGGAGTGGAAGCCCTTGCAGTTCACAAACTCTCCTGGGTGGTGATGGGGTACCCTGATGGCCACATGTGTGCAGTCGATGACGCCCTGCACCCGTGGGAAGCCAGCCAGAGTGGCAAAGCCGAGTGCCGCTCACTAACACTGGCTTCATCAGTGGCACAGTTCACATAATTGGTTGACTTGTTAAATATAACATTGGTGGCCTGTGTGATGCATCTGTGGGCGGCCGACTGGAAGATGCTGCAAGTGTCTGCTGCAGATCCCTGGAAGGAGCCTGAGGTGAAGAAGTTGAGGGCGCTGTTGACTTGATAGCCACTGGTAAGGTGTGTTCACCAGGTCCTCTGGGCTGCAGGTCTTGCTCGAGCAAGCTGCAAATGTCTGCGATGACCTGACACGATAGCCTGAACCTCCTTTGGCACTGCTGCTCAGTCATGTTGGTGAATGTTGAGGAAGCTCATCCTCTGCCTGTATATCCTGTGTTGGGGGTATTGCCTCCGGCGCGGTGCAGCCCTGTGCTGATGGCCTCTGTCCTGTGCAGCATCAGGTCATTGAGGAGAAGGTTGGTGGTGTTGCTGCTGGTGTGCCTGCTGCTGCTGGTGATGGGGTTCACTCTGGTCCGATTGTAAGGACCAAGGTGAGACAGTATAAGTGGCACCCATGCTGATGTAATAGATGGCAGGTCAAGTAGAGGTCAGAGGAGCAATCTGTCAATGTTGTGATAGTGAGTAGCAATGAGGTGAGAGTGGCTTCCGAGGTTGCAGAAAAGATTTGCAAACTCTAAACACCTAAATCTGTGCTCAAAATGGAGTCAGCAAGAACCTTTCCCTTAGGCAAGTAATGAGGTGTCATGTGGGAGTATTTATTGTGTTTTCCATGCTCTGCATTAATAACCTCGCTCAATGGCCACTGAGCTTCCACCTCAGGTTGACAGACGTGGTTCCCGAGCTGTGTGATTCCCGTGGTCATCCACTCAAAATCAAAAAGTCTGGTTAAAAAATCTGTTAAGGGCCGCACAACAAGGATTTAAT
This sequence comes from Somniosus microcephalus, assembly GCF_052327205.1. Taxonomy (NCBI): domain Eukaryota; kingdom Metazoa; phylum Chordata; class Chondrichthyes; order Squaliformes; family Somniosidae; genus Somniosus; species Somniosus microcephalus. Next base: position 49,054,032 of record NC_140994.1, on the reverse strand, counting down.
GAGCTTAATTTGGTCCTCCACCTCTGCCGTTTGGGTCTGTGATGCACTGGCAAACGCACCCGAGCTTAAGGCACGAGGAGGTGGGATCCTGACACGCTCGCATTTTCTGCAACTTTTACTGCCGACCTGCCTCAAAACCTGCACGCATGGCAGCGGGAAAATTCCGGCCTGTGACTTCATTCACTGCTTTCTTGTAAATGGAAGTAAAAATTGATTACTGTTCAAATATAGGCCTATTACATTTTTGTGCTTTAAACCTTATCCTTGATTATTTCAGCTTTTGTATCTCAGATTATTCTCATAGTGAATCCCAACTCCACAAACCTGTGAGAATGTCTATACTTGCCATGAGATCTTGGTAAAATTTTGGTAATGAACAGCAAACCCTAGCCAAGAAATTAGATTGCGCAGTGCCTGGTTTTCAGGTGAAAAATGGGCGCTGAAGGGTCCAATATAGTCTGCGACATGTGCGCTTTCTTTCCACTCCGGGTTTGTGACGCAGGCCATATTGTTTAGGGCATCCTGTAGTTGTCCAGGGCGCCCACCTGAAACAAGCGTTAGGCACATTGCCGATGCAAATTGGGAGCCTAATGCCTATTTCAGGCCCCTTTCCAAAATTGGTTTGTGCCTTACCACAACAAATAATATACAAGTGAATAATCTACTACTGATATGATAGTTAGATATTTACAGTAGAAATACTTTAATTCCTTGAGTAGATAAAATAATAAATGACTGCGGGCCCAAAATTCTGATCGTGTCCTGATCAGATTCCTTACTTCAAAGAGGCATACCTGGACTATGCCAGGAATTCTGCCCAGTACATCCTTATAAGGCCCCAACAGAACTCTTGCCAGCTGAGAGCTGGTGAGAATTCCATCAAGGCTCTTAGAAGGATCCCAGAAACCTTCCAGACAAAGGTAATCAATCTTGGAGGGGATCAATTACTTTTGTTATGCTGGCAAATGGCTCCCTTAGGAGCAGAAGATTTTTTTTAAACGTTCCTCTATCTTCGGCCCAATAAGGGCCTTGGGGTCTCTCTAGTGAGTGGCTGCAGGCTGTTTCAAGATACAACAACAGTTCACAGCCATAACTCTTCAATAAGAGCTGGATCCTTCTCTTTTCAGCAGTAGTTATTTCTGCAGTGTTGTGTTGTTTTGCAGCATAGTTACCCAATGGGTGCAGTAGGTTGATTAGATATTTTTCTGTTGCCATGGTAGAGGCGGTGTGGCGCATCAGGTTTTAATGAGTCTCATGGTAGTGATTTTCATAATTGGTGTAGAAGTATTGCAGTGTGGTGAAAAAATCATATCCAATGAGTGTTATACAGCTGGTAGAAAGATCAAAACTTTTGTATAAAAGAGAATACAACTTGTTTTTAACAATGTTTTAATGACTGCAGATATGTCATGAGAATTTATTCAATATAGACATTGATTAAACATAAAATACAATTTATATGTCTATTATAAGAAAGAAATTGTAATCTTTTATCACATTTCCTTTCGCTATGCATGTTATTTATATATATTCAGCTGACAAGTTAATCTTAGTTTATCTGTCACTCTTGCTATTTATTCTGATTCTCATCTTCTTTGAGGTATCAGATCTCATTCACTCTTGGATAACTAATTTTCTTGGTATTGTTTTCTATTGGGTAAATACAAAATAAGTATTGTTTTACAGTTATGGCTATATTTGTATTAGGGTTATGTTGAAAAATATGCCCAGCAGGGCAGCTATGATATTAAGATCTTGCTGAGAATTATGTTTATCTCTATTTTGGTACTTCCATCAACAGATTGGCAAGTGTTCTTACATAAATGGCAGAGCTAAACATCAACAGGAAAACAACAGCTATTGAAAAAGTTCAGTACTGTATCATCAATGGCTTTTAATTACATTTTAATCACTATTTTTGTCAAGTTAAACCACTATTTTTGTAATTGAAGAAAATGCATGCATGGCAGCAAATTTATTTATGCTGTTCACATTTAAACAATAATATGTCACATCTGTCTGCTATTTTATAGTGAAAATGCATATGGAATGTATACAATCTATTAGGTACTAATAGATTTTCCTTTTCATTGTTCACGCTGAGTTGGAGGATATGCTGTTTTAGAACAGTGCCGTTATCTAAGGAATGAAAAATTTATTTTTATGTAATGCAGCTGATCTCCTGTAGTGTTGTTCACAGCTAGACTGGAGCATGGTTGTTACGTTCAGCTGCTCACCTTCCCTATCTCTTTAAGGCCACTGCTCATGTACTCCCTACGGAGAAGTGGTCTAAATAAGTCCATTAGAGACTAATCATTGTTGTTGTTGTTGGAAGATTCTGTAGATTGTCAGCTGTTTGGTTCCTCCCCTTATTATCTCAACAACTTCCCCAGGTTATCTCAAGGTCAGAAAAACAGCAGGAAAAATAACTTGCTTACTTTCTCTTTTTATGTATTTTTTAAAGAATTGTCCAGTTGTGATTTGTTTATGCAAACAAAGTGTGAGGCAGGACTTTTCTCCATTTTGGGTGGACTTGAGGTGGTGAACAGAACAAAATGAGTTCTTAGAGGTTATCACCTCAAATCTGCTACAAAAAATCTGTATCTGAATTGCCCTTCCAAAAAAGCCCCAGTCCCCCTTAAGGCCAACCTGGAGTCATATGTGTTTCATTTAAACGGGGGTTTAGGGGACGTGGCTAATCCCTCCGACCCATTTCCCCCAACTTCTGCCCTAAACACACCCCCAATGAATATCACTATACAAGTACTGGTGGGAGTTGCAGGAACGTATCCCTGAGGCGGATACCACGTTGAGGCCATTTTGTGTGCTGCAACTGAAGGCTGGTGTTACTTTGTCTGAGATTGATCTTTTTAGTATTTTTGAGTTCCAGTCAGAATTTTTACTGCTAGTGTGGCGGAGCCACCAGGGAGACTCTGATCTAATGTACATAATTATCTTTAACAAATTATTAGCTACAGAATGAATCTGTATCTTTGTTCATATCATCGCATGTACATAGCGCGGTCCCTTTAAGAATGAGACCAAATGCAATGACGTCATCACGTTGATCACGTGATCCTCCAGCGGCGGGAAAACGTGATGACGTCATGACGTCAGGCTGGGGAGCCGCCCTAGCCAGTCCTCGTGAAGCCAGCAAAGAGTACAGACCTGTAATGTAGTTCTCCTGTGTTTTCGTTTTAAACTCTGTTGATTAGTATTAAACATCGTTTGTTTAATAGACTGACTCAACCTCAGTCCTTTAGTTAGGAATCTAGCCATTCCTACAGTGGTGACCCCGAATTTTTGTGAACAATTTTCGCGGAAGAAGCGAAGCGCGACGAAACATGGAAGCGAACTCCGTGGCTTTGAAGCTCCCACAGTTTTGGGACCAACAGGCGGCCTCCTGGTTCGTCCAAGCAGAAGCACAATTCGATCTCCGAAACATCGTTGCGGATCAGACCCATTACCTTTACGTGGTCTCCGCACTCGACAGCTCCACGGCCTCACGGATCATCAGCCTGCTCGAAAAACCCCCGGTTGACAGCAAGTATAATACTCTTAAAGCGCGGTTAATACAGGTCTTCGGCTACTCGCTTTGCCCGGGCTTGGCGATTCCAAGCCATCTGAGTTAATGAGCCAGATGCTCACGCTCCTTGGCTCAGAACCACAATGTTTCCTCTTTCGGGAGTTATTCCTGAGTCAACTACCCGAGCAGGTTCAGGCTGCCCTCGGCAGATCGGAAGCCACAGATTGCGCAGCACTTGCTGCAGAAGCAGATACGATTTATGCGGTCACGCAGCAAAACTGCGCTGCCACGAGACACCCCTCCCCCGCGAACGCCGCCCTGACGCCTCCATCCCCCGGCTTGTGTTTTTACCACGCCCGTTTCAGCGTGAAAGCCAGAGGCTGCCGCCCTCCCTGCAGTTTCGAGCCTAAAAAAAACCCGACATCAACACCAGCAGCAACTCCAGAAAAGGAGGACCGAGTCTGAGGGACGTTCCGCGGCCGCGATGGCGATTGGAAATTCTGGGAAGCTCCTCTACATTACAGATTCCCTCTCAGGCCGGCGCTTTTTATGCGACACCGGGGCACAGTGAAGCATCCTTCCTGCCTCAGCACTCGATATTCAGTCGGGGATGCACGGCCTCTCCCTCGTGGCAGCTAATGGCGGGGCCATTCATTCCTTTGGCAAACGGCGGGTCCAGGTGTGCTTCGGCGGGCAACGGTTTCAGTGGGAATTTATTACAGCCAAGGTTTTGCAAGCCATCCTCGGCGCGGATTTCTTATGCGCCAACAGCTTCTTGGCGGATGTAAGAAATCGTCGATTGGTCAACGCGGCCACCTTCCACTCCATCCCTTGCTTCCGCAGTTCCGCCACGTCGCACACTGTCTCCTGCGCGTTGTCCTCGTCGGACGAGTTCACTCGCCTATTAGGTGAATTTCCGGAGCTGACCAAGCCCACTTTCTACTCCTCGGCCACTAAGCATGGTGTCGAACACCACATTACTACGACTGGCTCTCCGGTTTACACGCGAGCTCGGCGCCTGGAACCCGGCAAGCTCGCGGCTGCGATGGCAGAGTTTGCTACGATGGAACGGCTGGGGATTATTCACCGGTCGAATAGTCCCTGGTCCTCACCTCTCCACATCGTCCCAAAGCCCAGCGGTGGATGGCGGCCATGCGGGGACTACCGACGCCTTAATGATGCCACTACTCCCGATCGGTACCCGATCCCGCATATACAGGATTTCTCCGCCCATTTGGCGGGAAACTCAATCTTCGCCAAGGTCGACCTCGTCCGTGGCTACCACCAAGTTCCCGTACACCCACCGGACATCCAGAAAACTGCAGTCCTCACTCCCTTTGGACTGTTCGAGTTTCTACGGATGCCATTTGGGCTCAAGAACGCCGCACAGGCTTTTCAACGACTAATGGACTCGGTCCTGCGGGATCTTCCCTTTTTATTTGTCTACCTTGACGACATCCTGATAGCCAGCTCTACCAAAGGGGAACACGTCTGCCATCTCCGCACCCTGTTTTGGCGCCTCAGCCAACATGGCCTCATAATCAACCCGGCCAAGTGTCAGTTCGGCCTACAACAGATTGACTTCTTGGGCCACCGCATTACTTCGGAGGGCGCAATTCCGCTGCAGTCAAAGGTCGAAGCAATTACGGCATTCCCAAGGCCGCAGTCTACCAAGGCTCTTCAAGAATTCCTGGGCATGGTGAATTTCTACCACCGCTTTGTGCCCAAGGCAGCACGACTCATGCAGCCCCTCTACGAGGCCCTCAAAGGCAAGGCCGGAAAGGATACAATAGCCTGGACGGTCGAAATGGACAACGCTTTCGACAACACAGAAACCGCTCTAGCCAATGCAACTATGTTGGCGCACCCTCTGCCAGGTGCCACCATCGCCCTTACCACCGATGCTTCCGACTATGCCATAGGCGCTGTGCAGGAACAGTGGGTCAACGGGACGTGGCAGCCACTGGCATTTTTCAGCCGCCAACTCTGGCGCAACGAACGCAAATACAGCACTTTCGACCGGGAGTTGCTAGCGCTGTTCCTGGCTATCCGCCATTTCCGTTTTTGGTTAGAAGGACGTCCCTTCACTGCGTTTGTAGATCACAAACCACTGATCTTCGCCATGGCCAAGACCGCCGAACCGTGGTCGGCTCGACAGCAGCGACAGCTAACTTTCATTCAGAATTCACGACAGACGTCCAACACGTAGCTGGCAAGGACAACTTGGTAGCTGATTGCCTTTCTCGTGCGACCATACGGGCGGTCCAGCTGGGCATCGATTATGCCCTCATGGCTACCGATCAGGCATCCGACCCTGAAACACAGGCGTATCGCACCGACACCTCTAGCCTCCAACCGACCGATGTGCAATTCCACGCTGCAGGCAGCTCGTTACTCTGCGATGTCTCCATGGGAGATCCCCGCCCGATCGTTCCAGTCACCTGGCGCCGCAAAGTTTTCGATGCCATACATGGGCTTTCGCATCCTGGCGTGAAGGCATCTCAAAAATTAATGTCGGCTAAGTTCGTCTGGAGAGGAATGCGTAAGGATATCCGTGACTGGGCTAACACCTGCGTCGTCTGTCAAACGTCTAAGGTGCAACGTCACGTTAAGGCCCCATTGGCCACGTTCGCAGTACCAGAACGTCGATTCGACCATGTCAACGTGGACCTCGTCAGGCCGCTTCCACCGTTGCAGGGGTTCACACACATCCTCACCATGGTCGATCGTACTACTAGATGGCCAGAGGCAGTTCCTCTGGCGTCTACTACGTCCGCTGATGTCGCCAGAGCATTCCTCTCCTCGTGGGTCGCACGTTTCGGCGTTCCGGCGGACATTTCTTCAGACCGCGGTCCACAGTTCTCTTCTGAGCTCTGGAACGCTGTGGCCCAGGGTCTCGGCACCAAGCTTCACTGCACCATGGCCTATCACCCGCAAGCAAACGGTTTGTGCGAACGTTTCCACAGATCGTTAAAGGCATCGCTGAGGGCCAGCCTCCAAGGCGCCGGATGGGTGGATAAGCTTCCGTGGGTCCTGTTGGGCCTCCGCATGGCACCCAAAGAGGACCTGCAATTGTCCGCCGCGGAGCTCATGTACGGCCAGCCACTCCACGTACCGGGAGATTTCCTGCCCCTTCCAACTGAGCCGTGGTCCGCAGCCGAACAACTCAGCAGCCACCGGGAAACATCCAGGGCTTTTGCGCCTATCCCAACTTCGCATCATGGCCTTCCATCTTCATATGTACCAGCGGAGCTAAAGAATGCTGAATTTGTATTCATTCGTCATGATGCCCATAGGGATCCGCTCAAGGGCCCTTACACAGGCCCTTTTCATGTACTGGAGACAGGCGACAAGAGTTTCTCTGTAGACATCGGTGGTAAACCTGACCACATATCCATTGACTGTCTCAAACCGGCACACCTGGACATCGACCGGCCAGTAGAGACTGCACAGCCACCACAACGTGGTCGACCTCCCGCTGCATCCACGCCAGACCGAAGGCTTCCATCCGCCAGCCCGCCCGCTGTTGAACAACGTCCACTCCAAGAATACAGGAGTCGCTCTGACAGGCTTGTGAGACCTCCTAGTCGATGACTTTTACTGTTAAAGACAATTCTGCGGGGGCGCATGTGGCGGAGCCACCAGGGGGACTCTGATCTAATGTACATAATTATCTTTAACAAATTATTAGCTACAGAATGAATCTGTATCTATGTTCATATCATTGCATGTACATAGCGCGGTCCCTTTAAGAATGAGACCAAACGCGATAACGTCATCACGTTGATCACGTGATCCTCCAGCGGCGGGAAAACGTGATGACGTCATGATGTCAGGCTGGGGAGCCACCCTAGCCAGTCCTCGTGGAGCCAGCAAAGAGTACAGACCTGTAATGTAGTTCTCCTGTGTTTTCATTTTAAACTCTGTTGATTAGTATTAAACATCGTTTGTTTGATAGACTGACTCGACCTCAGTCCTTTAGTTAGGAATCTAGCCGTTCCTACACTAGTTTCATTCAGGGGTGCTCAAAGTACTGTACTGCATTGGCAGCATGAATTTCCCAATGGAAGTACCTTTATTCTTATGCTATGAAGAGGAGGATGATGAAGACATGGAAGGGGCTAGACTGGAGGCTTGTAAAGTCAGGCATCACAGCAGGTAACTTTTCCCTATGTGCTAATAGCCACTCACCAGGGCCTACAACTAAGAAGATCTCACTTAGACTTTTCTGACAATCAGTGACTTATGCTTCCCTGCAGAGGTTATTAGGGAAATATGTCAATAGCTGGCTGAAGATCTGCAGCCCACCTCCGCCAGGAGAACAACATTCTCTGTACCAGTCAATATCATAACTGCATTGAATTTTGTTGTATCTGGATTTTTCCAGGCAGCAGCAGGTGACTTTGCCACATTAGTCAAGTAGCTGCTCACCACTGCATCAAGAAGGCCACCTTTACTCCACTCAGGAGGGCTGCACAATTCCTATCCTTCCCAATGGATGCAGACAAACAAAAGAGCGAGGGCTTTTCAATTCTACAGACTGGCAGGATTCCCACAAGTTCAAGGAGCAATTGACTGAATGCATGTGCCACTCAAATCCCCATGTGACAACCCCTTCAATTTTATGAATAGGAAAGGTTTTCATTCTATTAATTCGCAGCTAGTGCATCATGCCAAAAACCTTAGCCTGCACCTCAGTACCACATACTCATAAAGCTGGCATGATGCATATGAGTGCAAAAGACAAGGCTGAAGACAACCATCTTCAGCCAGAAGTGCTGAGTGGATGATCCATCTTGGCCTCCTCCTGAGGTCGCCACCACCACAGATGCCAGTCTTCAGCCAGTTCGATTCACTCCACATGATATGAGAAATGGCTGAGTGCACTGGACACAGCAAAGGCTGTAGTGCTGAAGATCTGTGCTCCAGAATTAGTTGCACCCCTAGCCAAGCTGTTTCAGTGCAGCTATAACACTGGCATTTACCTGACAATATGGCAAATTGCCCAGGTATGTCCTGTCCACAAAAAGTAGGCCAAATCCAACCCAGGACATTACCACCCTATCAGCCTACTCTCAAGTGATGGAAGGAGTCAACAGTGCTATCAAGCAGCGCTTACTCATCAATAAACTGCTCACTGATGCTCAGTTTGGATTCAGCCAGGACCACTCGGCTCCAGACTTCATTATAGCCTTGGTCCAACCATGGACACAGAGCTGAATTCCAGAGGTGAGGTGAGAGTGACTGCCCTTGACATCAAGGCAGCATTTGATTGAGCCCTAGTAAAACTTAAGTCAATAGGGATCAGGGGGAAATCTCTCCAGTGGCCGGAGTAATATCTGGTGCAACAGAAGATGGTTGTAGTTGTTGGAGGTCAATCATGTCATCGCTGCTGGAGCTCATTAGAGCAGTGTACTAGGCCCAATTATCTTCGGCTGCTTCATCAATGACCTTCCCGTAATCATAAGGTCAGAAGTGGGGTTGTTCACTGATCATTGGACAGTGTTCAGCACCATTCACAATTGCTCAGATAATGAAGCACTCCGTGCCCGCATGCAGCAAGACCTGGACAATGTTCAGGCTTGGGCTGATAAGTGGCAAGTCACATTCACACCACACAAGTGTCAGGTAATGACCATCTCCAACAAGAGAGAGCCTAATCACCTCCCCATGACATTCAATGGCATTACCATCGTAGAATCCCCCACCATTAACATCTAGGTGGTCTTGCTGAATATTTTCTGAGGTAAATGAAGGAATACAAATAATATGCAGACACCCTGCTCAGATAAACCTCCAGCCTATTGTTCCACAGCAGCTGCTGCAGCATTTCCAGGGCCATTATTCAGCAGCCTGGGCAGAGGTGGCTGATAGAGTCAGTGCCAGCAGCATCATATACAGCATTGGCTTCAGTGTAGGAAGAGGCCCACTTCTAAACATGATCATTAAGCAATCAGAAATAAATATTACGTACAAGGGCCGATTTTCCTCCACCTAAAACTTTGTGTGTGCCAGTTTCCAGGACATTAGCGAGAGAAATAAAGGGAGCAAGCAGAGAAAGTTCCTGATTGAAACAGGTAGAAGCTTCATTATAATATTTAAATGATGCGGTACCATTCTGTTGACTCCTATGACTTTTTCCGCCATAGGTACCAATCATACAGCAATTGAAGTTAAACGGACATTGTTACTGGCCATCCAGAGTTATTAAGCATCAAGCTGCCCATGTAAAACAATTTAAAATGCCAAAAAGATCCTTCCAGCAATTTTGAAGCTTTTTCTGGCCAATTTTTAATAACTTGTATTTCTTTCCCTGGTACTTGGATTCTTTGTGCCAATTGTAGTAATTTTGTTTTTATTTGCAGAAGGATTACTGCCATCAGTGAGTCAACCTCATTTTTTGGGATGAAGAAGAGCACCACTGAAGGTGATGGATCAGGTTGTACAAGTGCTCTCTGCCCACCCACTGGTATCTGCACATCTGCAGATAGAGAGGAGTAGACCTCACTTTGGAAGACAATTAGTGCATTTAGAGGCTCCAGCTCTGAAGAGGGGTCATGGCAACAGGCCCAATGGTACAGATATGTATGAAGGCCTGACTAACCATTATGCTGGGTGGTTCTCCAAATGCACTCCAATCACAGCATGCTATGCTCTACATGGTAGTGCATAAAAGAAGATCATTGGCATGACTAGCAGCACCTGCCAAGATGCCACCCACCATATGTACAGGCATGCCGCACCTACCTGGCAATGGCTATGGGTAAGTGTCTTCACAGAGTCCAGGGTCAGCAGTGAGTCAGATGCAGAGTTGTGCCATCTGCTGTAAGGGCACCTGCTGGCATGCGCCACAGGGCTGGCACAGCCAGTGACAGAACCGGTCTGCTGTAGCCCCCAGGCTGCACAAAAGGATTCCTTCCCTTCATTTTTGTCCAGCACTTCTTAATCCCCTGTCCTTCAGCCTTGGCAAAGCTGCTAATGATTTGAGATGCCTTTTGAGCCTTTCTGAAAGGTTTCAGAATTTTTGTCCTCCCATCATCACACTTTCCTTTGTTTCAATTCTTTCAAATTTCATGCACACATAATTTTCCACTCCCACAATAGTGTGCTCCTTGTACTTGCCTTGGCCTGCACATAGCTTTGTGAATTAATGATGCAAATGAATTGAGTCAGGAAATCTGATTGCTAGTAGCAAATTACTATTTAGGCAGGATTAGCACCATTTCTTAGCCTTTTAGACATGATTTACACCAGTAGGCGAAAATGGCCCCAGAGTGTTTCTATTTGAAGTATGATTTTGAAAGTTTAAGGTGATGTGTTGCATCTTTACTGAAAATAACAACAAAGGTGCACAGAAGAGCATAGGGAAATACAGGACAGTCAAACTGGGCAATCCCAAAAGTTAAGACCTCTCAATTACCCACTCCCTCAAATCTCTATCCAATTCTCCCTTAAACTTCTCCATACTATTGGGCTACACCAGCTCCCCAGGCAGTCTGTTTCACACATTCAGCACACTTTGTGTAAAGTACTTAAATCTAAACTGTCTGCGCACTTTCTCTTTTCTAAGCGCGAGCCCATAGCAATTTTGAACATATATTATTGGGGTTAAATTTATATGTTCCCTTAAGATTCTTGAATGCTGGATTAATATCTCCCCTGAGCCTCCTCTTCTCCACAGTAAACAATCCTCGACTCTACAACATCTATCTGGAACAGTCTTTTCCAGCCAGATGGACCATGGACTCTTGTTTGGTCTTGTACTTTTCAATGTTCTTATTTACAGCTTAATTATTATTTTCAATAAAAACACAACAGGGGTCATTTTAACTTTGAGCGATGCTGGAAAATGGGCGATATGGAATTAGCATCCCATTTTATACCGTGCCCAATTTTCTTTCCCATTGATGTCAAATTGAAGGAAAAATCGGGTGGGGCACATAAGAGGCGATCAATTCCATACCGTCCATTTTACATAACCATACAAAGATAAAATTATTCCCAACATGTCACCTTATACTTTACTTTCAAAATTATTGGTTACTACAGAAACAATACTACTTAGGAATGGTTATTACAAAAAAACTATCCAATAAAACATGAAAGCAATCTAGGAAAAAATATACTCAATCTAGGAGCTCGATTTTAATAATGGAGGCGGGTTGAGGGCGGGACCGCTGCTCGGCAGCTTTCAGACCCGTACCCAGCTGCCGCCTCCCAGCACTTCCGATTTTGGCTTCATTGGCCTCGTTATGGCCAACGTGCAGGTCCCTCCAGGCAATTGCTTGCAGGATGTCAGTTTCTCGTGTCTGATGACGTGTTGTTTGTTTGAAAGTTTAAAGGGGCCATGTCCCCTTTGCGTACACGTCATTGGGGTGGCTTGGTGCTGTATTATCTAGAAAGGGGAGTTGACAGCGTCTGTTCTGAGCAAAATTTAATGAATGATATTGTTGGTCATATTATTCCAGAAAGAGATTCGTGATTTTTTTGATATATGACTTTATTATCTGACTATGAAATGAAAAAGATGCCAGATGTGTTCCAATCATTTGCTTAGTAATATTAATGCTTTTTTCTCTTAAAGGTGCTGGGAGCTGCAGGAATGGCAGTTCCAAAAACTAAGGCTGCACCCAGGTTCAATGAGGGCTCTCTCCATGCTCTTGTTGAGGGAATTAGAGGACATCAGGAGCTCCTCTTCCCTGGAAAGGGAAGGAGGAGGCCTCCTCAGCAAACCAAGGCAGCTTGGCTGCAAATTGCTGAGGCGGTGAGCTCGAGGTCTGTGTGCAGATGTACATGGGTTTAGTGTCGAAAAAGGTTTAATGATCTGCTGAGATCACCTAAAGTGTGGCCTCTGTGTTCTGGGACATGGAAGTTCAAGAGTGAGGGCTCAGGGCGATTTCCATGTAGAATGATGGTAGTGACACTGGACGCAAACCAATGTTTATTCGACAGATGATACCTGGGGTTTGAGACTGTCGGACTTATATTCATCTCCATGTGCCAGCCACCTGTGGCTGAAGCATTAGATTACGTGAATCTGGCATGGATGAGTGCATCCCTTGCCTGACAGCCATCAATGTGGTCACCTGCTGCTGGATTGGCCACATCCGGCCCCGCAAGGTGTCACTCCCCGTCCTCCTACTCATCCTCTTCCTCGTCCTCTTCATCTTCCTCCAAGGAGGCTGTCTGCTGAGCCACTTGTTGACCCGGCAGCACTAAGCCGCGCTGCTCTTCCTCCGAATCTGACGACCAGGATGAGAGGATGTAAATGGTTCCCATCCCGTTATAGATTTCAGTTGAGGCAAGAAGCTTGCAAGCGCACACTCAAAGTGGCCTGAAATTATTCCAATCAGTTCAAACAGCAGATGCGTGTCAGCTTGACCAGTCACAAGGTCAGTAGATTTGTGAAATCTTATCCCAAACCTCCAACAACAAAGTTGTTGCATTTGAATGCCAGCCATGTTACAGGAGTGCTTTTAAAGTTTTGCACCAATAATGACTACAGATCATGTCCTCCACCAACTCGTCTCCTTGCAGCAGGACTGTTTCTGACAAGACGGGAAACAGGAGCCAGAGGCACGAAAATGGGAAACCTCTGTCAAAATAGGATTAGCAAGGCAGTTAACAGGCTCTTAACTGCCTTAACTACCTGTCCCACCGGTTGGAGTCAGGTCAGTTTGGGAGCGGCTGACCCGACGCTCACGAACATTGTGTGGGGGCGGGATGGAGGGGGGTTGGGTGTCTGAAGCCATTTTTTTCAATTTTCACAGCTGGCCCGCCTCCAAACCCACCTCCTCAGGGCTATTAAAATCGAGCCCTAGGTATCAGTTTGATTGCCCTTTTCTGCACTGCCTCCAATGACTGGATATCCTTGTGGTAGAACAGTGACCAGAATTGTACACACTATTTCAGGTGTGGCCATACCAGTGCCTTGTACAGCATCATTATCACATTCTAGGATTTGTGCTCTATCCCTCTGACTATACATTTCAAGATCCAGTTAACTCTCCTTACTGCTACTGCACATTGCACTGTTGATTTCAGTGGGCAATCCACAAATACCCTTACATTCCTCTCCTGTGTTTTGTCCTTTAGCCCTGCTCCATTTAGTTTATATTACCACTTTTTTTCCTTCCCTAGTCTCATTAACTTGCATTTGTTGCAATTAAATGCCATCTGCCATTCATCAGCCTACCTTCCCAACCTATCAAGATCCCCATGTATTTCATTTGCCTGTTCTCTGTTTGAATCCCTCTCCCCGATCTATTATCATTCACAGACCTACTCAACCCAACTGGTCTATACAGGCGATAATGCTCAACATGAGCCTCCTCCCACCCCTCTTCATCAAACATTATGAGTATACACTTCTAGGGGGAGAAATTCAGTTGTTAGCGCCAGCCGTTAGCGCCTTAAGAGGGCGATAAGTGGGGCACGAAGCAGCTAGCGCCCGGGCGCGGCGAGACCTGCGCCTCTCGCGACATTGAGCGGACATTTAGCGGCGGCGCAAAACCGCAACGTCCGCTCAGCTGCGCGCGCAGATCCTGACGTCATTTCATGGTGCAACGCCCTTGGGGCGCCCCAAACCAGAAATTCAGTGGCGCCCCCCTCCTTTCCACCTGGTGCTCCCAGCGACTGGTTGACTGGCACGGTTCCCAGTCGCTGTGGGGCTGGGGGGCGCTATTTAAAGGGGGCTCTTCCTGGCTTCTTAGTGGTAGCCATTTTTGGACCACTCCTTCTGTGAGAGAGAGAGAGAGATTTGCAGAGAGACAAAGGGAGAGAGCTTTCTGCATTGAGTTAGCACTCACACAGGTACTTCTGGCTTCGGCCCAGAACTTTGCAGTTGGATTGATTTTTCAGTGCCATAACCTTGAGTGGCCACATACTATGGGGGCTGCAATGGGTGGAAATGTTGGGTTTCTCCATTGCATTGAGAGGGCTCAGAGACGCCGAGAGAGAGTACCAATCATGGCCAGACGGAGGAGGGCCAACAGGCGTCGGCACAGGAGGCCTTACCCTCCCAGGGTATTCCGCCAACAGTTCTCCTACCTCAACATGTCTGAGGAGCAGTGTATTTGGAGGCTTTGATTCAGCAGGGAGGTGTTCACTGATCTCTGCCACCTGCTTCAGCCAGATCTGCAGCCTCAACTGAGGAGCAGGACGTCTCTGTCGGTGGCAGTGAAGGTGACAGTGGCTCTCAACTTCTATGCCACCGGCTCCTTCCAATCCGCTACTGGGGACATTGCCAATGTCTCCCAGTTCGCGGTGCATTGCTGCATCCACCAAGTCACGAATGCCCTCTTTAAAAGGAGACATCAGTACATTTCCTGCCCCATGACCCTAGACAAGCAGCAAGAGCGTGCAATGGGATTTGCAAGAATAGCGGGCTTCCCCATGGTCCAGGGCGCCATTGACTGCACGCATGTGGCTTTGTGGGCGCCGCAAGAGAATGCCGAGGATTACCGCAACCGGAAGGGGTTCCATTCGTTGAACGTACAGTTGGTGTGTGACCACAGACAGCTGATACTAGCTGTCAATGCCCGCTTTCCAGGCAGCAGCCACGACACCTTCATCCTGTGCCAGACTTCTGTGGCAGACCTTTTCGAAGCCCCGGCTCACCCAGGAGGCTGGCTTCTCGGGGACAAGGGCTATCCTCTGTGGACCTGGCTGATGACCCCGCTCCGTGTGCCCAGCACCCCTGCTGAAGAACGATACAATGAGAGCCATCAAGCGACCAGGAACATCATTGAGCACACAATCGGTGTGCTAAAGCAACAGTTCCACTGTCTGGACCATTCCGGGGGAGCCCTTCAGTACTCGCCTGAGCGAGTCTCCCATTTCATTGTAGTGTGCTGCATGCTGCATAACCTGGCAATCCTCAGGACTCAGCCACTGCCAGCAGACATTGGAGCACCAGCAGAGGAGGAGGAGGAGGGGGAAGAGGAGGAGCACCAAGACGGGAGGGAGGCACAAAGTGCAAGGGCTGTCCGTCAGCGGCTTATTGCAAGTCGGTTCTAGGCCCCCTCTGAGGGAATGGCTTGTGCCATTGAAAGAACATGAATGGAATGGTTCCGCAAACCCTGAGCCGGTCAAGGCAACAAATAGTTCAAAGAGCAAACATGCACAATCTGAATAAAGACACTTCTTTATTTAACAAACTGTGTGCCCTTCCCGCATGACAAAGTAATACAGAGAAACCCCAAAAAAAGCAGTCAGACACATAACTGGCTCTCACAACCTGGAGACAATGAACAAAAGAGTTAACAAAAAATGACCACGATCCTCGGCCTTCAATAAAAAAATTAATAGCATTTTGCCACACCTCCTACTTTTTGCCCTTTGAGGGTGATCTGCTTCGCTTGCGAGATTGGCCCTGTCCCACCCTGCAACTCCTCCGCAATGGGACCCCAGTGGCTGCAGCAAGGCTGGGGGAAGGCTGCTGAGTGTCAGAAACTGAGTCGGCAGATGCCCTTGGGGGATGGCCTGGACCAGCTCTGGGCCTGGAGGGCCCAGCTGCTGACTGCTCCAACTCTGCATGGGCGGCAGCAGTCTGTCCTACGGGTGGTGGCAGCTGCAGGAATGCTGCCATCCTGACAGAGGACAGGCACTCCCTGGTCAGACGACGCACTGGCACTCCCACGGGGCAGCACTGCAGCATGCGGAGCAATCTGCTGAAGCACAGACTGCTGGCCTTCTGCGGCGCGGCGAGGGGCCCGGCGATTCGTGCCCGATGCAGCGAGGGTGGCAGCAGTTAGTGCTCGTGTGGCCTCAATCTGTGTCTGCATCAGACCAGCCACTGACTGCATTGCACCACTAAGCACTTGCGTGGAAGCCGCCTGTGCTGCACCGAAGTCCTGCAGACTCCTTGCCTGTGCTGCACCGAAGTCCTGCAGACTCCTTGCCTGTGCTGCACCAAAGTCCTGGACACTCCTTGCCAGTGACTCAATGGATACGGGCATCCTTGCCACTGCAGCCATGAGCTCAGTGTGCCTCTGCTCCGCCTGGGCGCCCATTTCCGTGAGGAGCCGCACCTCTTCTGCGCTCACTGTAGCAGGACTGGAGGCCAGGCTCTCCCTCCGGGGAGAAGGCCGCCGAGCTTCCCTACCCCCCCCCACCCCGCGCTGCTGCAGCCCGCTGGGCCCTGGAGCTTCACCCTCCTCAGACCCTTCCCCCCTGCTCCCCTCCAGGGAAGACGTGTCCCCATTATGGCCATGGGTTGCCTCGGCTGAGGGTGGCACTGATGATCCGGCTTCCTCTTCCTCCTCGCCCTCAGAATCACTCACAGTGGCAGCTTGAGGGCCCGCCTCCTCACCTGATGAATCAGCATCTGAAAGCAGGGAGGTACAAGAGTTGCTTTAGCGTGAGGACAGGGCGGCAGCGAGGGAGGCATGAGTGCTGCAATGCACTGTATTGGTTCGATAGTGGCAAAGGATGCTGGCGTGAGGCACAAGTAGAAGAAGAGAGGTCAAAAAGGTGATGACCTTACCATTGCTGTCCCGAACGGGGTCGGCATCTCCAGTGGCGACGGGGCCAATCATCCGACCTGCCATAATGCGCTGGACTCGCTGCTCCAGATCGCTGAGGTCTTTAAGGTGAGGCCGGCCTTCCCCGGTCCATTGCTGCTGCCTCCTGTTATGGACCAGCTTGCCCTGCAAGAGAAAGGACGGGCTCTGAGTACAGTGTGAAGCCCTGATCTTGGCTGCACTGCCTCCCATGGTCGAATAGCCCATACAGTGTGAAGCCCTGATCTTGGCTGCACTGCCTCCTATGGTGGAATAGCCCTTACAGTGTGAAGCCCTGATCTTGGCTGCATTGCCTCCCATGTTGGAATAGCCCTTACAGTGTGAAGCCCTGATCATGGCTGCACTGCCTCCCATGGTAGAATAGCCCTTACAGTGTGAAGCCCTGATCTTGGCTGCACTCAGTGGTAGCGCCTCGCTTCTCCGGCTTAGCGCCTTAGGACAGTCGTGCAGCGCCTGCTTTAGCGCTCCAAGCACCTCTTGGGGCGAAGCAGGTCAATTTAGCTGAAGGTGGCGATAATTTGCGCCGGGTGCTAAATTTCACGCCCGCTCGAGTATAACGCCCCAAACGTGGCGATACTGAATTTCTAGGCCCTAGTCTTTTCTCCCTCTTGTGCTTGTCCAGCATCCTTAAATGCATTTGTCACAACTACTCCTTGTGGTAGCACGTTCCACATTCTTACCACTCTTGGTATAAGTTTCTCCTGAATTTCCTGTTGGATTTATTAGTTTTGATCTTATATCTATGGCCCCTAGTTTTTGATTCCCCTACAAGTGGAAACATCTTCTCTATGTCTACCCTATTGAACCCCTTCATCATTTTAAGGATCTGTATCCTACTAAAGGAGGAACTAGAAGAACATCTAAAAACCAAAAATACAATAATGAATAGTCAACATGGATTTCAAAGGGGAAAGTCTTGCTTGACCAACCTTATTGAATTTTTTGAAGCGGTAACAGAGAGATTAGACAATGGTAATGCAGTAGATGTAATTTATCTGGATTTTCAAAAGGCCTTCGATAAGTTACCCCATAATAGACTGATGAACAAGGTCAGAGAATGCGGAGTCAGCGAACAAGTAGCAGAATGGATTGCTGGCTGGCTTCAGGACAGAAAGCAGAGAGTAGGAGTAAAGGGTAGCTTTCTGAAGGGGGAGGGTGAACAGCCAGAGGTCGTGGTCCATATTGGTACCAACGACATAGGTAGAAAGAGGGACGAGGTCCTGCAAGCAGAATATAGGGAGCTAGGAAATAAATTAAAAAGCAGGACCTCAAAGGTAGTAATCTCAGGATTACTCCCAGTGCCACGTGCTAGCGAGAACAGAAATAGGAGAATAGACCAGATGAATGCGTGGCTGGAGAGATGTTGTAGGAGGGAGGGATTTAAATTCCTGAGGCATTGGGACCATTCTGGGGAAGGTGGAACCTGTACAAGCTGGGTTACACCTCGGCAGAAACGGGACCAACATCGTTGCAGGGGGGTTTGCTAGTGCTGTTGGGAAGGATTTAAATTAGTTTGTCAGGAGGCTGGGAACCTAAGTGTGGGCCCAGAACGGAGAGAAACAAAGCTGGAAGTGCAAGTTAGAAAAGTAGTCAGCAAAACTAGTAGGGAGCAGAAACAAAGGCCAACAGTAAAGAGGGTCAAAGTGCAGAAAAATATTAAACAGGCAAAGTTGAAGGCACTTTATCTAAATGCATGTAGCATTCGCAACAAGGTGGATGAATTAATGGCACTAATGGAAGTAAATGGGTATGATGTAATTGCCATTACAGAGAAATGGTTGCAGGGTAACCAAAGCTGGGAACTGAATGTTCCAGGGTACTCAACATTTAGGAAGGACAGACAAAAAGGAAAAGGAGGTGGCGTAGCGTTGTTAATAAGGGATGAGATCGGTACGGTAGAGATAAAAGATCTTGGCTTGGCAGTTCGTGATGTAGAACTGGAATCAGTTTGGGTGGAGCTAAGAAACAGCAAAGGGCGGAAAACATTGGTGGGAGTTGTGTATAGGCCACCAAACAGCAGTGGTAATGTAGGGCACAGTATCAATCAAGAGATTAGAAGTGCATGTAACAAGGGCAATACGGTAATCATAGGGGACTTTAATCTACATATTGACTGGGCAAATCAAATTATCACTAATGGTATGGAGGACAAATTCTTGGAATGCATGCGAGATGGTTTCCTGGATCAGTATGTGGAGGAACCAACCAGGGAACAGGCTATTCTGGATCTGGTACTGTGTAATGAGAAAGGGCTAATCAATAATCTTGTGGTAAAGGGGCCTTTAGGGACAAGTGACCATAATGTGATTGAATTTTACATTAAGTTTGAGAGTGATGTAGTCCAATTTGAAACTAAGGTCTTCAATCTAAACAGAGGAAACTACAAGGGTATGAGGAACAAGTT
This sequence comes from Somniosus microcephalus, assembly GCF_052327205.1. NCBI lineage: Eukaryota > Metazoa > Chordata > Chondrichthyes > Squaliformes > Somniosidae > Somniosus > Somniosus microcephalus. The sequence goes on along the minus strand of NC_140994.1, from coordinate 49,034,579 downwards.
CGCCATGGTAGATTGGGAGAATACACTAAAAGGTATGAAGGTGGACATACAATGGCTAACATTCAAGGAAATAATGCATAATTTGCAACAAACATATATTCCTCTAGGGCATAAAAACCCAAAAGGAAAAGTGATCCAACCATGGCTAACAAAAAAAATTAAAGCTAGTATTAAGTCAAAGGAAGAAGCTTATAAAGTTGCCAGAAAAAGCGGTCAGCCTGAGGATTAGGATCTTTTTAGAAATCAGCAAAGGGGGACCAAGAAATTGATAAAGAAAGGGAAAATGGAATATGAGCACAAACTAGCGAAAAATTTAAAAACAGATTATAAAAGCTTCTATAGGTATGTAAAAAGGAAAAGACTGGCGAAGGTAAATGTAGGTCCTTTACAGTCAGAGACAGGAGAATATATAATGGGGAATGAGGAAATGGAAGAGAAATTAAATACATACTTTGGGCTGGATTTTAATTCAGGGGCAGGCTGGGGTCGTGTAATCTGCATTTCGTGTTATCCACCCAAATCTAAATCGATGTGGGAGATTGATGCGATTTTAACTTAATTGGCCAATTGAGTTCCAACGTGTGGGAACCCATGGCAAATGAGTTTTTCCAGTCTGAACGTCGCCTCCGATGCTTCTATAGGTATGTGAAAAGGAAAAGACTGGCGAAGGTAAATGTAGGTCCTTTACAGTCAGAGACAGGAGAATTTATAATTTACAATGAAAGTCGCATCATTGCTGCTGCATTTAAGGTCTGCAACAAGCCTTGCTTCTTCTGCAGACTGCCAAGCTTTTGGCCTTACATGCTGCAGGGACCTGGAGGCAGAATGAACAGCCAGAGACCTAGGGCTGCTCCCAGGTTTGATGACGTTGCCTTGCAGACTTTACTCGAGGGAGCAAGAGCTCATAAAGAGGTGCTCTTCCCTTCTTCAGGGAGGAAGAAGTCTCCCCAGCAGACCAAGGCTGTGTGGATCCAGGTGGCCCAGGAGGTCAACTCATTATCAGTAACCCGCAGAACCTGGATTCAATGCAGGAAGAGATTTCATGACCTTCTGCGCACTGGAAAAGTGAGTATGAATTTCCCATCACCCTCAATCTGATCCCCATTGCCTTTCCTCACCAGCACTCAGCTTTAGCAATCTCTTCCTCCACATCCCACTTGACACTGACATCCATGCACCCTTACCCATTCCCCCTCTCTCTATGGTCACATTCACCTAACTATTTGACTATGCAGCCCTCGCACTCCTTATCACTGTAATGCTATGAAAACAACTGACAACACACATGGAGGGCCCTTGGTCTTGCCACCTCACTCCACCTTTGTCTCCTTCTAAGTATCTATGCTATGGAATCTCTACACTCACTCCTTCATTCTCACTCAACCTCCACTTGTCTCCCTCATTGCAGGAAAAGAGAGCTCACAATAGGTGAGAAAGAGCGAGGACAGGAGGAGGGCCACCCTTAGTAGCCCACCTCACCCCCTGGGAGGAGGTGGTCCTGGAGATCGTGCAGTGGAGGAAGATGCGCAAGTGGGGGACGGACAGAGGGTTGCATCACAGCAAGCTGGTGAAAGAATAGTTTTCCATCTCTCTCATTGACATTGCATGAGTCGCTGATAATGATTCTGAAGCTCTAACAGATGGACAAATGATCATCTGCAATATGCAATGTGCATGTATCCTTGGCATCACATCTCTGACTCTTTCCTTTACTCCCTCACAGGGCCATCGCAAGCACCAGTCCCCACTAGCCAGGAGGAACATGAGCCTCAAGATTCCTCAGAGGAAGCTGCAACCACTGAGGGCGCAGCATCAGCAGAATTCATTGCACCCAGCACCAGCGCAGACACTCACACCTCGGTGGGACCTTCGGGACATAGAGTAGTGTTGTCACCTGGTGTATCACAGCTCACAAGTGAGCATCAGCAGATTGTGGAGACAGGGACAGCAGTGGAGAGTCCTAGTCGGAGGGCGCAGGACTCTGCCAGCTTGGCTCAGCTGCATGTCGACCCTCTGCCTCTGGGTCCATCCATAAGATCAGCGGTGCTGGAACTCCAGGAACAGATGCAGGACTCTCTGGCAGGTTTTGTCTCCAGGGTCGCTGCGAGTGTGGAGCGAATGGAGGAGTACATAGCGAACATGAGCAGAGCATTTGTGGAGTCAGTGGCGCATGAACGCATCACCATGGAAAGGATGGCAACCTCCATGGAGGTGATAAGTCGCCAGAGTGCAGAAAACATGGTGAGAGTTCAGAATAGAATGACATCTCTGGAGGAGCGATGGTCATCTATTGAACAGAAAAAACAGACCTTCATGGAAGTCCTTCTGAGTAGGACTGCCAGTGCAGATACGGGTCCCCATGGCCCCCCTGATGTGCAGCAAGGTGCCCTCAAGCCACTTGCAAGCACTGAGGGGGACCTGACCCATGAGAGGGAAGTTGGTGGCAGACATCAAGAAAGTGGGGGCTCCTCTCCAAGCACTCACACTTCCATGCCACTGCAGAGCCCTCGGTCAGAGCCCCACCAGAGTCCACACCCATCTGAGATCGGCGTCTCAACCCCTGCACAGCCGCAGGAGCAGCAGACTGTTGCCGAGCCCTCATAGGTTCGCAACCCCAGAGGACGCCCGCCAAAGGTGTCGAGACAGGAGCAGCAGGAAAGTGAGCAAGGGCCCTCCACATCTGCTGAAGCCACAGGGGAAGCACCACGTAGGAGCATGCGTAAGAGAAAGATACTGCACAAATAGTCACAAGGGTAGTCACTTGGGTGAAATTTGATATTTTCTGTGAAAAAGCCATCAGATGAATAATGTAAATAAAAAATATGATGGCTACTGCTGTAGCTGTGGCGTGTGTCATTTCGCGAATGGGACTTTCACATTGAGGGCTTAGGATTACTTGAAATTGTCAGTATGGTGGTCAAATTACTAGGAATCCGTTGGTCCTTGGCCATTGTCGATGCTCAGGTAAGAAGCTGCGAGGCAAAAGTGTTTGTTTGGCTAGGCTAAGCAAATCTGGCCAAGATGAGTGCGTTCCTTGCATCCCGGGCAGCAATGTTCTCACGTACTGCTGCCGCTGGTTGATGGGCCTCTGCAAGATGTTCGTTTTTGCTCTCCTCCTCCTCCTCCTCCTCCTCATCTGAAGAGGATATGTGACAAGCCTCTTTGTTGGATCCGTGATTCAGTGGATATGCTGTTATTAAATAATCACACGGATGCTGTACATGAACAATAAACAGGTCTTTACTGGAGGAGGGTAATCTCAAGACTGGGGGTACAGAGGCATGCGCAAAGCTTATGTACAGGTGTGGTCACTGCCGGTACTACAGTATACAGGAGCTGTAAAAGTACTTCTGACTTAAAGGCACATACACTACAATTCCTCCCCTTTTAGATTAGTAGTACCCCTAATATTCAAATAACAATTAACATTTCAACATGTACATTAAACAACAAAAGTCCATTTATAGATTCAGTCTTTGGGGCGGTTTCCTGACCCTTTCGGGATAGCGCCTTTCCGGAGGTTCTTGTTCTTGGTGCAGAGGCGATTCTGACCCCTTTTCATCGGGTAGTTCATCGGGTTCCACTGCTACTGGGTCTGAGGTAGATGCTACCGGTATGTCGGGTTCATCCCCAGGCACTCGAGACATGGGGTTGACGCGTTCCTGTGACGCTAAGATCTGATCGACGTGGCGTCTCACAATGTTCTCCCCGACATCCACTGTGTACATTAATGGCCCCTGCCTTGTACATATCGTTCCGGGTTGCCATTTCTCTGTTCGATAGTCACGGGCCAAGACTAGTTGCCCTACATTGAAGCTCCTTGTCGGCTTCTCTTCGATGTGCTGGAATTGTTTGTCCTCAACATTTCTTCGCACATTTGGTCTGAGCAAGTCCAGACGAGATCTCAACCTTCGGTTAAAGAACATCATGGCTGGGGTCTGGTTGGTAACTGCATGTGTCGCGTTTCGGTAGGCTAATAAGAAATTGTCCATCTTATGCTGTAGTGGAATTTCATCGTCGCACATGGCCTTTATCGCCTTCTTAAAGGTTTGTACGAACCTCTCAGCCAATCCATTTGTGGCTGGATGATACGGGGCGGATGTGTAATGCCTTACCCCATTCCTTCTCATAAATTTTTGGAACTCGTCGGACACAAACTGTGGTCCATTATCAGAGCAAATCTGCTCTGGCAAACCGTTTCTGGCAAATATGGTCCGTAGGACAGCAATGTTTTTCTCTGTAGTGGTTGAAGACATTTTTATCACCTCAGGCCACTTTGAATGAGCATCCACTGTTATTAAGAACATTGAGTCCATGAATGGACCAGCAAAATCAATATACACCCGTTGCCATGGAGAGGAGGGCCACTCCCATGGGTGTAGAGGGGCATGTGGTGGTGCATTTTGGACCTTCTGGCATCCTAAGCAGCTCTTAGTTAGGTCTTCAATTTGTTGATCGATTCCCAGCCACCACACATAAGCCCTAGCGAAGCTTTTCATTTTCACTCCCCCCAGATGACCTTCATGTAGCTCATTTAGCACTCTCTCCCTTAACTTGGGTGGAATCACCACTCTGGATCCACACATCACTGTCCCCTGGCATACTGACAGCTGTTCTCTTCTGGATGAGAATGCTGACAACAGTGAGTCGCCATGAGTTGGCCATCCCCTCACCGTCAATTCATATACCCGAGACAGCGTCGGATCATTGCGGGTTTCCTTCTGTATATCCGCGTTCGTTACTGGCAATCGTTCAATTATTGACGAATAAAATATCTCGATAGGGTCCACTGCTGGTGCTTCCTCCACAGTAGGCAGTGGCAGGCGCGATAGCCCATCAGCGTTCCCATGCTGTTTCGTGCCTTTATATTCTATTTCATATTGATTCGCCCCTAGAAACAGGGACCATCTTTGTAACTGCTGTGCAGTCATCACTGGAACGCCCTTCTTAGGATTAAAGATGGAGACAAGTGGTTGGTGGTCAGTCAGCAAGGTGAACTTCTGCCCATGCAGATAGTGGTTGAATTTTTTTACTCCCCATACTAGGCTGAGGGCCTCCCTGTCAATCTGGGCGTAGTTGCGCTCGGCTGAGGTTAGTGACCGAGACGCAAAGGCTACTGGCCTCTCCAACCCGTCAGGGAATTTGTGTGACAGCACCGCTCCAATACCAAAGGGTGATGCATCACATGCCAAACGAATTGGTAGTGCTGGGTTGAAATGGGCCAACACCTCGTTTGATGTGATCAATTCTTTACACTTCTGGAAAGCTCGTCTACGTTCGTCATCCCACTTCCATGGTACCCCTGTTTACAGTAGGGTGTTCAGTGGGTGTAATACCGTAGACAAATTTGGTAAGAACTTGTGGTAGTAGTTTACCAGCCCGAGGAACGACCTCAGTTTTGACACATTTTCCGGTGCTGGAGCCTTGACTACTGCCTCAATCTTGTCAGGGGACTTATGTAACCCCCCTTTATCGATGACGTGGCCACAATACGAGATCTGTTTCTGGAAAATCTCGCACTTGTGGCGTTTAGCTCGTAGCCCATACTCCTTTAATCTGGTGAGCACCTTCTCCAAGTTGGCGAGGTGATCACCGTCATTTTTGCCTGTGACCAAGATGTCGTCCAAATAACACTGGGTCCCTGGAATCCCTTGCAGGACCTGATCCATCACCCTTTGCCAGATAGCCGGAGCCGAGGCTACTCCAAACACCAGCCGGTTGTATTGATAGAGACCTTTATGAGTGTTGATCGTAAGGTATTGTTTCGAAGCTTCTTCTACCTCCATTTGCAAGTACGCCTGGGCTAGATCAATTTTGGTGAAGCGTTTGCCTCCAGATAGCGAGGCGAAAATATCCTCAATTCGTGGAAGCGGATATTGTACCGTGTGAAGGACTGGGTTCACTGTCACCTTAAAATCCCCACAGATGCGGACCTTCTTTGATTCCCCAGGCGTATTACTCAACGACCTCTTCATTACAGGAATGATGGGTGTAGCCCACTCGCTCCAGTCCACTTTGGACAGTACTCCTGAACGTTCCAACCCTTCCAGCTCTGCTTCAACAGCTGGTCTGATCGCATAAGGCACTGGTCTGGCCTTCAGAAACTTTGGGCTTGCATTTTCCTCTATTTTAATCGTTGCTGTTATTCCTTTTAGTGTTCCTAGTCCCTCCTGGAACACTTCTTTTGCGTCAGTTAGCATTTTTGACAGTCGTCCAGGTGTGACGTCATCATCCTTTTTGGCCTCAACCTTCAGTGCCTGTATGGAATGCCAATCTAATTGTATCTTCCGGATCCATTCACATCCTAGCAGTGGTGGTCCTCCATCTGGCAATACATATATATCCATTTTAGGTATTTCCTGGCCTTTATATGTCACTTTCACCCTTATTTTTCCTTTGGGGTAGACTTTTTGCCCCGTATACGTCTTCAAGACAATCTCTGTAGCTTTCAAGGGTATGTGTGAAAATAGCCGCTTGTAGTCTCTTTGATTTATGACTGTTAGAGCTGACCCTGTGTCCAATTCCATTTTCACTTGGACTCCGTCTATCTTGACTGTAACCCAGATAGTCTGGTGATCCTCCATTTCTGTTACCTTATGTAGTTTCAGACAACCCAGCTCCTTGATTCCGGAGTCTGTGTCACTTTTCTGTTCGTCTGAACCACTGTCCATCACCTGGTGTACCTTTTTGTACTTCTCCTGTGAAGATTTCTTACTGTTGGTTTTCTTCCCAGACCTGCAGACTCTTGCTATGTGTCCGGCTTTCCCACACTGTCTGCACACTTGGTCCTTGAACCAACAATCTTTCTGGTCATGTGTTGTTCTGCCGCAGCGATAGCACTTCCCTGTTCCATAGGACATTTCGTTGGTGCCATATTCTTGCGGTCTCCGTTGTATCTCTGCAGCGCCCCTTGCGGCTGCTTCGTGTGATACTGCCATACTGAAAGCTTTGTCCAGCGTAAGGTCCTTTTCTGATAGAAGCCGTTTCTGGGTTCCTTCACTTTGTAGCCCACACACAAACTTGTCCCTTAATGTATCTGCTAGTCCCGCTCCAAACTGGCAGTGTTTCGATAGCTTGCGCAGTTCCGTTAGGTACTCAGCATTGCTTTCGTCTTTGTGTTGGTTCCTTTTATGGAACTTAAATTGTTCTGCTATCAGCAGCGGTGTGGGGTTTAAGTGGTCCTGTAGGATTTCTACTATGCTTTCAAAATTCTTGTTTACCGGCTTCTCTGGGGTTATTAGATTTCGCAGTAACCCATAAGTTTTTGCACCCATGGAATTTAACAGAACCAGTGCTTTATTAGCATCTGCCACTTCATTCGCCCTGCAGTACACCTCAATACGTTCCACATATGTCGCCCAATCTTCGACTTCATTGTCGAACGTAGAGATACTGCCACTCTTCGGCATCCTTGGGTGTGAGTTAACTGTCAAAAATGGCGCCTCCCGCGCTTCCCCTTCTTCCCCGCTGGCACAAAATGGCGTCTCCCGCGCTTTCCTTCCTTCCCGCGCTCGCCCTTCTTCTCCGCTGCGGCTTCTAAAAATGGCGTCTCCCACATTCTTTCTTCTTCTCCGCAGCTCAATGGCATCTCCCGCGCTCCCCTTTCTTCGCCCCGCGGACCCTGTTCAGCCCGTGAGCCCTGGCTGTGCTCTGCGCGTTCTTCTTTTTATATTTTTCGACGCCGCTCAGTCTAGAACCCGGCTGTTTCTTTACCCTCTCTCTCTCCGGTTTGTTTTCTTTTTCTCGATGCCGCTCGGTGTTCAACCCCCGGCTGCGCCCTGCGCTCTTCACCCTCTGTCTTACCCCGTCAACGCTGCTCGGCTTTCTCTCCACTGTCGGTCGGCTCCAGCCGCCGCTGCTCGGGAAGGGTCTGCGCTGGACCTGTCGTCGGTCTCTTGCTGCTCATCGTGGCTGGGGAACCAAGCCCGGCTCTCCACAGCCTCCCCTGTGAAGTTCAATCTCTGCCTGACTGCCTGGCGGTTGCTCGTGGTCGACGCCCGTGTTCCTGGCCTCGACTATTTTTTTTTATGTTGCAGGTAGATTCGAATCGACACTCGTCGCCACTGTTGGATCCGTGGTTCAGTGGATATGCTGTTATTAAATAATCACACGGATGCTGTACATGAACAATAAACAGGTCTTTACTGGAGGAGGGTAGTCTCAAGACTGGGGGTACAGAGGCATGCGCAAAGCTTATAGTGTGGTCACTGCCGGTACTACAGTATACAGGAGCTGTAAAAGTACTTCTGACTTAAAGGCACATACACTGCACTCTTGATCCTCAGGAATCTGCAAGCCACGACGCTGTGCCATGTTGTGAAGTGCACAGCAAACCATGACGATTCTGGAGACCCTGGCTGCTGAGTACTGCAGGGATCCACCTGATCTATCCAGGCATCTGAAGCGCATCTTCAGCAAACCGATGGTTTGCTCAATAATGGCTCTAGTGGACGTGTGGCTGGAGTTGTAGCTCTCCTCAGCTTCGGTGGATGGTCTCCTCAACAGCGTCATTAGCCATATCTTCAGGGGATAGTCCTTGTCTCCAAGTAGCCATCCGTTAAGTTGGTCTGACGGATTGAATAGCAGAGGCACACTAGACTGGCGCAGTATAAAGGATTCATGGCAACTGCCAGGGTACTTGGCACAAACATGCAAAATTTCCTTCTTGTGGTCACACACCAGCTGAGCGTTAAGGGAGTGGAAGCCCTTGCGGTTGACAAAAATACCTGGATTGCGATGGGGTGCCATAAGGGCCACATGTGTGCAGTCAACGACGCCCTGCACCTTGGAAAGCCTGCCAGATTAGCTAATCCAACCGCACGCATTTTGACATTTGCTTGATCATTGGTGAAATGGATGTGATTGTGCAAAGAGGGCATCGGTTACCTGAGTGATGCAAGTGTGTGCGGCCGCCTGGGAGATGCCGCTGATGTCTGCTGCTGATCCCTGGAATGAGCCTGAGGCAAAAAAGTTGAGTGTGGTGGTGACTTTGACGGCCACTGGTAAGGGTTGTCCACCTGGTCCTCTGGCCTACGGGTCTTGTTGCAGCATTGCGCAGATGTCGTCCACTACCTCTCGCGAAAGTTGGAGCCGTTTTTAGCACTGCTGCTCAGACATGTTGAGGTAGCTGACCCTGTGTCTGTAGGCCCTGTGACATGAATCTTGTCATTCATGTGGAAATGACTTATGAAATGATACTGGGTGGCCTGCTGGTGGCGCTGTCCAGGGAGAGTATAAATACTTGGGTAGGGGCCCAGCTTACTCAGGACATTCTTTAACAGGAACTAGTGAAGGACACAACTAGATCTCCATGTTGAGAAACAGTTGATTAAAGCCTTGTTTAATACTTAGACCAAGTGCTTAGTAGTTTTCTTACGTCAATTTAATCAACTGCAACCCGCTCCACACTCTGAATGATTTCAGAACAGACAGCTATGATTCAAACTGTAGAAGGGAACTCGGACGTAGTAATCAGTCCATCATGGAGAAACTACTCAGACCAGCCCGTCTCGACCTGGACCCGAATTCACTTACAGCTGCTAAGATATGGAAACACTTGTATCGTACCTTCAGCAACTTCCTCGAGGAGTGTGGTGAGAATGTTCCGAGTAAGTTAGGAATGCTTGCCAATTATGTATCCGCTCATGTGTTTGACTTTATTGAAGACTGTGTAGACTATGACTCCGCTATCCACACATTACAGCAACTATATGTTAAGGCCCCAAATGAAATTTTTGCTCAGCACCTACTGGCCACAACTCGACAACAACCCGGGGTATCACTTGCCGAATTCCTTCAAGAGCTTTGCAGGCTCAGCAAAGTTTGTAACCTTAAAGCTGTCTCAGCTAAGCAGTACCGGGAGGAATTAATTCGTGACTCTTTTATTAACGGAATTGCTTCTCCCCTCATAAGCCAGCTCTGCACCTATGGGGGCCCGCACCCGGAGCCACGATCTCCCCAGTCCCCCTCAGGTCGATCAAGGTGACACGGACTCTGCCAGCCTGCCGGTACGAACCAAGCGACCCAGGGACCAAAACACTGTCCGAGGAGATGTGCCTTCCAGCCTCCAACGGAGATCCAAACGATTGCGTCTATTCTTAGTCCGATTAATTCGGTAGAAGGAGGCCGCCGGACTTCCAATCTTTCAGGCAGGAAGAATGACATGAATCTTGTCATTCATGTGGAAATGACTTCTGAAATGATACTGGGTGGCCTGCTGGTGGCGCTGTCCAGGGAGAGTATAAATGCTCGGGCATGGGCCCAGCTTGCTCAGGACATTCTTTAACAGGAACTAGTGAAGGACACAACTAGATCTCCATGTTGAAAAACAGTTGATTAAGCCCTGTTTAATACTTAGACCAAGTGCCTAGTAGTTTTCTTACATCACCCTGTTTGGGGGTTATCTCCTGCGCCGACGGGCTTCCATGCACTGGCCCCTTCTGGCCTGTGCAGCTTCAGGTGGGTGAGCAGCAGCTTGGAGCTCCTGTTGTTGCTGCTGCTGTTGCTGCTGCTGTTGTTCCTGGTTCTGCTGGTGCCGCGGCTGGTCTTCGTCCTCATATAATGTCCAGAAGGGAAGGAAATAAATGGCTCCCATGCTTCTGGTATATGCCTCAGTTGAGGAAGCGCTCAGTGAAGGTGGTGAGAGGGGTTTCCCAGGAGGTCACACTGGAGATGGGTGTCAGGTTCCAAACTTCCACAGCTGTGGTTATGCCTTCTAAAAGTTCCCCCAGACCTGAGACTACAAAGTCCTGCCACCTGCAAATGATGGCTGATCAAATCTCCTCTTTAATGGTTGAGCTGCAGCTGATAGTCAGCAATCCAATTGTGCTGCCACCAGGTTTCAACGTTGTGTTTCAGAACGGGTGTGTTTCACGTGGGAAAAGGGTAAAAATCGCAAAGGCCTTTCAAAATGGCATTATAGAGGCAATTTAGTGCTTGTTAAGGGCCTTAAGGGCCTATCCCGCCTCTTGGAGGTGGGATGGAGACGGGACCATTAGACACGAATTAATGAAAATTGCTTGGAGGCGGGATGGAGGCGGGGTTGAATCTGCACGCCAGTTTTTGCAATTTTAACCCCCCACACGCCTCCATCCCGCCTCCACGGCCCAATGAAAATCCTGCCTTTTGTTTCTGTCTTCACGGAGGAAGACACAAAAAACCTCCCAGAAATACGAGAAAACCAAGGGTGTGACGAGAATGAGGAACATAAAGAAATTATTATTAGTGAAAAAACAGTACTAGCAAAATTAATGGGACTAAAAGTCGATAAATCCCAAGGACCGGATGACCTACATCCTAGGGTTTTGAAAGAGGTGGTCATTGGGATAGTGGATGCATTGATTGTCATCTTCCAAAATTCTATAGATTCTGGAACGGTTCCTGCAGATTGGAGGATAGCAAATGTAACCCTGCTATTTAAGAAAGGAGGGAGAGAGAAAACGGGGAACTACAGACCTGTTAGCCTCACATCAGTAGTTGTGAAAATGCTGGAATCTATTGTAAAGGATGCAATAACTGGGCACTTAGAAACTAATAGTAAGATTGCATAGAGTCAACATGGATTTATGAAAGGGAAATCCTGTTTGACAAACCTATTGGAGTTCTTTGAGGATGTAACTAGTGGAGTAGACAAAGGGGAACCAGTAGATGTGGTGTATCTGGATTTTCAGAAGGCCTTCGATAAGGTCCCACACAAGAGGCTGGTGAACAAAATTAGGGCACATGGAATTGGGGGTAATATACTAGCATGGATTGAGAATTGGTTAACAGACAGAAAACAAAGAGTAGGGATAAATGGGTCTTTTTCAGGATGGTAGGCTGTGACTAGTGGGGTACTGCAAGGATCGGTGCTTGGGCCCAAGCTATTCACAATCTATAACAATGATTTGGATGAGTGGACTAAATGTAACATTTCCAAATTTGCTGATGATACAAAGCTAGGTGACAGTGTCAGTTGCAAAGAGGATGTGAAGAGGCTTCAAGGGGATCTCGACAGGCTCAGTGAGTGGGCGAGAACATGGCAGATGGAATATAATATGGATAATGTGAAGTTATCCACTTTGGTAGAAAAAACAGAAAGGCAGAGTATTTCCTAAATGGTGAAAGATTGGGGAATGCAGATGCTCAAAGGGACCTGGGTGTCCTTGTACATGAGTCACTGAAAGTGAATGTGCAGGTGCAGCAAGCCATTAGGAAGGCAAATGGTATGTTGGCCTTCATTACAAGAGGATTTAAGTACAGGAGTAAAGAAGTCTTACTCCAATACTGTATTCGCTGCTCACGATGCAGTCTCCTCTACATTGGGGAGACCAAACGCAGATTGGGTGACCGCTTTGCGGAACACCTCCGTTCAGTCCGTAAGGGTGACCCCGAGCTTCCGGTCGCCTGTCATTTCAATTCACCGCTCCATTCCCACTCGGACCTCACCGTCCTTGGCCTCTTGTACTGTTCCACGGAAGCTCAACGTAAACTCGAGGAACAGCAGCTCATCTTCCGATTAGGCACTCTGCAGCCTTCCGGTCTCAATACTGAGTTCAACAATTTCAGATCATAACCTCGGCCCCTATTTCATTTTCACTTATATTTTTCCACTCCTTTCCTTCCCCCCCCCTTTCCTTTTGTTTCTCTCTCACACCTGGCAGCTATCTTTTACCCTGCCAGTACACTTTACACCTAATCACAGCCTATTACCATCTCATCTAGCTTCTAATCTCTTTTACTTCTTTTGGTTCTTTTATTCTTTTGTCCGATCGCAGCCCTGCCTTCGATCTAGTTCCTTTTCTCTCCAGTTTTGAAGAAGGGTCAAACCCGAAACGTCAACTCAAATTTCTCTCCACGGATGTTGCCTGACTTGCTGAGTTTTTCCAGCATTTTCTGTTGTTATTTCCAATTATATAGGGCCTTGGTGAGACCACACCTGGAGTACTGTGTACAATTTTGGTCTCCTTACCTAAGGAAGGATATACTTGCCATAGCGGGAGTGCAATGAAGGTTCATGAGATTGATTCCTGGGATGGCGGGACTGTCATATGAAAAGAGATTGAGTAAACTAGGCCTGTATTCTCTTGAATTCAGAAGAATGAGAGGAGATCTCATTGAAGCATACAAAATTATTACAGGGCTTGATGGGATGGATGCTGTGAGAATGTTTCCCTTAGCTGGGGAGTCTAGAACCAGGGGCCACAGCCTCAAGATAAAGGGTAGGCCATTCAGGACTGAGATGAGAAGAAATTTCTTCACACAGAGGGTGATGAATCTTTGGAATTCTCTACCCCAGAGGGCTGTGGAGGTTCAGTCATTGGGTATATTCAAAACAGAAGTCGATAGATTTCTGACTAGTAAGGGCATCAAGGGATATGGCGATAGGGCCGGTGAATGGAGTTGAGGCAGAAGATCAGCCATGATCTCATTGAATGGCGGAGCAGGCTCGAAGGGCCGAATGGCCTACTCCTGCTCCTATTTTTTATGTTCTTATGTTCACAGTGGCAGAAGGTGGGTGGTGGTGTTCCACAAGGATCAGTGCTGCGACCACTGCTGTTCACAATTTACATTAACGATTTAGACTTAGGAATCAAAAACACAATTTCTAAATTTGCGGATGACACCAAATTGGGGGGGATAGTCAATAGTGAGGAGGACTGCAACAAGTTACAGCAGAATGGGCATATAATTGGCAAATGAAGTTCAACACAGATAAATGTGAGGTATTACATTTTGGTAGGAAGAATAGGGAGGTCACATCACTTGGAGAGTGCGAGTCTAGGTGGGGTAGAGGAACAAAAGGATCTCGGAGTACAAATACACAAATCACTAAAAGTTGTGACACAGGTTAGCTAGGCCATAAAAAAAAGCAAACCAAGCACTAGGGTTTATTTCTAGAGGGATAGAATTGAAAAGTAGGGAAGTTGTGTCGAACCTTGGTTAGACCACACTTGGAGTACTGTGTCCAGTTCTGGTCGCCATATTATAAAAAGGATATAGAGGTCCTGGAGAGGGTGCAGAGAAGATTTACAAGGATGATACCAGAAATGCGAGGGTGTACCTATCAGGAAAGGATGAACAGGCTGGGTCTCTTTACTTTTGAAAAAAGAAGGCTGACGGGTGACCTAATCGAGATCTTTAAAATTATGAAAGGTTTTGATAGAGTGGATACAGAGAGAATGTTTCCACTTGTGGGGAAGAGCATAACTAGAGGCCATCAGTATAAGATAGTCACCAAGAAATCCAATAGGGAATTCAGAAGAAACTTCTTTACCCAAAGAGTGGTGAGAATGAGGAACTCGCTACCACAGGGAGTGGCTGAAGCGAATAGTATAGATGCATTTAAGGGGAGGCTAGACAAGCATATGAGGGAAAAGGGAATAGAGGGTTATACTGATAGATTTAGATGAGGAAAGACAGGAGGAGGCTTGTGTGGAGCATTAACGCCGGCGTGGACTGATTGGGCCGAATGGCCTCTTTCTGTGCCATATATCCTATGTAATCCTATGAACCCCTTCATCATTTTAAAGATCTGTATCAGGTCACCTCTAGAGAAAAGAGCCACAACCTGTTCGGTCTTTCCTGATAGTCATAGCCTCTCAATTCTGGTATCCTCCTTGTAAATCTTTTTTGCATCTTCTAAAATGCATCTATATCCTTTTAGTAATATGAAGGCTAGAACTGTGCACAATAGACCAGAACTGTGCACCTCTTTTTGGATTTATTCTTCTATATTACTCACAACAGAGGTTAGGCTCACCGGACTGTAGTTCTTTGGGTCATCTGTGGAGAATGCTTGCTTTCAGAGGCTTCTTCTGCCATTTGTTCAGGTACAGCTGTAAGTCTAACCACCTCCCCTTGACATTCAATGGCATTACCATCATCAAATTCCCCACCATCAACATCCTGGGGGGTCACCATTGACCAGAAACTTAACTGGACCAACCACATAAGTACTGTGGCTAGAAGAGCAGGTCTGCAGTGAGTGACTCACCTCCTGATTTCTCAAAGCCTTTCCACCCTCTACAAGGAATAAGTCAGGAGTGTGATGGAATACTCTCCACTTGCCTGCATGAGTGCAGCGCCAACAACACTCAAAAAGCTCGACACCATCCAGGACAAAGTAGCCCACTCAAATTGGCACCCCATCCCCCATCTTAAACATTCACTCCTTCCACCACCGGCGTACCGTGGCTGCAGTGTGTACCATCTACAAGAAGCACTGCAGCAACTCACCAAGGCTTCTTCAACAACACCTCCCAAACCCGTGACCTCTACCACCTAGAAAGAAAAGGGCATCAGGTGCATGGGAACACCACCACTTCCAAGTTCCCCTCCAAGTCACACACCATCCTGACTTGGAAATGTAACACCGTTCTTTCATCGTCGCTGGGTCAAAATCCTGGAACTCCCTCCCTAACAGCACTGTGGGAGTGTCTTCACCACACCGACTGCAGCGGTTCAAGTAGGCGGCTCACCACCACCTTCTCAAGGGCAATTAGGGATGGGCAATAAATGCTGGCCTTGCCAGCGATGTCCACATCCCGTGAACAGCCAACCATGAGAGCCACCTATCAATTCCTGTGCTTTGAACCACATGTTCTGCCAGAAGTTTACTCCTCACAGCTGTCCCCATTTTCAAAAACTTCCTCAAAATCCACCCCTGTAACTTTACCTTTGGTCACCTCCCCTAACTCTTCTTCCAACTCCTGCTCACTATCCAATTCCCACCCCTTTGCTTAGCATCTTGGGACAGTTTACTACATTAAAGATATTATATAAGTGTAGGTTGTTATGTTGCATTTGTAACATTTTACTGGATCCGTTTGGGTTAAATGTACTGAAAGTAAACCAATGTCAACTGACACCTGTAACTTGTTTGATTGTTATCGGTGACCAGCTATACATGGCACCATCTTTATATTGCAGATTATGTTTACTCATGTTTAATCTCATTTCTCACAATGGTACATTTTTTTGAGCGAAACACCTTCTTCCAGAGACTTCTGGTAATGGCCTACATAGGAACATAGAAACAGGAGTAGGCCATTCAGCCCCTCGAGCCTGTTCCACCATTCAATGAGATCATGGCTGATCTGCGACCTAACTCCATATACCCGCCTTTGGTCCATGTCCCTTAATACCTTTTGATCTAGCATCAATTGCCGTTTGCAGCAGAGAGTTCCAAATTTCTACCACCCTTTGTGTGTAGAAGTGTTTCCTAATTTCACTCCTGAAAGGTCTGGCTCTAATTTTTAGGCTTTGCCCCCTAGTCCTAGAAGGACTATTTCCAACCAGCGGAAATAGTTTCTCTCTATCTACCCTATCTGTTCCCCTTAATATCTTGAAGACTTCAATCAAATCACCCTTTAACCGTTGAAATTCTAGCGAATACAACCCTAATGTGTGTAATCTCTCCTTGTAATTTAACCCTTGGAGTCCAGGTATCATTCTGGTAAACATATGCTGCACTCCCTCCAAGGCCAATATATCCTTCCTAAGGTGTGGTGCCCAGAACTGCTCACAGTACTCCAGGTCTGGTCTAACCAGGGCTTCGTATAGCTGCAGCATAACTTCTACCCCCTTGTATTCACATTGACTAGAATTGTGATGGTTTAGTACATCTGCTTCACCCTTCTGAACATTGGTAACAGAGCAGGAAAGGGACTCAGGGTATTCATTGTCCAGTCACTGTAGTTTCACTATTAATGCAAGAGAGCTATAGTGAAAACAAACAGGATTCTCCAAGTAATAAAAACAGAAACTGCTGGAATCACTTAGCAGGTCAGACAGCATCTGTGGAGAGAGAAACAGAGTTAATAGCCTTGATATTAACCCCCCCGCCCCTCCCCCCCACGATGAGTGGGAGAGGGTCGGGGGGCTTATAAAGTGAAATAGGCGCAACATGACCCCAACCCGCTGCGCACACGCCCACCGCCCGGCCCCGATCGGCAGCCTCCCCGCAGCCCCAGCCCTGATTGTTGACCTTGGCAGCCTCTCCCCCCTCCCGATCACGAGCCTCTCCCCCCTCCAGATTGCCGGGTACCATCCCCAAGGGTCCCTAGCTGCGACCTCCTGCCGCTGGTGTTCTTTCCTGCCTGCCAGCCAGTCTGTCCATTCAGCTGGCTGCCGGGTGGGAGACGGACCTACAAAATGTTAATTGCCGGGTTCGTCGGCCTTTTTCGTCCTCACCTGCACCCTCGCCATATCAGGGCCAAAGTTGCAGGTGGTGACCTGAATCGTTGACTCTCTTTCTCTCTCCACGGATGCTGCCTGACCTGCTGAGTGTTTCCTGCATTTTCTGTTTTTATTTCAGATTTCCAGCATCCACAGTGTTTTGATTTTGTTTTAGGGTTCTCCAAAGTATTGCTAGAGATAATCAAACACAGAACATTCTACTTTGGTTATATAAGCAATAGTATGTTTGTTCTCGGATTGTGGTCTCCAGTTTTGTTCACCATTTATGGCGGTGGATTTTGAAATTCTAGAAAAGGATACAGAAGATGGCAAGAAGAATTATACCTCAGCTTATGTCTCTTAGTTACAAAGATAGGCTTAAACAGGTTAGATAAGTTCATCTAGTCATAGGTCATTGGTAACCATGGTCTCCTGGAGTTTTCTTGATTGCCTCATGGGATTGGGGAGGAATTTCCCATAGCTTTGCTGGAATTAACCATAAATGTTTTCCTTCTCTGAGTGCTGCACTGTCAGAGGTGCCGTCTTTCAGAGGAGATGTTAAACCGAGGCCCCGTCTGCTCTCTCAGGTGGACGTAAAAGATCCCATGGCACTATTTCGAAGATGAGCAGGGGAGTTATCCCCGGTGTCCTGGCCAATATTTATCCCTCAACCAACATCACTAAAACAGATTATCTGGTCATTATCACATTGCTGTTTGTGGGACCTTGCTGTGCACAAATTAGCTGCCGTGTTTCCCACATTACAACAGTGACTCCACTTCAAACATACTTCATTGGCTGTAAAGCGCTTTGAGACGTCCGGTGGTCGTGAAAAGTGCTATATAAATGCAAGTCTTTCTTTCTTTCTGTTTTTTCAGGAGTTAGCATTAGTTGTGGTTGGGGAGGGTGGTGCCCAGGGGCGCACCATCTAATGGATAGGTTGAGCAGTGATGGGCCTTATGCTCTCTTCTAATCTTTGTTTTTATATCTTTGTATCTATGGATCTTGATTGATATGTTTTGTGCACTCCCTCCATTTTTAACAGAAATTATGCATTCCACAGCTGGATTGGTTCAATATAACCATAAGAGATTATATCACTGAAGTGGCTGCTCAGCTAGATAGGCTGCATTCTTATAGGCTGGCCACTCAGCTGTGCATTATTTTTCTTTGAACACCCTCCCCAAAGCTCCCAGCAGCCGCGCAGAATAAAGCTTTGCATGCCCGTGAACGCATGGGGGGAAAAGGGGGAAAAAATGTACTCCCATTCCGTGCACTGCCTGGCCACAAACAATAATTTTACCCTCTAGTTGATTTCATGAGGGAATAAAAAGACATAAAGATATTGGATATGCGGTGAAGTCCTTGTATCACACTTCTGTAAATGATCTGTCAAACAATCAATTGAAAGGTGACATTAAGTATCACAAGTGGAAGTTTGCTTAGCCAAACCCACTTAACTGCACAAAGAATGAATGACTTCAGTTTACTGCCTGCTGGGTACATTCGTTCTCCTTAATCTATGGTAGTGACTACACTGATAGGCAATATAATTGGATAAACATCTAAGGATATATATATGCTATTCACAGACACCATTCATATGTCATGCTAAACTGTGGTATTATGAGAACTGTAATTGAGTGACATTAGCTGCCCGTTCAGCTGTACTATAGCAAAAGCACTATTATGCAACTTTATTTTTAAAAGAAATTAATTCCATAGAAATTTTTTTAATGATTTGAAGTAGCTAATAAATTTAATTTTTTTTCAATTATACTAACAAAAGCATTCTATCATCTTATAGACAGTAACCCCGGGGTTATATTTCTGCATGTCAGCTCTTAGAGCTTTTCATGAAGGAATTATTCACACAAGATGAACATGAAAATCTAGATCTTGGAAAGCTTCAATTTCCTCTAAGCAGTACTGTGATACCAATCGTAGCAAACCATTCATAATGGAGCCATGATTATCAGTTTCAGTCCCTAACAAGCAGCAAATAAGCCTTACCGATTTTCTTCCCACCCCTTTTTGTTTCCTGAAGGCATTGACTCTTTGCTGGAATACAATGTCATGGCCAACAGATGCTCTCCAGTACCTTGCTTATAGGTGGCCATTATTCACGTGTAGCTCTTGAAAATGAGTGTTGGCAGACACTCAACAGCCTGATTCTAGTGGTGGGCAACGAGGACTTAAAATGTTCATACCAGTGGAGGAAACCACAGTCAGACTGGCCTGGAGAGTCTGGAATGATGCCTGAATCTAAAATGGGATTATCTATCAATGTACCTGGTACATGAATTCCTGTCTATGTTGTATTGTCTACTGCGCCTTAACTGATAGGAAGTGTAGTCTACAATATGATTCAGAGATATGCTATTATATATGACAGCTTACCACATGAGCAGCAGTATCTGCCTTACAGTACTGATATCTGAGCAATAATTTTGACTGTACTATGTCACCTCTACCATTTTTAGCCCCACAGGACAACCTGAGATCCAGATAACTAATGCAAAACACAGTGCACCACAAGTCACTCATACAACTACTGGTACTGTACCAGTAAAAATAGAGACACCTGCATCTTCTTGACATAGCAAATCATCAATACAGGAGCGTCATCTGATGGTGCAGGAATTACTTGTTACAAGGTGGTTTTAAGAATCCAAGATTCAAGATCCAAACAGAGGAAACGCTGACCATCTAATTTCCCTTCCTGGCCCCCATGCTAGTTGACATTATAAGATCCCAAAAGGACTCTGATTCCAAATGATTCGAGGTTAACCCATATTGGAGACAGTGTTTAACGTTATTCAGCACAAACAAGACTTAATACATTACAGTATTCGAGCAGCAGTTTACAGAGAATAATTGAGACTTATATTACCTCATTATCCTCTGGGTAGAAGCTGCAACCGTGAGAATGTGCACTCTGTGTCTCTTGTCTCGCTTTGTCTCCTTGATTCTTCCTGAAATCTTCTACACTTTGTGGCTGTTAAGACCCCATTCTTATACCCTTACTCTCATTCAAAACCTATGGAGTCTTACTGAACCAGTCACTGGCTTACACCCAAAACATAAAATCCAATCATAAAGATGCCATGCCTACAGCACCTTGGCCTACGCAGGTCCTAGCCCAATGACACCCTTACATCATCTGTTTTTGACCATCAAGACTCATTTTTGGGGTAGTTCTGTCTTCATAGTGTAGAGATATGGGGGGAAAAATTCAGTTGGTTTGCGCCTCCCGTTAGCGCCTTAAGAGGGCGCTAATGGGGCGCAAAGCAACTAGCGCCCGTGGGCGGTGATGTTTGCGCCGCTCACGAAATTAACTAGACATTTTGCGGTGGCGCTAAACACAACCACCACGATCTCCTGCGCCGGCAGATCGTGACATCAGTCGAGTGTGCAACGCCCCGGTAGCGCCCCGGATCGGATATTAAGTGGCGCCCCCTGCCTTACCGCCTGCTGCTAACAACGACAGGTTGAGGGGAGCGTTTTGCAGTTAGGAAGGGACTGGGGGAGCACTATATAAAGGCGACTGCTTCCTGCCTTTTTTTGTTGGTGACATTTTTGCACCATGCATTGAGAGAGAGAGACAGACTTCTGGAGAGATTCAACGCTGTGTGAAGGAGTTTTGGGTACTGAGCAGCACTTTGCAGGTTCATTTTGATTTGCCCTTCCTTGTATCAATTTAGAAGAGACTCTGGGGGCTGCACTCTGAGCTCTTTCCCATGGCCTCTCCATTGTTCTTTCCAGCAGATTTGATGTACAGGTCTCTCCAGGCTGAGATTCAAGGCTACAATGAGTAGGATGTGGATGGGGAGCAAGATCAACCCTCCCCTTTAAGAACTGGCCGGCGCCAGTGTGTCTATGTTCCATTGCTGACTGACATCACATGAGCTTCGCCAGCGCTCTGAGGTAACACCTCGCTCCTCGGCCTTTGCGCCTTAAGACAGGTGTGTAGCGCCTGATTTAGCTCTCCAATCACCTCCAGGAACAATAAAAGCCAAGTTTGCAGTCGGAGGCGATAATTAGCGCCAGGCGCTAATCTTTGCGCCTGGCTGATAATTGCGCCCCAAATGGGGCGATACTGAATTTCTCCCCCATGGCGCCTTGCTGTTTCTGTGAAAGGCCAATGTTTATCATTCACAGTGGACAGCATAACATTCCAACACAGTGGCAGCTACACCTGACCTTGCTTCCCAGGCTAGCTGCACTCGATCTCATCCTTACTGTTGGCTAATATACAACTTTCACCCACAGCCTCCCTATTCGACTATAGCAATCTTTTTTCTTACCTTAGGTTGTCTGGTTATAGCTTACTCACAGACTTTTAATTATAAGCAAAAGGGTTACATGTCATATCTAAATTCAGGTTATCATTGCATACAATTGATGATTACAGATTTCTACATTTATTCTTACACATGATTATAAATCCATTACTGATGATTATAAGATACTGGTGATTATAAGATATTAATGATTATAATATAATCCAAAGTATCCAAATAATCTCTGTTTCCTGTTTAATGTCCTTGATTATCCCAAATCTATGCCCATATTTTCTGCAAGTCCACTTGAATCACCCCAGTCAGGTTTCCATCCATGCCACAGCAACGAATTGGTCCTAACCAAAGTCAGAAATGATAGTCCATGACTGTGACCACAGTGAATTATCCCTCCTCGACCTGCAGCCTTTGACACGGTTCACTAATTCATCCTCCTCCAACGCCTCACCTCCATTGTCCAACTCAGTTGGGACCACCCTCACTCTTACCTATCTGATCATAGCTAGAGCATCTCCAGCAATGACATCTCTTCCTGCTCCCACACTATGAAGTCCAGACTCTCTCAAGAGTCTATTCTTGACCTCCTCCTCCTCCTCTTCCTCATCTACATGCTGCTCCTTGGTGATATCATCCACAGGCATGGAATCAACTTCCACATATCTGCAGCTTTACCTCAGCACCACTTCTCTCAATGCCACCACTGCCTCAGTGTTATCAGACTGCTTGTCTGACATCCAGACTTGAATAAGCTGCAAGTTCCTCCAGCTAAGCATTGAGAAACTGACGTCACCACCTTTGACCCCGGCACAAACTTTGTATCCTTGCCACCAATGTTCCCCTTAAGCTGAGTGGCCATGCAGCACGCTGGGGCGTCCGCACAGCCGGTTCACCAGCTTTTAAATGGGAAAAACCGCGCATGTGTGATATTTTGAATGGGCCGCGCAGTCCCTTAAAGGGGCAACGCACCCCAAAAAAAATTAAAGGGAACATTGCTTGCCACCATTTCCATCCCCCTTCTCAGCCACTTTCTCAGGCTGAACCAGACTCTTCACCACCTTGGCATTCAATTCAACCCTGATCTGAGTTTCCAAACCTATATCCTCTCCAAGACAAAGATAGCCTACTTCCCCCACTGTAATTCACCCGCCTCTGCCACTGCATCAGCCCATCTTCTGCTGAAACCTCATCCATGTCTTTGCCATCTCGAAATTCAACTATTCCAATGCTCTCCTGATCAGCTTCCCATCCTCCACCCAGTGTTAGCTGTGGCTCAGTTGGTAGCACACTCGCCTCTGAGTCAGAATGGTCGTGAGTTCAAGTCCCACTCCAGCGACTTGAACACACAAAATAAAAGCCAGGCTGACACTCCAGTGCAGTGCTGAGGGAGTGCTGCACTGTCGGAGGTGCCGTCTTTCAGCTGAGATGTTAAACTAAGGCCCTGTCTGTTCTCTCAGGTGGATGTAAAAGATCCCATGGCACTATTTCAAAGAAGAGCAGGGGATTTATCCCTGGTGTCCTGGCCAATATTTATCCCTCAACCAACATAACAAAAGCAGATTATCTGGTCATTATCACATTTTTTGTGGGAGCTTGCTGTGTGCAATTTGCCTGCCGCATTTCCCACATTACAACAGTGACTCCACTTCAAAAGTACTTAATTGGCTGTAAAGCGCTTTGAGATGTCCGGTGGTCGTGAAAGGCGCTACATAAATGCAAGTATTTCTTTGTAAGCTTCTACTCATCCATCACCATTATCTTGCTGACCTACATTGGCTCCCGATCCATCAATGCCTTTCATTTTCATCCTCATGTTTAAATCCTTTCATGGCCTCGCCTTCCCTATCGCTGTAACCTCCTCAAGCTCTAAGTTTCGAACCCTCTCCCCCACCCCACTGAAATCTCCGTATCAAGGGGAGGAATTTTCCCAGCCCTGTGGAGGTGGGAATGGAGGCAGGACTGCCAGGGGAATTGCAGAATCTGGGAGTGGGTACACATCTCGTTCCCAACCTGCCTCCATGCCATTTTCCCAGGAGGTGGGTCCCCGACTTGCGCAGGGACCCGTCTCCTCGCGGTGGGAAGGGGATTAGTGCCAATTAACTGCCTGTTAACAGATAGTTAACAGGCAGTTTTTTGGCTTGTCCCTATTTTGAGCCCTAAAGTGTGGGCTTCCCGATGGCTCCGAACCTCGCCAGGGTCAGCGAGGCGAGCAGTGGGTCTGCGGGGGTCTGAGGGGCCAAGTGTGTCCACTGTGGAGATGAGTGATGGGTGCAAGTGTGGAGAGCTAAGTGTGTAAGGTGAGTGTAAAGCGTTTTAATAAGATTACTTACCTTTGCTCCTTCCTCCAGGCTTCATCCCTTCAGGCTGCGGAGCTACCACATCTCAACGGCAGAGAATGCAGAATGGCCGCTGCATTCTTAAATGCAGCAGCCTTCTGCTTTCTGCTCAGGAGAGATTTCTAGGTGAGCCTGTGTCCAAGGTCTCACCTTAGAAGACAGATTGTCAGTGTTTGACAGCTTCACAGAGCTGTTAAACACTGACAATTCATCTGTCAAAAAATCTCCACAGATGAAACTGTAGTGTATGTACCTTTAAGGGGAGAACTACTTTTTACAGCTCCTGTATACTGTAGTACTGGCAGTGACCACACCTGTATATAAACCCTGAGTAGGGATCTGTACAGTAGTTTTAGAGTAACCCTCATCCAGTAAACACCTGTTGATTGTTCCCTGCAGTCTCTTGTCTAATTATTGAAGGACACACAACATCAAGATACACGGATCTAACATTGGCAACGAGAAGATTCAAACCTACCTGCAACTCTGCATCACCTCCCAGGGATTCACTTCTGGAGAACAGTGAAAGAAGAAGGCCGAGTCCAGAAGCACGGGCGTCGACCATCCAGCGGAGACTTGAGCATCGCAGGGGAGGCTGTTGAGAGCTGGGCTTGGTTCTCCAGTCACGGTGGTCCAGCGAAACGAGCTGGCAACAGGTACGGCGCAGACCCTTCCCGGACAGCGGCGGCTAGAGCCGACCGACGGCACAGAAAAAGGCCGAGCAGCGTCGAAGGGAGAAGAGAGGGTAGAGCGCACAGGGCGCAGCCGGTGTTCAGGACCGAGCGGTGTCGACGGGAGAAGAGAGAGGGTAGAGCGCACAGGGCGCAGCCGGTGTTTAGGACCGAGCGGCGTCAACGAGAGAGAGCAGAGCGTAGCTGGTGCTCAAGGGCCGAGCAGCGTCAACGAGAGAGAGAGGCGCGTAGGAAAACGCGCAGAGCGCAGCCGGTGTTCAAGGGCCGAGCAGCGTCAGCGGGGAAGAAAGGAAAGCGCGGGAGACGCCATTTTGAGCCACAGCGGAGAAGAAGGGAGAGCGCGGGAGACGCCATTTTGAGCCAGTCTAACCACACCCAGGGATGCCGAAGAGTGGCAGTGTCACAGTGTTCGACAATGAAGTCGAAGCTTGGACGACATATGTTGAACGCATAGAAGTGTACTGCAAGGCGAATGAAGTGCCAGATGACAGGAAAGCGCTGGTATTGTTGAATTCAATGGGTGCAAAAACATATGGCTTACTGCGAAACCTAGTAACCCCAGAGAAGCCAGTGGAAAAGGATTTTGAAAACATAGTGTCAATCCTACAGGACCACTTAGACCCCACACCGCTGCTGATAGCGGAAAGATTTAAGTTTCACAAAAGGAACCAGCATAAAGATGAAAGTAATGCTGAGTTTTTAACGGAACTGCGCAAGCTATCGAAACACTGCCAGTTTGGAACGGGACTAGCAGATACTTTAAGGGACAAGTTTGTGTGTGGGCTTCAAAGTGAAGGAACCCAGAAACGGCTTCTATCAGAAAAGGATCTTACGCTGGACAAGGCTTTCAGCATGGCAGTATCACATGAAGCAGCAGCACGGGGCGCGGCAGAGATACAATGGAGACCGCAAGAATATGGCACAAATGAAATGTCATACGGAACAGTGAAGTGCTATCGCTGCGGCAGAACAACACACGACCATAAGGATTGCTGGTTCAAGGACCAAGTGTGCAGACAGTGTGGAAAAGTAGGACACATAGCAAGAGTCTGCAGGTTGGGAAAGAAAACCAGCAGCAAGAAATCCCCACAGGAGAAGTACAAGAAGGTACATAAGGTGACGGAGAGTAGTGCAGACGAACAGAAAAGTGATACAGACTCTGGAAGCAAGGAGCTGGGTTGTCTGAAGCTACATAATGTGATCAAAATGGAGGATCACCAAACTATCTGGGTCACGCTCAAGATAGCCGGAGTCCAAGTGAAAATGGAATTGGACACAGGATCAGCCCTAACAGTCATAAACCGAAGGGACTACAAGCGGCTATTCTCACATATACCCTTAAGAGATACAGTGATTGTCTTGAAGACGTACACGGGGCAAAAAGTCTACCCCAAAGGAAAAATAAGGGTGAACGTTATATATAACGGCAGGGAAACACCAAAAATGGACCTATATGTATTGCCAGATGGAGGACCACCACTACTAGGACGTGAATGGATCCGGAAGATACAGCTAGATTGGCATTCCATACAAGCACTGACTGGAGATGCCAAAAAGGATGACGACGTCACACCTGGACGACTGTCAAAAATGCTAACTGACGCACAAGAAGTGTTCCAGGAGGTACTCGGAACACTAAAAGGCATAACAGCGACGATTAAAATGGAGGAAAATGCAAGCCCAAAGTTTTTTAAGGCCAGACCGGTACCTTATGCGATCCGCCCAGCCGTCGAAGCAGAGCTGAAAGGTTTGGAACATTCAGGAGTACTGTCCAAAGTGGACTGGAGTGAGTGGGCTACACCCATCGTTCCTGTAATGAAGAGGTCGTTGAGTAATACGCCTGGGGAACCAAAGAAGGTTCGCATCTGTGGGGACTTTAAGGTGACAGTGAACCCAGTCCTTCACACTGTACAATATCCGCTTCCGCGGATTGAAGATATTTTCGCCTCGCTATCTGGAGGGAAACGCTTCACTAAGATTGATCTGGCCCAGGCGTACCTGCAAATGGAGGTAGAAGAAGCCTCGAAACAGTACCTCACGATCAACACTCATAAAGGTCTCTACCAATACAACCGGCTGGTGTTCGGGGTAGCATCAGCTCCGGCTATTTGGCAAAGGGCAATGGATCAAGTCCTGCAAGGGATTCCAGGGACCCAGTGTTATTTGGACGACATCCTGGTCACGGGCGAAAATGACAGTGATCACCTCGCCAACCTGGAGCAGGTGCTCACTAGGTTGAAGGAATATGGGCTCCGAGCTAATCGCCACAAATGCGAGTTTTTCCAGAAGCAGATCTCGTATTGTGGCCACGTTATTGATGAAGAGGGGTTACATAAGTCCCCTGAAAAGATTGAGGCAGTAGTCAAGGCTCCAGCACCGGAAAATATTTCACAGCTGAGGTCGTTCCTCGGGCTGGTGAACTACTACCATAAGTTCTTGCCGAATTTGTCTACAGTACTACACCCACTGAACACCCTACTGCAAACGGGGGTACCATGGAAGTGGAATGATGAATGTAAATGAGCTTTCCAGAAGTGCAAAGAATTGATCACATCAAAAGAGGTGTTGGCTCATTTCAACCCAGCACTACCAATTCGGTTGGCGTGTGATGCATCACCCTATGGCATTGGAGCGGTGCTGTCGCACAAATTCCCGGACGGCTCGGAGAGGCCAGTAGCCTTTGCGTCTCGGTCACTAACCTCAGCCGAGCGTAACTACGCCCAGATTGACAGGGAGGCCCTCAGCCTAGTGTGGGGAGTGAAAAAGTTCAACCACTATCTGCACGGGCAGAAGTTCACCTTGCTGACTGACCACCAACCACTTGCCTCCATCTTTAATCCAAAGAAGGGCGTTCCGGTGATGACTGCGCAACGGCTACAAAGATGGTCCCTTTTTCTAGGGGCGAACCAATATGAAATCGAGTATAAGGGCACGAAACAGCATGGAAACGCTGATGGGCTATCACGCCTGCCACTGCCTACTGCGGAGGAAGCACCAGCAGTGGACCCTGTCGAAATATTTTATTCGACTATAATTGAACGCGTGCCAGTAACTAACGCTGATATTGAGAAGGAGACCCGAAATGACCCGACACTGTCTCGGGTATATGACTTGACGGTGAAGGGATGGCCAACACATGGCGACTCACTGTTGCCAGCATTCTCATCCAGAAGAGAACAGCTGTCAGTATGCCAGGGGACCTTGATGTGTGGATCCCGAGTGGTAATTCCACCCAAGTTAAGGGAGAGAGTGCTCAATGAGCTTAATGAAGGCCATCTGGGAGGGGTGAAAATGAAAAGCCTTGCTAGGGCTTATGTGTGGTGGCCGGGGATCGATCAGCAAATCGAGGACCTGACAAAGAGCTGCTCAGAATGCCAGAAGGTCCAAAATGCACCACCACATGCCCCTCTACACCCATGGGAGTGGCCCTCATCTCCATGGCAATGGGTGCATATTGATTTTGCTGGTCCATTCATGGACTCAATGTTTTTAATAGCCGTGGATGCGCACTCGAAATGGCCTGAGGTGATCAAAATGTCCTCCACCACCACGGAGAAAACTATTGCAGTCCTACGGACCATATTTGCCAGGAACGGCTTGCCAGAGCAGATTTGCTCTGATAACGGACCACAGTTTGTGTCCGAAGAGTTTCGAAGATTTATGAAAAGGAATGGGGTAAGGCATTACACATCCACCCCGTATCATCCAGCCACAAATGGATTGGCTGAGAGGTTCGTACAAACCTTTAAAAAAGCAGTAAGGGCCATGTGCGATGACAACATTCCACTGCAGCATAAGGTGGACAATTTCCTGTTAGCCTACAGAAATGCGACACATGCAGTCACCAACCAGACCCCGGCCATGATGTTCTTTAACCGAAGGTTGAGATCTCGTATGGATTTGCTCAGACCAAATGTATGAAGAGATGTTGAGAATAAGCAATTCCAGCACATCAATGAGAAGCCGACAAGGAGCTCCAATGTAGGGCAACCAGTCTTGGCCCGCGACTACCGAACAGAGAAATGGCAACCAGGAACGATATGCACACGGCAGGGGCCACTAATGTACACAGTGGATGTTGGGGAGAACATTGTGAGACGCCATGTTGACCAGATCCTAGAGTCACAGGAATGAGTCAACCCCATGTCTCGCGTAGCTGGTGATGAACCCGACATACAGGTAGCATCTACCCGAGAAACAGTCGCATCGGAAGCTGATGAACCAACCGACGACAGGGGGCCAGAATCGCCTCCGCACCAAGAGCAAGACACTCAGGAAAGGCGCTATCCAGAAAGGATCAGGAAGCCGCCCCAAAGACTGAATTTATAAATAGACTATTTTCAGTTAATGTTGCATGTTAAAAGTGTTAATTGTAATTAGTTGATATTTAATTGTTAAATGAATGTTATGGTACTGTTAATCTAAAAGGGGAGGAATTGTAGTGTATGTACCTTTAAGGGGAGAACTACTTTTTACAGCTCCTGTATACTGTAGTACCGGCAGTGACCACACCTGTATATAAACCCTGAGTAGGGATCTGTACAGTTAGTTTTTGAGTAACCCTCATCCAGTAAACACCTGTTGATTGTTCCCTGCAGTCTCTTGTCTAATTATTGAAGGACACACAACATCAAGATACACGGATCTAACAGAAACGTCATTCGCTGACGTCATCTGTCACTGGCTTTCCATTAATTGGCCAGCTAAGCCCACAGGGCGGGCTTAACAAGGCCAATTAATGGAAAGTAGCGAGGGTTGGCCAGACGTCGCTGGAGTTGGGTCTAAAACCCAGCTAGCAGCAGTCCCGCCTCCAACACATCTCCATTCATAAAATCCAGCCCTCTGAGCTCAGCCTTTTGTTCAGCCCCCTCCCATTGCCCCACCATTGCTGGCCCTATGCTTTGGAATACCCTCCCTAAACCCTACCACCCCTCCACCTCCTTCTCTCCCTTACGGCTCTCCTTAAAACCCACTTCTTCATTTATTCCATCTGCTATATATTTCTAACAGCTGTTGAATTTGGGACAGGAAATTTCCATCATAAACAGCAGGAACTTCATTGTAATATGCTAATATGGGTTAAAATAAAATAATGGGAAACCCGATCCCAACCCGCTTCTGACCCACCCACTTCCGGTGCTAATGGGGGTGGATCGGGGGGGCGGGTAACCAACCTGCTCTCAGGAGGCGGATCGGTCACTGAAATATTTTAAGGAGGCTGCGTGCCTCCATTTTATCTTGACTTTTACTTTTAACACCTGGAGGCCGGGTTTCAGGTGAAAGGAGGTGAGAAGGTCTGGATCCATCAGGTGAGTGCCTTTACTGCACTGCTTGTAGCTCAGGAGGAGCAGGAGTGCTTCCCCCTGGCCCACCAAGCAAACCTGTTTACTCCCCGTGATCGGACACCCTTGATTGGGCACCGCCCCCCCCACCCCTCACTATTGGTCCCCCGCAATCCAAGCCCCGAAGACCCCAAATTCGGTAGGACCTGCGGGATACCTGTACTTCTGGGTTTCTAGCCCGCAAATCTTCCCCCGCTCTTTTCCCGCCTCAGAGTTATTATCGGTGCCAGTATCTTTGCACTTTTTTCAAACCAATTAGTTACAGATAGGGCTCTGTGCCATGGTTTCTGACACTGCTATGTTTTGCATCAGTTGTGGAAATACTGACCATGGGTCTCCACATAGGAATCTTACAATTTGGATACTTTTGAAAGGAAGAGAAGTAATGAAGGGATGACATGCAGCTGACATTTCAGCACAGGAGCACCGTGCCCAGCTACTGTTAGCCTCCTACCCACTAACACCGACAGAGGTGCATTTACCTGGATCTGTCCAAGGAATTCCATATCAATAGGCTCTGATTCACCTGGGAGGCAGTGGCAGAACTGTGCTGCCTGTTGCAATCTGGCTTGTATCCAAATTGCAGGACAGACTTGGCAATGTCAATGGCTGCAGAGCTGGCTCCGGTCATATGCCTCGGGCTTATTGCGGGCATGCTGCACGGCTGTCCTACAGAGTGGCTACACTGGAATGCCAAAGAGAGCAACTCTTCTTGCACCTACTCAGGCAGCACCACACTCGACTCGATTCACCAACCACGATGGGCCGGGTGCTAAGCTGCTCCATCACTTTTTCCCTGGATTCATATGATGCCTCCACATTGGGTTTCCTCTTTGCCTATCACTTCTTCCCCTGCCCATGCCCTTGTAACCTTGCCACGAATGCTGCCTTCAGGTTGAAATGTCTTTTAAACTTCTGTGAAGCTGCAAATAGTTTTGCCTCCCCTCTTTTTAGTGGCCACATCCCCTTAGATTGCACCTATTTTCCAGTTCTCCCCATTAAGCTAGCTCCTTACAACAGGACTAAACTACACTTGGAGCTCTGAATAATTATGCAAATAAGCTGACTTGCAATAATTGTTTGCTATGAGCACATTACACTTGTGGGTAACTCTGAACCTGTCATTTCAGTGGGTTGGTTGCTGCAAGTAGTCTACTGTAGTGTATGTAACCTGTACCACCTTAAGAGGATACCTTAAGGTGATGGACTACTTTTTGATGGCTCCTGTACATTGTAGTACTGGTGGTGACCACACCGGTATATAAACCCTGCGGAGCAAAGTGTATCCCAGTTCAGCCCTGACCCTCAATTACTAAAGACCTGTTTAATTATTTCTGTAGTCTGTGTCCAGTTATTCAGCATAACTACATTTGAAAACACAGACTCAACAGTGGCAACGAGTCTGATCTTACCTAGTGGCAGTTGCATCAAAGGAAGCTTCGCCTCTGAAACGGGCGTCGAACAAGGACATCTGTAAAGTCTGTGGGTTGTATAGCGAAGTAATACACAGACTACAAGAGTAACTTAAACAGGACTTTACTATTCGAAGGTCAGGGCGAATCTGCCCAATAAATTCTGCCACAGCACTTATATACCGGTGTGGTCACCGTCGGTATTACAGTATACAGCAGCCAGGATAAAGTAGTGCCACACCTAAAATAGTTCTCTTAAAGGTGGACGGTTACATACAATAGTTCTCTTAAAGGTAGAACAGTTACATACACTACAATCCTCCCTTTTTAGCTTACAACATACTTATTCCCCATTAACATAACATCATAACATATCCAACTTCATGTTACAACAGTTCACAGAGGTAGTCTCTGCGGAAACAGTTCACAGATTCAGTCTCTGCGGGAAACAGTTCACAGATTCAGTCTCTGATCTTCTTGACTCGGTCCGGACCACGCCTCCGTGGTGTAGTCGGGTCACCTTGCTAGAGGGACTCATCCCATAGTCCTTCCCTAGACTTAACAGCTTTACTTCCATCACTTCTGAACCAGCATTGCTGACTTTTTAAAACAAACAAAAAACAGTTGGATTGCCTTGGGAAATTTTCCTACCTTCCAACTGATTTGGCTCCGTTCGGGGGACCACGTGTGTGATCGGGTAGAGGTAATAATGGTTCAGATGGTTATCATCTTCTGCTTCGTCTTTTCCTTTTTTGCTTCTTGGAGACTCTCGGAGCTCCATTGTCAGCTGCCAGCTGTAACGCCACCATCTCCCTATGTTCCTTAGACTTTAAGTGATTCATCCTGATTTCGGCACTTTGGGAGTTCTCGGCACAAGCTGGGCAGACCAGGTCCTCGTAATATTCAGTGTCACTCAACAGATCATGGTAATATTCGGTGTCGTCCTGAGCTAGGCCAGCGAGAGGGTCTTCTATTTTCTCCTTACCCAGCTGGACGTTAGCCAACTTTTGTTCCAAATCCCGACATCTGTCCTGAAGAGACTTCATCATGCGTTCAGATTCATCCCGCTTTTTCTGGGCTTCCTGCAAGTCTTTTACTAATGACCTCATTTGTGATTTCAATACTTCAACTTCATTCGGAGATTGATTGATCGGACTATTCAATCCCTCTACTGAAGTAGCTGTTTCAGTATTCTGTTGTTCTACATTGCCGTGCGTCAGCGTGCTTTTGGCATCCAAGGGCTGTTCTGCTGCAGACTTCTCAGTCTGGGTTGCCACCTCAGCTCTTCCAATGACTTTTGAGAGCTCCCTTCCCTTTGAAGATTGAGGCTCGTATTTAAGTTTTTCCCATTTTAGAGTTTTATCCCTCAGCATATGAATGAGTTGGCTGACTGTTAACTCTTCTGCCATCATCCCTTTCCCATTAGCTGCAGGGCTGTTTAGAACCTTGCACTGGGGTCCCTTTGCTGCTTCTACTTCGCCATCATCCGCAGCCTCCACCATTCGAATTTCCACAAATGAATCGTCCGGTGATGCTGCACCCGACTTCAGTAGGAGCTCGGAATTCATGGCGACCAAATCAGCCTTTTCTGCCTGCAACCTGCTAACAAGCGCCTTCAGTTGCTGAACATCTTGCTCCACCAGATTAGAGCATGCACCTTCAGAGATCGAATCAGCTTTGATTCGTTTGGCCTCCTCGCGCAGACGGTTTGTGTGCTCCTGCTCCATTTTCTCCCCCAGCTGCTTCTGTTGTCTTTCCAGATTCTCCCACTCTGTGTCCAAGAACTTTTTCATTGCTGTTGTCTCTTGCTCAAGACGGCAACTCAATTGTTCTAATTGCTGTTGTAATTTGAAATAAAGTTGAGTTTGAGCTCGGTGTTCCTCAGTAATGTATATGTCTGTAAACTGGACAGACTCAGAATTCTCTGTCAAACTATGTTGTTGTTGTTCAGTGGAATTCTGTTCTGAAACTTTGTTCTCCTCTGGAGCATAAGCCTTTATGCACGCCTTCGTTTTTCCAACCTCAGTCAGCAAGTTCATTTTAGACTTGTCTTTCATACTTGGGCTGGTCTCATCGTCATCCGTTTCAGAGTCTGAGCTGATTGTCTGCACCGAGTCCTCACTCGTTATTGCTTTTAGGTAGTGCCATTCCATGTCTATTTTCTTGATCCACTCCCGTCCTAGAAGTGGTGGTCCTCCCTCAGGTAGTGCATATAAGTCCATTCCTGGGTGTTCTTTGCCCCTGTCTCTCACCTTGACTCTTATCTTTCCCATGGGGTATACTTTATGCCCCATGTATGTCTGCAATACGAACTTGGTATCTCTCAAGGGTATATGTGAGAATAGCCGGTTGTAATCCCTTCGATTTATGACTGATAGGGCTGATCCAGTGTCCAACTCCATTTTTACTTGGACTCCGGCTATTTTTAGCATGACCCAGATAGTTTGTAGGTCAGCTTCCTTACTCACATTGTGAATTCTCAGACTACCCAGTTCCTGGCCGTTTGGGTCTGAATCCGAATTCGGTTCATCTGAACTCTTCTCAGCCACCTTGTGTACTTTGTTGTACTTTTCCTGTGATGGTTTTCTTTGGTTGTTGGTCTTCTTCCCTGACCGGCATACTTTAGCTATGTGACCCAGTTTGCCACATTTTCTACATTCCTGGTTTTTAAACCAGCATTGGTTCTGATCGTGTGTTGTCTTCCCACAACGATAACATTTCGTTGTACCCGAAGTAATTTGATCCACACTGAGTACCGCTGCCTTTAGCTGCATTTCCGCAGTTCCTTTCGCTGCGGCTTCGTGTGATGCTGCAATAAGAACAGCCCTCTCAAGTGTAAGGTCGTTCTCTTCGAGCAGTCGCTTTTGCGTTCCTTCCTTCGACAACCCGCACACGAACTTGTCTCGCAATGCCTCTGTCAGATTTCCTCCAAACTGGCAGTATTTCGCTAATCTACGCAGTTCGACCAAGTATTCCGCGTTGCTTTCCTCTTTCCGTTGCGTTCTCGCATAAAATTTGAATCGTTCTGCCAACATCAGCGGTGTGGGGTTCAAGTGATCCTTCAGAACAGCAACAATATTATCGAAAGTCTGATCCGCCGGTTTAGCTGGTGATAGAAGATGCTTCAATAACCCGTATGTCTTCGCGCCCATCGAGTTTAGCAAGGTTATAGCTTTATCATCATCTTCTATTTTATTGGCCTCACAATATATCTCGATACGTTCTACGTACGTGGCCCAATCTTCCACCTCGGCATCGAAGTTGTTGATGTTACCATGCTTAGGCCTCTTCACTATCTCCCACTATCTTTCTGCGAAACAACAGGATTTCTCTTTAACTTTTTAACTTTTTCTTTTTTTTTTCCAAAAATGGCGGTTTCTCGCGCTTGTCTTCTTCCCCGCCTACTGGCAAAATGGCGGTTTCCCGCGCTTGTCTTCTTCCCCCCCTACTGGCAAAATGGCGGTTTCCCGCTCCTGACTTCTTCCTCTGGTGGGAGGGGTAAGCTTTGCCCTCGGGCGACGACCGCTGGTTTACGGGGTTTGTAGCCTGTGCGCCGGCTTCAGTTTATTCTGAAGCGCGCGCTAGAAAAGCCGATCGCGTTCCTTGTTCCCCCCCCCCTTCTTCTTTTCGGCAGGGGCAACCGGCACTGCGGACAACCAGTTGGCGACGGACAGATCCAGCTCCTGGTCCTTCACGGCAGCTGCTGCAAGCCGCTGGCTGGAACCTCGCTCTGTCTCTCTCTCGGGCTCTGTCTCTCCCGCTCGCGCGGCTCTCGCTCGCTCTCTCTCGGGCTCTGTCTCTCCCGCTCGCTCGGCTCTCGCTCGCTCTCTCTCGGGCTCTGTCTCTCCCGCTCGCGCGACTCTCCCTCAGCGGCTTTAAACACCTCTCCCAGACCTCCCGCAGTCCGGTCCTTTCCTCCCCGGCTGCGGCTGATTCTTCGCGGGTTATTTAGTTATTTATTTATTTATTGCCTCCGCGCCTTATGATCCCGGTCGCAGCGCCTCGTGGTCGCGGTATTTGTCCGGCCTTTTTCGCCGTCGCGGTCTAGTCGTCTCACGACGCTCCCCAGCCCGCTTGTACCGCGGCTTCTGCTCCATGCTGCCCCAGTCTCAGCGCCTCTGGGCCCGACTTCTGTCCGGCTCCTTTCCCCCTCGACCGTGGTCGAGTGCACCGCCCTTATCCTGCGTTTATTTGTTTCTATTTTCCCTTTACTCACAGTCACCGTGGCCGACTTGCTTCTCGTGTTGATCGGCTCACTCACCACCGTGGCAGAAGGGACAATCCGTGCCTGTTGCTGATGGAAGACTTCGTGTTTGAAATCTTCCTCCTTTCTTGGTCTGCAGACTCGAGTTTTCTCTCAGCAAAACGACGAGGGCGGGTGCCTCTTCTCGACGCTCGTCCACCTCTTCAGAAGTATTGTTGCCGCAGGGTAAGATCGAACTCGTCGCCACTGTAAAGTCTGTGGGTTGTATAGCAAAGTAATACACAGACTACAAGAGTAACTTAAACAGGACTTTACTATTCGAAGGTCAGGGCGAATCTGCCCAATAAATTCTGCCACAGCACTTATATACCGGTGTGGTCACCGTCGGTATTACAGTATACAGCAGCCAGGATAAAGTAGTGCCACACCTAAAATAGTTCTCTTAAAGGTGGACGGTTACATACAATAGTTCTCTTAAAGGTAGAACAGTTACATACACTACAATCCTCCCTTTTTAGCTTACAACATACTTATTCCCCATTAACATAACATCATAACATATCCAACTTCATGTTACAACAGTTCACAGAGGTAGTCTCTGCGGAAACAGTTCACAGATTCAGTCTCTGCGGGAAACAGTTCACAGATTCAGTCTCTGATCTTCTTGACTCGGTCCGGACCACGCCTCCGTGGTGTAGTCGGGTCACCTTGCTAGAGGGACTCATCCCATAGTCCTTCCCTAGACTTAACAGCTTTACTTCCATCACTTCTGAACCAGCATTGCTGACTTTTTAAAA
This sequence comes from Somniosus microcephalus, assembly GCF_052327205.1. Classification (NCBI taxonomy): domain Eukaryota; kingdom Metazoa; phylum Chordata; class Chondrichthyes; order Squaliformes; family Somniosidae; genus Somniosus; species Somniosus microcephalus. The sequence continues at coordinate 48,998,341 of NC_140994.1, read as the reverse complement.
CAAACAAAAAACAGTTGGATTGCCTTGGGAAATTTTCCTACCTTCCAACTGATTTGGCTCCGTTCGGGGGACCACGTGTGTGATCGGGTAGAGGTAATAATGGTTCAGATGGTTATCATCTTCTGCTTCGTCTTTTCCTTTTTTGCTTCTTGGAGACTCTCGGAGCTCCATTGTCAGCTGCCAGCTGTAACGCCACCATCTCCCTATGTTCCTTAGACTTTAAGTGATTCATCCTGATTTCGGCACTTTGGGAGTTCTCGGCACAAGCTGGGCAGACCAGGTCCTCGTAATATTCAGTGTCACTCAACAGATCATGGTAATATTCGGTGTCGTCCTGAGCTAGGCCAGCGAGAGGGTCTTCTATTTTCTCCTTACCCAGCTGGACGTTAGCCAACTTTTGTTCCAAATCCCGACATCTGTCCTGAAGAGACTTCATCATGCGTTCAGATTCATCCCGCTTTTTCTGGGCTTCCTGCAAGTCTTTTACTAATGACCTCATTTGTGATTTCAATACTTCAACTTCATTCGGAGATTGATTGATCGGACTATTCAATCCCTCTACTGAAGTAGCTGTTTCAGTATTCTGTTGTTCTACATTGCCGTGCGTCAGCGTACTTTTGGCATCCAAGGGCTGTTCTGCTGCAGACTTCTCAGTCTGGGTTGCCACCTCAGCTCTTCCAATGACTTTTGAGAGCTCCCTTCCCTTTGAAGATTGAGGCTCGTATTTAAGTTTTTCCCATTTTAGAGTTTTATCCCTCAGCATATGAATGAGTTGGCTGACTGTTAACTCTTCTGCCATCATCCCTTTCCCATTAGCTGCAGGGCTGTTTAGAACCTTGCACTGGGGTCCCTTTGCTGCTTCTACTTCGCCATCATCCGCAGCCTCCACCATTCGAATTTCCACAAATGAATCGTCCGGTGATGCTGCACCCGACTTCAGTAGGAGCTCGGAATTCATGGCGACCAAATCAGCCTTTTCTGCCTGCAACCTGCTAACAAGCGCCTTCAGTTGCTGAACATCTTGCTGTGGTAAACCACTTTTATCGTTACACTATAGTTATCACTGTTGTATTGTTATCACCGTTATCACTGTTGTATCACGATACGAGGTCGCCTCTTGTCGCGCTGTTATACCTGGGCTGACCACCTCCGACTCCGCCCATGGCTCCACCTACCTGCCCAGGTATAAAGGTAGTCGACTGGCTGGTATTCCTCCTTGTTGGACCCGATCACCCACGAGGGTGGGCTCTGTTATTTAGTCAATAAAAACCTTTAGTTACGTTCCTAACTCGTCGCTTTTATTGGACGAATTGATAGGTATATCAATTTTATTGACTAAATTTTAAAGATGTCTACTACTGGCCAGCCAGAAGCCCTCCCAGAAGCACAGCCACACCAGCCAGCTTGGCTGCAAGCCCTCAAACCACCGTACCTGGATCTAAACCCACAGGCAGCAAACGCAGCCCTCAACTTCAAACACTGGCTGGACTGCTTCGAATCCTACCTGGAAGAATCCGGCGCCCCGCAGAGATCCAAACTAAGACTTCTGAACGCCCAAGCGAGCCCGAGAGTATACGCACTCATACAGGACACGACTACGTACGAGGCCGCTATCAACCTACTGAAACAGCAGTACCGCAGCCCGGTAAATTACATGTACACCAGGCACCTCCTAAGATCCCGCCCGCAACAGCCAGGAGAGTCTGTAGCTGAATTTTTACGGGCGCTAAGAGCACTCGGCAGGAACTGTGACTTTAAAGCGGTGACGGCTGTTGAAAATACGGAAGATAATATCCGCGATGCCTTTGTGAAAGGCCTACGGTCCGACTACTCACGGCAATGACTGCTTGAAGCTAAAGACCTCGACCTGGACAAAGCTGAAGCCCTCGCTCTCTCCCTGGAGGTGGCCCATCAGGACCAGGAGGCGTTTTCCAGGTACTGCTCGCGACCCTGGGACTCGGGCCCGACCCCTACCGCAATACCCTTCGCAGCGCCACCCCCGGGACCTACTTCAGCGTCGGCGTCCCGGACCCGACCGGGCCCGCCACCCCCGGTACCGGCTCCGACATCGGGCACCCGCGATCGGGCCGCCGGCTACTTCTTTTGCGGCCAGGAGAAGCACCCGAGGTCGCGCTGCCCAGCCAGGAACTCTACCTGCACAACCTGCAGGAAGAAAGGCCATTTCTCTAAGGCCTGCAGGAGCGGATCTTCAGAGGCCAGCAGTGCCTCATGCGAACTGTGGGGGCGGCCATCTTCTTTCACGGCAACTGAGGCCAGTATCCCCACACGTGAGTCATGGGGCGGCCATCTTTGATCAAGGCAACCGACCCCAATAGTGCCTCATGTGAGTTATGGGGGCAGCCATCTTCTCCGCCATTTTGTCCTACCTCGTGGGAGACGCCATTTTACCCACCACGCCCGACTGCCACCGGGCCCCCGGACCCGACGACCGCCTCGCCCGCAGACGACAACGACTCGCTTACCTACACGCTAGCCTCCGTCACTCTGGATCAAGCCCGCCCACACCACCTGTCCAAGTCGATGATGGACATCAAAGTAAACGGCCACGCCACGACCTGCCTGTTCGACAGCGGAAGCACGGAGAGCTTCATCCACCCAGACACGGTGAGCTTCCCCTGCCCAGACATGACCAGTACCACGGTCATTAAATGCCTGAACGACCTCTTCGCCTTGTTCGGGTTCCCAAACTATATACATAGTGACCGGGGCTCCTCTTTCATGAGCGAGGAACTCCGTCAGTTCCTACTAGCGAGAGGTATTGCAGCAAGTAGGACCACCAGCTACAACCCCCAAGGGAACGGCCAGGTGGAAAGAGAGAACGCGACGGTATGGAAGGCCGTCCTCTTAGCCTTAAAGTCTAAGGGCCTCCCAACCTCCCGCTGGCAGGAAGTCCTCCCGACAGCGCTGCACTCCATCCGGTCACTACTTTGCACTGCCGTTAACGCCACCCCCCATGAACGAATGTTTGTTTTCCCCAGGAAGTCGACTACGGGAACCACTCTACCAACCTGGCTGACCTCTCCGGGGCCCGTCTTGCTGCGAAAGCACGTGAGGGCCCATAAAACAGACCCCCTGGTCGAAAGGGTGAACCTCCTGCACGCCAACCCCCAGTACGCCTACGTGGCTTACCCAGACGGGCGGGAGGACACTGTCTCCTTACGAGACCTCGCACCCTCGGGCACTCCGGAGACACCACCTTTACCCCCCCCCACCACCCCCCCAATTCCAGCCCAGGTAGACGGCATGCCGGAACCCCACGAGCCTTCGCCGACCACGCAGACACCAGCACTAACACCGGATAATGCAGCACCGCCGCTGCGACGATCGGAGAGGCTTACGAGGCCTCCGGACAGACTGACATACCAGAACTGGTAGTACACTTCACCCCGCCGGACTCAAATCTAAACAAGGGGTGAATGTGGTAAACCACTTTTATCGTTACACTATAGTTATCACTGTTGTATTGTTATCACCGTTATCACTGTTGTATCACGATACGAGGTCGCCTCTTGTCGCGCTGTTATACCTGGGCTGACCACCTCCGACTCCGCCCATGGCTCCACCTACCTGCCCAGGTATAAAGGTAGTCGACTGGCTGGTATTCCTCCTTGTTGGACCCGATCACCCACGAGGGTGGGCTCTGTTATTTAGTCAATAAAAACCTTTAGTTACGTTCCTAACTCGTCGCTTTTATTGGACGAATTGATAGGTATATCACTTGCTCCACCAGATTAGAGCATGCACCTTCAGAGACCGAATCAGCTTTGATTCGTTTGGCCTCCTCGCGCAGACGGTTTGTGTGCTCCTGCTCCATTTTCTCCCCCAGCTGCTTCTGTTGTCTTTCCAGATTCTCCCACTCTGTGTCCAAGAACTTTTTCATTGCTGTTGTCTCTTGCTCAAGACGGCAACTCAATTGTTCTAATTGCTGTTGTAATTTGAAATAAAGTTGAGTTTGAGCTCGGTGTTCCTCAGTAATGTATATGTCTGTAAACTGGACAGACTCAGAATTCTCTGTCAAACTATGTTGTTGTTGTTCAGTGGAATTCTGTTCTGAAACTTTGTTCTCCTCTGGAGCATAAGCCTTTATGCACGCCTTCGTTTTTCCAACCTCAGTCAGCAAGTTCATTTTAGACTTGTCTTTCATACTTGGGCTGGTCTCATCGTCATCCGTTTCAGAGTCTGAGCTGATTGTCTGCACCGAGTCCTCACTCGTTATTGCTTTTAGGTAGTGCCATTCCATGTCTATTTTCTTGATCCACTCCCGTCCTAGAAGTGGTGGTCCTCCCTCAGGTAGTGCATATAAGTCCATTCCTGGGTGTTCTTTGCCCCTGTCTCTCACCTTGACTCTTATCTTTCCCATGGGGTATACTTTATGCCCCATGTATGTCTGCAATACGAACTTGGTATCTCTCAAGGGTATATGTGAGAATAGCCGGTTGTAATCCCTTCGATTTATGACTGATAGGGCTGATCCAGTGTCCAACTCCATTTTTACTTGGACTCCGGCTATTTTTAGCATGACCCAGATAGTTTGTAGGTCAGCTTCCTTACTCACATTGTGAATTCTCAGACTACCCAGTTCCTGGCCGTTTGGGTCTGAATCCGAATTCGGTTCATCTGAACTCTTCTCAGCCACCTTGTGTACTTTGTTGTACTTTTCCTGTGATGGTTTTCTTTGGTTGTTGGTCTTCTTCCCTGACCGGCATACTTTAGCTATGTGACCCAGTTTGCCACATTTTCTACATTCCTGGTTTTTAAACCAGCATTGGTTCTGATCGTGTGTTGTCTTCCCACAACGATAACATTTCGTTGTACCCGAAGTAATTTGATCCACACTGAGTACCGCTGCCTTTAGCTGCATTTCCGCAGTTCCTTTCGCTGCGGCTTCGTGTGATGCTGCAATAAGAACAGCCCTCTCAAGTGTAAGGTCGTTCTCTTCGAGCAGTTGCTTTTGCGTTCCTTCCTTCGACAACCCGCACACGAACTTGTCTCGCAATGCCTCTGTCAGATTTCCTCCAAACTGGCAGTATTTCGCTAATCTACGCAGTTCGACCAAGTATTCCGCGTTGCTTTCCTCTTTCCGTTGCGTTCTCGCATAAAATTTGAATCGTTCTGCCAACATCAGCGGTGTGGGGTTCAAGTGATCCTTCAGAACAGCAACAATATTATCAAAAGTCTGATCCGCCGGTTTAGCTGGTGATAGAAGATGCTTCAATAACCCGTATGTCTTCGCGCCCATCGAGTTTAGCAAGGTTATAGCTTTATCATCATCTTCTATTTTATTGGCCTCACAATATATCTCGATACGTTCTACGTACGTAGCCCAGTCTTCCACCTCGGCATCGAAGTTGTTGATGTTACCATGCTTAGGCCTCTTCACTATCTCCCACTATCTTTCTGCGAAACAACAGGATTTCTCTTTAACTTTTTAACTTTTTCTTTTTTTTTTCCAAAAATGGCGGTTTCTCGCGCTTGTCTTCTTCCCCGCCTACTGGCAAAATGGCGGTTTCCCGCGCTTGTCTTCTTCCCCCCTACTGGCAAAATGGCGGTTTCCCGCTCCTGACTTCTTCCTCTGGTGGGAGGGGTAAGCTTTGCCCTCGGGCGACGACCGCTGGTTTACGGGGTTTGTAGCCTGTGCGCCGGCTTCAGTTTATTCTGAAGCGCGCGCTAGAAAAGCCGATCGCGTTCCTTGTTCCCCCCCCTTCTTCTTTTCGGCAGGGGCAACCGGCACTGGGGACAACCAGTTGGCGTCGGACAGATCCAGCTCCTGGTCCTTCACGGCAGCTGCTGCAAGCCGCTGGCCGGAACCTCGCTCGGTCTCTCTCTCGGGCTCTGTCTCTCCCGCTCGCGCGGCTCTCGCTCGCTCTCTCTCGGGCTCTGTCTCTCCCGCTCGCTCGGCTCTCGCTCGCTCTCTCTCGGGCTCTGTCTCTCCCGCTCGCGCGGCTCTCCCTCAGCGGCTTTAAACACCTCTCCCAGACCTCCCGCAGTCCGGTCCTTTCCTCCCCGGCTGCGGCTGATTCTTCGCGGGTTATTTAGTTATTTATTTATTTATTGCCTCCGCGCCTTATGATCCCGGTCGCAGCGCCTCATGGTCGCGGTATTTGTCCGGCCTTTTTCGCCGTCGCGGTCTAGTCGTCTCACGACGCTCCCCAGCCCGCTTGTACCGCGGCTTCTGCTCCATGCTGCCCCAGTCTCAGCGCCTCTGGGCCCGACTTCTGTCCGGCTCCTTTCCCCCTCGACCGTGATCGAGTGCACCGCCCTTATCCTGCGTTTATTTGTTTCTATTTTCCCTTTACTCACAGTCACCGTGGCCGACTTGCTTCTCGTGTTGATCGGCTCACTCACCACCGTGGCAGAAGGGACAATCCGTGCCTGTTGCTGATGGAAGACTTCGTGTTTGAAATCTTCCTCCTTTCTTGGTCTGCAGACTCGAGTTTTCTCTCAGCAAAACGACGAGGGCGGGTGCCTCTTCTCGACGCTCGTCCACCTCTTCAGAAGTATTGTTGCCGCAGGGTAAGATCGAACTCGTCGCCACTGTAAAGTCTGTGGGTTGTATAGCAAAGTAATACACAGACTACAAGAGTAACTTAAACAGGACTTTACTATTCGAAGGTCAGGGCGAATCTGCCCAATAAATTCTGCCACAGCACTTATATACCGGTGTGGTCACCGTCGGTATTACAGTATACAGCAGCCAGGATAAAGTAGTGCCACACCTAAAATAGTTCTCTTAAAGGTGGACGGTTACATACAATAGTTCTCTTAAAGGTAGAACAGTTACATACACTACAACATCCACCCTCAACATCCTGCTGGGCACTGCATAGCACGGGAGGCAATTGGGAACCCGGGTTGGTTTCTGGCCATGAAGCCAAACATCAGTGAACATCCCTTCGACGACAGCGGCGGGTAAGCCCAATCGAGCGGCACGGGGGGGGGAAGTCGGCCGAGTTGTCAGTAAGAGAAGGGGAGGGAAACGGCGAAAAGGGCGGAGAACACGACCGCAGCCGGTGTCAGGGGCCGGACTGCAATCGGGGCAGAGACGCGCAGCGGCCAGAAAAGCATTTATGTCCACAAGGACCGCGGGAGTGGCGGGGAACAAGAGCAGCAGCGTAGGGGAAATAATGGACCGCTGGGAGGCGAGAATGGCAACAGCGCGATGATCGCCATTTTGAGTCGGCTGGGGAAGAAGACAAGCGCGGGAAAAGCTGCCAAACGCGGGAAAAGCCGCCAAGCGCGGGAAGCCGCCATTTTGAAAAAAATAAAATAAAATAATAATCATATCCGAAGGAAAGGAAACTCAACAAGGATGCCAAAAATGGGTAACATCACTGCTTTTGATAGCGATGTGGAAGATTGGGCCACTTATGTGGAACGCATCGAAGTTTGCTGTACAACGAATGAGGTACCGGAGGATAAGAAAGCACTAACCCTATTAAACTCGATGGGTGCGAAGACGTACGGGTTATTAAGGAACCTTGTAACACCAGATAAACCGGTAGGAAAGAGTTTTGTGGATATTGTTACTATCCTGCAAGAGCATTTAAACCCCATGCCGCTGCTGATAGCGGAATGATTTAAATTCTACAAAAGAATTCAACTTAAAGAGGAAAGCAACGCTGAATTCTTAACCGAACTGCGCAAGTTATCAAAGTACTGTCAGTTCGGTACAGGACTAGCAGACGCACTGAGAGATAACTTTGTGTGTGGGCTCCTAAGGGAAGGAACCCAGAAGCGACTGCTAGAGGAAAAGGATCTTACGCTGGACAAAGCTTTCAGCATTGCAGCATCGCATGAGGCAGCAGCACGAGGCGCTGCAGAGATACAGCAAAGGCCATTGGAATTCAGCACCAATGAAATGGCATTGGGCGCAGTAAAGTGCTATCGTTGCGGAAGGACAACGCACGACCAGAACCAGTGCTGGTTCAAAGATAAAGAATGCAGGCAATGTGGCAAACTTGGTCACATAGCAAGAGTATGCCGGTCAGGAAAGAAGACCAGCAGCAAAAAGTCGCCGCAGGAGAAGTACAAAAAAGTACACAAGGTGACAGAGAACAGTTCGGATGAACAGAAGATGGATTCAGACTCCAGCAGTAAGGAACTGGGTTGTCCAAAAATACATAATGTGGGTAACACAGCAGACCACCAAACTATCTGGGTCATGCTTCGGATAGCAGGAGTCCAAGTGAAGATGGAATTGGACACTGGATTGGCATTAACGGTCATGAATAAGCAAGATTACAAAAGGTTATTCTCGCACATTCCCCTGAGGGATACGGAGATTGTATTGAAAACATACATGGGGCAAATAGTATGCCCCAAAGGAAAGATAAAAGTAAATGTGGTCTACAATGGTAAAGAAAGTCAGAAAATTGACTTGTATGTGTTACCTGATGGAGGTCCGCCACTACTGGGACGGGAATGGATCCGGAGAATAAATGTGGATTGGCATTCCATACAAGCACTGACTGTAGATGCCTGTAAAGAGGATGACGTCAAACCTAAACGACTGTCCAAAATATTGGACGATGTTAAGGAGGTGTTCCAACAGGGACTGGGAACACTGAAAGGAATTACGGCAAGCATCAAGGTTGAAGAACATGCAAACCCAAAATTTTTCAAAGCCAGACCTTATGCGATACGACCTGCTGTGGAAGCAGAGCTGGAAGGGCTAGAGCATTCAGGAGTACTGTCCAAGGTGGACTGGAGCGAATGGGCCACACCCATTGTTCCTGTCATGAAGCGTTCGTTGAGCAACAAGCCGGGGGAACCTGGGAAGGTTCGCATCTGTGGCGATTTCAAGATCACTGTTAATCCGGTTCTTCACACGGTGCAATATCCGCTTCCGCAGATTGAAGATATCTTCGCTTCGCTGTCTGGCAGGAAACACTTCACCAAGATAGACCTGGCGCAGGCGTACCTACAGATGGAAGTTGATGAAGCGTCACGCCAGTATCTCACGATCAACACACATAAGGGCTTATATCGGTATAATAGACTGGTTTTTGGAGTGGCATCGGCTCCAGTGATTTGGCAAAGGGCCATGGAGCAGGTATTGCAGGGAATTCCAGGCACACAATGCTACCTGGACGACATCTTGATTACAGGAGATGATGATAAGGATCACCTCGCGAATTTGGAGCAGGTGCTCACCAGATTGAAAGAATATGGGCTCAGAGTTAATCGCCAGAAATGTGAGATCTTTCAAAAGCGAATCTCGTACTGCGGCCACGTCATTGACCAGGAAGGGCTCCATAAGTCACCTGACAAGATCGAAGCTGTTGTGAAAGCTCCTGCTCTGGAAAATGTATCCCAGTTGAGGTCGTTCCTTGGGTTGGTTAACTATTACCACAAGTTTCTTCCAAATTTATCCACGGTGTTACACCCGCTGAACACTCTGTTGCAAATGGGAATACCATGGAAGTGGAGCGATGATTGTAAACGGGCTTTTCAAAAGAGCAAGGCACTGGTCACCTCTAAGGAAGTGTTGGCTCACTTTAACCCAACGCTGCCTATTCGCTTAGCTTGTGATGGTTCTCCATATGGTATCGGGGCAGTGCTCTCACATAAGTTTCCAAATGGCTTGGAAAGGCCAGTCGCGTTCGCATCCAGATCATTGACCTCCGCAGAGCGCAACTATGCTCAGATAGATAGGGAGGCTCTCAGCCTCGTGTGGGGAGTTAAGAAATTTAACCATTACCTGCAAGGCCAAAAGTTTACACTGCTGACAGATCACCAGCCGTTGGTTTCCATTTTCAACCCTAAGAAGGGTGTTCCGGTAATGACGGCGCAGAGGCTTCAGAGATGGTCCCTTTTCCTAGGGGCACATCAATATGATATCGAATTCAAAGGTACAAAGCAACATGGTAATGCTGATGGGCTGTCGCGCCTGCCACTACCTACAGCGGAAGAGGCACCGGCAGTTGACCCTGTCGAGATATTTCACTCGACCATCATCGAATGCTTACCAGTCACCAATGCGGGTATTGAGAGAGAGACCCGAAACGACCCGACACTGTCTCGGGTCTACGACTTGACAGTGAAGGGGTGGCCAGCACATGGCGACCCACTGTTACCAGCATTCTCAGCCAGACGAGAACAGCTGTCCGTATGTCAAGGAACATTGATGTATGGAACAAGGGTGATTATTCCTCCTAAATTAAGGGAGAGAGTTCTGAAGGAATTGCATGAAGGTCATCTGGGGGGAGTCAAGATGAAAAGCCTTGCTAGGGCTTATGTGTGGTGGCCAGGTATCGACAAACAAATAGAGGATCTGACTAAAAGCTGCTCAGGGTGCCAAAAAGTTCAAAACGCACCCCCAATTGCACCGCTGCATCCGTGGGAATGGCCTTCAACCCCATGGCAACGTGTGCATATCGACTTTGCAGGTCCATTCATGGATTCCATGTTTTTGATAGCAGTAGACGCACATTCTAAATGGCCAGAAGTGATTAAGATGTCGACCACTACCTTGGTGAAGACGATCGCAGTTCTAAGAACCATATTTGCAAGGAATGGGTTGCCGGAACAAATATGTTCAGACAACGGACCACAGTTCGTGTCAGAAGAATTCCAGAAATTCATGAAAAAGAATGGGGTGAAACATTATACATCTGCCCCATATCATCCGGCTACAAATGGGTTGGCCGAGAGATTTGTACAAACGTTCAAAAAGGCGATAAAGGCCATGAGCGAAGACCATATTCCACTACAACACAAGGTGGACAATTTCCTGATGGCATATCGAAACGCCACGCATGCAGTGACAAATCAAAGCCCTGCCATAATGTTCTATAACAGGAGGTTGCGGTCCCGGTTGGATTTGTTAAAACCCAATGTGTGAAGGGAAGTCGAAAACAAGCAATTCCAGCACGTAAATAACAAGGCCACTCGGAGTTTCGAAATAGGACAACCAGTGTTGGCCAGGGACTATAGGAATGATAAATGGCAATCCGGAACAATTCGTGCCCGACAAGGACCCTTGATGTACACGGTAGACGTTGGAGAGAACGTAATACGACGTCATGCTGACCAACTTGTGGAATCGAGAACAAGGGTCGACCCCATGTCTACGGCAGAGACACCAGTTGAAGAAGTTATTGAGCCTGTGGCATCTACCTCAGACTCGAACGTACATGATGATGTTCAATCCATAGGAGATCAAATGGATGAGTCACCCCAGCAACGAGAACCAGAGACCCCTGAAAGGCGTTATCCGGCCCGGATCAGGAGGCCTCCTCAGAGACTGAATCTTTGAACAGTTTTGTGTGAAAGTTGTATATATGTTATCCATGTAATGTTTAAATTGGGGTGTACACTGTTAAGCTAAAGGGGGAGGAATTGTAGTGTATGTAACCTGTACCACCTTAAGAGGATACCTTAAGGTGATGGACTACTTTTTGATGGCTCCTGTACATTGTAGTACCGGTGGTGACCACACCGGTATATAAACCCCGCGGCGCAAAGTGTATCCCAGTTCAGCCCTGACCCTCAATTACTAAAGGCCTGTTTAATTATTTCTGTAGTCTGTGTCCAGTTATTCAGCATAACTACATTTGAAAACACAGACTCAACATCTACCCCTCTGGGAATCAAACCATATTTGGCAATCTTGGAGAAAAAGAGGAGGAGAAATGAAACCGAGATGCTGCTGGAGGGACTGCTTGCACCAACCCTCACCCTCCCCAATGAGGGTACAGGCCAAGGGGAACATTTCTGCAGCTAACCGAAGAGCAAAGCTGGAGGAGGCTATGCTTCTCCAGGGAAGCAGTAACAGACCTTTGCCTCCTGCCCCAATGCTGATCAACAGTCAACCTCCAGGGCATGCACAACATGCCCTGTTGCAGTTAAGGGCACTGCAGCCCTGAAACTTTGGTGCATCTGGCTGCCAGTAATACCAGCCAATCTGTGGTCCATGCAAGTATCCAGCAGGTGACTGATGCTAAAGCAAACTCCTTCACCTTCTCTGTGAACATTTGTAAGCAGCAGAAAAGGGTTCTAGGATCTGCAGAGATTGAAGGAATCCCCAAACATAGATAATATGCTCTGCCTACAATGCTGTAGCCTTCATTAACTACCATCAGTGTGCAGTTACTCTTATTTTGATCTATAAAAACAACTTAACCTTTCTTAAATCTTCTAACTTTACATCATTAAACCTTTCTCAACTTTTGTAGACTTTCTTGAGCTGTCTGACCACCTAATCATCTTCAAAAGCACTGCAAAATGTCCCTCAACCTTCTGAAAATGTCTGCTTTAGTGAACAAAACCTGACCTTAAATATCATTAAAAATCTTAAAATATCACAAAGGTATTCCCACTTCATGTGACATGATGACCAAGGTAACGTGGATCATTTTCAAAGGCAGCGTTCAACAAACAAACATGTGTCAGAAACTATAATGCCAGATTTTAATTAGTTTGACAAAAAACACACTTCCAACTATTTCTTCTATGATTTTTCTTCCCAGCGTCTAAATCACTGGAAGGAGACAAAACCTGTGATAATAACTCTCTGTCAAGGCCTTGTTAAAGGTTATCTGTCCAAGAACTATGATACATCAATCTGCCTTCGTTCTTCAATTTTAAAAAGCCTCTAGTTTCAGCTAGTACTAAGGTAATGATTTGCTACACCTGGCTATAGAATTATAGAATCATAGAATGGTTACAGCACGGAAGAAGGTCATTCAGCCCGTCGAGCCCGTGCCAACTCTGTTAGTCCCACTTCCTGCCCTTTCCCCGTAGCCCTGCCAATTTTTTTCTTTCAGATACTTATTTAACTCCATTTTGAAAGGTAAGATTGAGCCTGCCTCCACCACCCTTTCAGGCAGTGCATTCCAGATCTTAACCACTCGCTGCGTTAAAAAAGTTTTTTCTTACGTTGCCTTTGGTTCTTTTGCCAATCACCTTAAATCTGTGTTCTCTGGTGTTCGATCCTTCTGCCAATGGGAACAGTTTCTCTCTATCTACTCTGTCCAGACCCCTCATGATTTTGAACACCTCTATCAAATCTCCTCTCAATCTTCTCTGCTCCAAGGAGAACAACCCCAGCTTCTCCAGTCTATCAATGTAACTGAAGTCCCTCATTCCTGGAATAATTCTCATAAATCTTTTCTGCACCCTCTCTAAGGCCTTCACATCCTTCCTAAAGTGTGGTGCCCAGAATTGGACACAATACTCCAGTTGGGGCCGAACCAGTGTTTTATACAGGTTCATCATAATTTCCACACTTTTGTACTCTATACCTCTATTTATGAAGCCCAGGATCCCGTAAGCCTTTTTAACTGCTTTCTCAACCTGCCCTGCCACCTTCAATGATTTGTGCACACATATACCCCCAGGTCTCTCTGTTCGTGCACCCCCTTTAGGATTGTACCATTTAGTTTATATGTCCTCTTCTCATTCTTTCTACCAAAATGTATCGCTTTTCACTTTTCTGCGTTAAATTTCATCTGCCACGCGTCCGCCCATTTCACCAGCCTGTCTATGTCTTCCTGAAGTCTCTCACTCTCCTCCTCACTGTTCACTATGATTCCAAGTTTTGTGTCATCTGCAAATTTTGAAATTATGCCGTGTACACCCATGTCCAAGTCATTAATATATATCAAGAAAAGCAGTGGCCCTAGAACTGACCCCTGGGGAACACCACTGTATACCTTCCTCCAGTCCGAAAAACAACCGTTCCCCACTACTCTCTGTTTCCAGTCATTTAACCAATTTCATATCCATGCTGCCACTGTCCCTTTTTTCCCATGGGCTTCAAATTTGCTGGCAAGCCTATTATGTGACACTTTGTCGAACACCTTTTGGAAATCCAAGTACACTACGTTAACCGCATTATCCTCATCAACCTTGTTGTGTATGTACCTTTAAGAGAAGAACTGATTCTATACTGCAGTACCGGCAGTGACCACCCCTGTATATAAAGCCATAGCAGGCTTCTGTATTTCAGTCTTGAGTTCCCCTCTGTTCAGTAAATACCTGTTTTATTGTTCTCCTGCAGTCCGAGTATTATTGATACCCGGACACTACACTGGTGACGGGCAGGTTCGAACTCACCTGCAGTACTGCATCACCTCACAGGGATCTTTTCCCTGAAGAGAAGCTTCTTGGAGGTCGAAGTCAGAACGGCGGGCGTCGACCGCAGGCAACCGCCCAGGGATCCATCGGAGAGTTGCAGGGGAGGCTGTGGAGAGCTGGGCCTGGCTCCCCAGTCGAGGTGTTCCAGCAAGTCGTGCTGGTAGCAGGTAGTGCGCTGACCCTTCCGGACTGCGGCGGGCTCAGGCTCGATCGAGCGGCTCTGCAAAGGGGCCGTGCAGCGTCATCGGGAGGAAGAGAGAGAGAGGGTGGAGCGCACAGGGCGCGGTCGGTGCTCAAGAACCGGGCAGCGTGGAGAGGATAGAACGAGGGGAAGGAAAAGTGATACGCGCCGAAGCCGCGGGTCGCCGCCATTACCCTGTAGAATGCTAGGAGCAGCGTGGCAGCAAGGGGAAGAAGGAAAAGCGCGGGAGGTGCCATTTTATTCCATTGGGGAAGAAGGAAAAGCGCAGGAGGCGCCATTTTATTCCATTGGGGAAGAAGAAAAAGCGCGGGAGGTGCCATTTTAAATCACTCAAGATGCCGAAGAGTGGCAGTATCACTGCTTTCGACAACAAGGTAGAAGACTGGACCACGTATGTGGAAATAATTGAAGTGTACTGTGAGGCAAATGAGGTGGCTGATGGAAAGAAGGCGTCGGTATTATTAAATTTGATGGGCGCGAGAACGTACGGCCTATTGTGGAATTTAATTACCCCAGCTAAACCAATGGAGAAAAGTTTTGAAGAGATTGAGTGGCCTAGAAATTCAGTCGCGTTTGCGCCCACTTATGGGCTATAGAGTGGTTTGCGCCGGAAGTTTTTCGCGCCCGAAATTCAGTTGGTCCGTAACATCGACGTTAGCCGGTAGCGCTGCGCCGGCACCGATGACGTCATCGGTGTGCGCAGCGCCCCGGTTCCAATGCAATTCCAGTCCGACCGCCAAATTCAGTTGCGGCCGCCTCTCCCGTGGCGGCCGCAAACAGCGTTTGCAAAACGGTGCCTTGCAGCTCCGAGAGGCCGGCGCATAAAGGTGGAGGGGCGGCCGGCCACTTTCCCGGCGGCCGCCTGGCCGCACCTCCCTCCCCGGACTCCTGCACCACCCCCCCGCGGCATTGGTGTCTCACTCCCGCGAGCCCGGCACTTCTCCGTGGTGCCGGGCTCATTTGCCGGGGGAATCCAGCGGCGATCTCACGGCTGCAGGCAGCTCCTCCTTAAGAGAAGGAGGAGGCCTGCAGTACCCCAGCCTGCCGCACCGCATCGGGTGCCGCAGCGGCAGCTGGACGCCTGAAACTGACATTCTTCGCCCCAAACGAGGTGGCCAAACCCTCCAATAGTGCCCGCCTCCGTGTTGGGGCGGCGCAACTGAATTTCAGGTGGGCGCTACGGGAATCCGGCCGAGCGCTAAATTTCGGGCGCTAAAGACCTGGCGGGGCTATACCTAATTTCTAGGCCTTAATACCTTACAGGAACACCTAAACCCTACACCGCTGCTGATAGCAGAAAGATTCAAGTTCCATAAAAGAAACCAGCACAAAGATGAGAGCAATGCTGACTATCTTATGGAACTACGCAAGTTATCGAAGCACTGCCAGTTCGGAGCAGGACTGGCAGACACCTTACGGGATAAGTTTGTCTGTGGGCTCCAGAGTGAAGGAACCCAGAAACAACTACTTTCGGAAAAGGACCTGACGCTAGAACAGGCTTTCAGCGTGGCAGTATCCTACGAAGCAGCAGCACGGGGAGCTGCGGAAATACAACAGAAACCATAAGAATACAGCGCTAACGAAATGGCGTATGGAGCAGAAAAGTGCTATCACTGCGGCAGAACAACCCATGATCAGAAGGACTGCTGGTTTAAGGACAAAGTATGCAGGCAATGTGGGAAAATGGGACATATAGCAAGAGTCTGCAGGTCGGGAAAGAAAACCAACACTACAAGAACTACTAAGGAAAAGTACAAGAAAGTAAAGAAATTGACAGACAGTAGTTCGGAAGATCAGGAGAGTGATAAGGACTCCGGGAGCAGGAGACTAAGTTGTCTAAAGTTACACAACGTGATCGCAAAGGAGGATCACCGAACCATTTGGGTCACCCTCATGATAGCAGGGTCCCCAGCAAAGATGGAATTGGACACAGGATCAGCCCTAACTGTCATGAATCGACGAGACTATGAGCGGCTATTCCCACACATACCCTTGAAGGACACGTCCATTGTATTGAAGACATACACGGGGCAAAAAGTCTACCCCAGAGGAAAAATAAGGGTGCCAGTTGAATACAACGGCAAGGAAACACAGAAACTGTATCTATATATACTACCAGATGGAGGACCACCATTATTGGGACGTGAATGGATCCGAAAAATACAATTGGATTGGCATTCCATTCAGGCGCTAACTGTGACTGATAAAAAGGATGATGACGTCACACCTGGACGACTGTCAAAGATTCTAACTGACGTGAAAGAGGTGTTCCAACAAGGACTTGGGACTCTAAAAGGAGTAACGGCAATGATAAAAATCGAAGATAATGCAAACCCAAAATTTTTTAAGGCCAGACCGGTACCTTACGCGATCCGCCCAGCCGTTGAAGCAGAGCTGGAGAGTCTGGAGCATTCGGGTGTGCTGTCCAAGGTGGACTGGAGCGAGTGGGCCACACCCATTGTTCCTGTAATGAAGAAATCATTGAGCAGCACGCCTGGGGAACCGAAGAAGGTTCGCATCTGTGGGGACTTCAAGGTAACAGTGAACCCGGTCCTGCACACAGTACAATATCCACTTCCACGGATAGAAGATATTTTTGCCTCACTATCTGGAGGGAAACGCTTTACGAAGATTGATCTGGCCCAAGCGTATCTACAAATGGAGGTGGAAGAAGCATCTAGGAAATACCTCACGATAAACACTCACTAAGGCTTTTACCAGTACAATCAACTGGTATTCGGGGTAGCATCAGCCCCGGCTATTTGGCAGAGAGCGATGGAACAAGTCCTGCAAGGGATCCCGGGGACCCAGTGTTATTTGGACGACATCCTGGTTACGGGCAAAAATGACAGGGAACACCTTGCCAACCTGGAGCAGGTGCTCACGAGATTACAGGAATATGGGCTACGAGCCAACCGCCCCAAATGCGAGTTCTTCAGGAGACAAATCTCGTATTGTGGCCACATGATTGATGAGGAAGGCTTGCATAAGTCGCCGGACAAGATTGAGGCTGTAGTCAAGGCTCCAGCACCGGAAAATGTGTCGCAACTGAGTTCGTTCCTCGGGTTGGTGAACTACTACCATAAGTTCTTGCCGAATTTATCTACAATTCTGCACCCACTGAACGCCCTGCTGCAAACTGGAGTAACATGGAAATGGAGTGATGAGTGTAAGCGTGCCTTTCAGAAATGTAAATGCCTAATCACTTCAAAAGAAGTATTGGCCCACTACAACCCAACACTACCGATTCGGTTACCATGTGATGCGTCTCCCTATGGCATTGGAGCGGTGCTGTCACACAAATTCCTTGACGGTTCAGAGAGGCCAATAGCCTTTGCGTCGCGCTCGTTAACCTCAGCCGAGCGGAACTACGGCCAGATTGACAGGGAGGCCCTCAGCCTGGTGTGGGAGGTGAAGAAGTTCAATCATTATCTGCACGGACAGAAATTCACCCTACTGACTAATCATCAGCCCCTGGTCTCCATTTTTAACCCAAAGAAGGGCGTTCCGGTGATGATGGCGCAACGGCTGCAAAGATGGTCACTTTTTCTAGGGGCACATCAGTACGACATAGAGTACAAGGGTACAAAACAGCATGGAAATGCTGATGGGCTGTCACGCCTACCGTTGCCTACGGTAGAGGAAGCACCTGCAGTGGACCCTGTTGAGATATTCCATGCAACCATAGTCAAATGTCTACCTGTTACAAACTCAAGTATAGAGAAGGAAACCCGAAATGACCCGACACTCTCTTGGGTCTATGATTTGACGGTGAAGGGATGGCCAGCACATGGCGACTCACTGTTGCCAGCATTCTCGCCAAGGAGAGAACAGCTGTCAGTGTGCCGGGGGACCTTGATGTGTGGATCCCGAGTGGTAATTCCACCCAAGTTGAGAGATAGAGTGCTCAATGAGCTTCATGAAGGTCATCTGGGAGGGGTAAAAATGAAGAGCCTAGCCAGGGCGTTTGTGTGGTGGCCGGGAATCGATAAAGAAATCGAGGATATGACCAAGAGATGCACAGGATGCCAGAAGGTCCAAAACGCTCCACCACAGGCCCCGCTACATCCATGGGAGTGGCCCTCATCTCCATGGCAACGGGTACACATTGATTTTGCTGGTCCATTTATGGACTCAATGTTCCTAATCACTGTGGACGCCCATTCGAAATGGCCAGAGGTCATCAAAATGATCTCCACCACCACGGAGAAAACTACTGCAGTCCTACGGACCATCTTCGCCAGGAATGGCTTGCCAGAACAGATTTGCTCCGACAATGGGCCACAGTTTGTGTCCGAGGATTTCCGGAGGTTTCTGAGGAATAATGGGGTGAAGCATTACACATCTGCCCCATATCATCCAGCCACAAATGGATTGGCTGAGAGGTTTGTTCAGACCTTTAAAAAGGCAATAAAGGCAATGCATAATGACGACATACCACTACAACACAAGGTGGATAATTTCTTGTTTGCTTATCGGAATGCGACACATGCAGCCACCAACCAAGCTCCAGCCATAATGTTCTTCAACCGAAGGCTAAGATGTTGCCTGGATTTGCTCAAACCAAACATAAGACGAGATGTTGAGGATAAGCAATTCCAGCACATAAATGAGAAGCCAACCAGGAACTTCAAGATAGGGCAACCAGTCTTGGCCCGTGACTACCGAACAGAAAAATGGCAGCCAGGAACGATATGCACACTGCAGGGACCACTTATGTACACAGTGGACATTGGAGAGAGCATCGTGAGACGCCATGCTGACCAGATTCTAGAGTCACAGGAACAAGCCAAACCCATACCACGAGCAGGTGCACCTGGTAATCAACCCGAAGTACAGATTGCGTCTACCACAGAAGCAGTGGTATTGGAAGCTGACGAACCAACCAATGACAATGAGCCAGAATCAACTCCGCCGCAAGAACAGGATACTCGAGAAAGGCGCTATCCAGTCAGGATCAGGATGACTCCTCAAAGACTGAACTTATAAATGATTATTTCAGTTGATGTATATAGTACAGAGAAAATTGTAATTGTAATTAGTTATTATTTAGTTGTTAAATGAATGTTATGTACTGTTTATCTAAAAGGGGAGGAATTGTTGTGTATGTACCTTTAAGAGAAGAACTGATTCTATACTGCAGTACCGGCAGTGACCACCCCTGTATATAAAGCCATAGCAGGCTTCTGTATTTCAGTCTTGAGTTCCCCTCTGTTCAGTAAATACCTGTTTTATTGGTCTCCTGCAGTCCGAGTATTATTGATACCCGGACACTACAAACCTTCTCTGTTAGCTTATCAAAAAACTCAATCAAGTTGGTTAAACATGATTTGCCTTTAACAAATCCGTGCTGGCTTTCCTTAATTAATCCACACCTATCCAAGTTACTGTTAATTTTGTCCCTGATTGCTGTTTCTAAAAGCTTCCCCACTACTGAGGTTAAACTGACTGGCCTGTAGTTGCTGGATTTATGTTTACTTCCTTTTTTGAATAAGGGTGTAACATTTGCAATTCTCCAGTCCTCTGGCACCACCCCCGTATCTAGGATTGGAATATTATGGCCAGTACCTCCGCGATTTCTGCCCTCAATTCGCTCAGCATCCTAGGATGCATCCTATCCGCTCCTGGTGATTTATTTATTGTAAGTGCAGCCAGCCTTTCTAATACCTCTTCTTTATCAATTTTTATCCTATTAAATGTCTCCACTACCTCCTCCTTCACTATGTCTATGGCAGCATCCTCTTCCTTGGTGAAGACAGATGCAAAGCACTTGTTTAGTATCTCAGCCATACCCTCTGCCTCCATGCATAGATCTCCTTTTTGGTCCCTAATGGGCTCCACCCCTCCTCTTACTACCCTTTTGCTATTTATATGCCTGTAGAAGACCAGAATGTGTGTATGTCTTACAAGGATTAACCCTTTAACTTGAGGATCTCTTGCAGTGGCCTAAGGAGAGGATCTCAGAGACAAGAATGTTGGAATTCAGGCCAACACCATATGCCTGATGTCAGAGAGCTTGGCTGTATATCTACAGGTGCCCCATTTGGATGTGTGTGCCTTCATAAATGACTTTTTAATGCACTTCTTTCTCTGATACAGCACCATAAAAATGTGCCATTGATCTACTGTACATAGGTATGAGAGTGGAAGATCAGGAGTAAGAACATTTTAAAATCATTTTAAAAGAAATAACAAGTTGCTTAAACTAATAATTTTTGCATGTAATCTATACATACTTCTTGCAACAGCAAATTCAGGAACTAGAAATGGAGGCTAGTGTAACAAAAGAAGAAAAACAACATAACTATGGCTGATGCTTTATTGTATCATGCAATAATGATACTCCCGGTTTCAGGTAGGAGTTAAACTCTCCCGGGCCTCACACTGCCAAGGTTAGGATGGATTGCTGTCCGCCTTGGCCCCTGCCCACATAACAGCTTCCTCAAATTAAAATCAGGGCTTATGTGTCTGAGACCATCTACCCATTTACTGAATAGAAGCCCTTGTGGCTGATGTAGAATTGATTATGGGCAATTGCCACTTGAGTGAAATCAATGACACCCAAAGCCCCAGGGAAAGTGGCAATGACATAAAATTGCTTCCATAGTTGCTTGGCACTTAATGGTGACAGTGTTAACAGTCACATCTTGAATACAAATGGATGTCATTTTCTGGCTAATTCGTGCCAAATCTCTGAAGATGCTTCAAATGAGCCAGTGCAAAAGGCTTCAGGGCACTTGTGACCTTCGCAACTATGGACAGAGCAGTTCTAGGTACAAAGCAGACCTTCAAGTCATCTGCTACCAAGTGAGACAGTTCATTAATTGCCTCTGCTCAACTTCTTTAGACATTGCTCTTCTGTTAGTCACAGTACAATATTGTGGCACTACAGGTCCTCTCCCTCAGACACGGTCTTCTCCTGAGAGTACTGTGCCTGCATGCCCTCACCTCACCTCCCTTTTCTCCCATTCCTCAGCTGAAAGGATGATGGCAGCCACAATAGGAGCAAAAGACATTTTGCTGTCTTCCTGCTCGGTTTAGTGACAAGCTTATCCCATTAGTGCAAGCTCCAAGCTGAACTTATAAGTGACATTTGTGCCATCTTTTCAAGTGATCAAAAAGTTCAATGTGGCCTACTTTAATTGGATTGATCCCATACTTCATGAGCTTAATCAGTGTTTTTGCGACAGCTTCACAAACCCATTTCTAACAGAATGTCAGAAACTGGTAACTTCCATCCACAAAGGTTGACTGATCTGACTTTCACCGATGCTGCTGGGCATTGTAAGATCATGAGAAACATTGCTGACATCCAAAAACACAGCCCCTCCCTTCTGTCTGAACTAAAACAGGCAAATATAAGTTAAAGATTAAATGTACTAAACATGCTACTTTACAAATCTCAGACTTCTCATAAATGTCATTTTTTTTAGAAAACTAATTACTTGAAAAGGCATTTGTATTGTAGTTAGGAAAGGCATCTCTGCAACTGTAGTGAGATCAGGAAATTTAAGCTGAGTTTACAAATAAACCAAATGAGGCTTGTTTTCTGAATATTGTCATAGGTTAATAGCACTCTTGTGTACCATTCACCTATAATCATTCAAGTTCTCTGTTCCCTCTCATGATTTCAGTTCTTCTATTTTCAATGGCATTTGGACAGCTGATTTTGCCCAATTTCTTTAGTGAATGGTTCCCTTTTTTGCTCTCTGCTTTTTAGAGATTTTATAATCGCATTGGCCCAGAAATTCCGTTCGCAGGCCTCCTGCGGGCGGAGGGCTGCAATCTGGTAAAATCTGCGCCTGGACCGGAGGGCTCCCGGGAGGTGCAGAGTTCCGTTGCTGGGCTTCTTCAAACTGCCAGTGGGCAGGGCCCATGTATCCCAGAGGCACAGGCGGTTCGCAGCGTCCCTGGGATCACGTGGGCCATGGGGAGCCAATCTGAGAAGGAAATCTCCATTCATACATTTGACAGGAAGACCTGTCAACTATATGAATAGAAATCACCCCCAAAAACATAGTAAAACTTTAAATAATTTTTTTTTTAAATCACATTTTTAAAATGACTTTAAATTACATAAATTAAATATTTTAAACAAAAATTTTATTTTTTGAAAAAAAAAATTAAAGTTTTTAACGGGGCTAAAAATAAACTTACCTTTCCTTAAAGTATTTTTAAATGATAAATCAGTGGAAATTGTTTTTTTTACTTTTTTCAACTCTTATCCTGGTAAAAGCAGGCCTTGCACCTGCTTTTACCAGGTGCAAGAATTGTAAGTGTTTTCTGTGGGCGGAGGGTCTCCAAAAAATAGAACTCTCCACCCGCAGAGGCCCTGCTCCAGCGCAGCCAGAGGGTCTGTCAAGAGCTTTCTTGACAGATTGGAAATGCCGGTTTCCAGCACATGCACAGTGCATGCCTAAAACCGGCATTTCCATTGGACCTACGGTTGAGTACACAGCGCGTACCTACCCGTAGGGACCGGAATTTCTGCCTCATTACTTTAATTATTTTGTAACAGTACTTTGAACAGTTTAGCTTTGAATATTAAGCAACAAAAAGATGTATTTACCACAGTTATTATTGGTGTTCGGTATTCTGACAGTAATTTTAATAACATTAAATAGACTTTATTGGAATTAATGTTGACTGCAATTCCTAAATTTGCTAGGAATCCTGTATGATTTTTATAAGTCTGGAAACAAATTCTTTAGGATCCTAGAGAATAAATAATTTATCACATGATTCACTCCAGCAATGCAAAGATTCTATATGATTTACTTTTAGTAAGGAAGAACAGATCCAAAGATGAGTTTCTAAAAACCCAATACAGCATTCTGTCTAATGCACAAATGATCTTTGCCATTGCATATACACAATGTTTGGTGCAATCTACCACATTATCTTCCATTCCTGACACTATTTCCTTCAGTGACATTTTAGATTTTACACAGCTCAACATTTGACCTCAATGTTTGGTCCAGTATTGGCTGAGCCAAGCCAATACAATTCGGTTGTGTTTGGCAAGCTGATCTGTTCTGAGCACATCCCTGTCACTTACCCTCAGTTCTGTTTGCCAGGCTGCTTTGCATCACTTCAGCACAAACACTCTGCTCATAAAGTGCAGTGTCAACAAAAAGCAGCAGTGACATTTCTCTTTTCACAGCAAGAACAGTATCACTGCCAATATAGAACATATATTCGCAGATAAATTCTTGCCTTGAGGACAGCTAAAGTTTTATTGTTCTTTTTGCCTTACAGGGGTTGACATGACACTTGCAAATCTTAAAACAGTAAATGTATGCGACAAACCAACATAAGAAGCAAAAGATGAGATAAATGTCTAAATATGGTTCTGTTCAAAACACTTAAGAGAACAATATCCCTTTTCAACAATCCCTATGACAATTTTGTAAACTCACTATGAACAAATTATTGCTTGTGTGTGCAGACTAATTTAAGCTTAGACCTATCAACCAAATAAGTTGTGCAATAAGATTCCAGGTAAATATTATTTTGTTATTTTATTTAATGATTTACTGGCCATGCTTTTAGCCTATATTCACCTCTTTGTTGCCGAGATGGTAGGTGGTGAACTTCTCCCAGATCTCCTCCCATCTTCCTCTCACTCGGCTTCTGACGGATAGTGAGGTACTGGCCAGCAGGACACCCCATCGAATTTCCCCATCCCACAGTCTTTGCTTTGTGCCTTCTACAACATACTAAACAAAATGGCGGATTGAACCTGTGGCCTTCCATTCCACTTACATACGAACATGCAAAAATGACAGATAGGAAAAGACAAGCTGGTCCATTCACTCATGTCGCAATTTAGCATCATGACCCCCAGTGCTCTCACCCACCAGCAACCATGTCATCTGTTGGTAAAGGCAATAAACCAGATTTACTACCTTAGTGCTCAGCACACAACCCTGAACTGTCAAAAAGAAATTAGGTTTAAATAACTACAAAGCAATCTACCTATTTTACACAGGATAAAATATTATCACACTTGAGATTGAAATGCCCAATTTATTATATGGTTTGATAACACTGTAACCTGAAGTACATCTCCCTCCTCCACCAGTCCTGTTAGTCTGCAATATTCAAGTGGTTTATATCAGTAATACAACTATAATCATCTGTTAGCAGAATTAAAATGGAGAATGGCTTTTCTTTCTAAATGGTAGCAGATTGTGAATTCTAAAAGGTATTTAAATATTTCTGCCTTTCTATTGAATTATGAAGCAAAGTATTCATATAAATGTCCTGATTCACAAGTGAAATAAGGAGCATTTGACTACAAGAAGGCCCCATGAAATTCCTGCTGAAGGTATTTGGAAGGTGTCCCCCAGTCATGCCTAGTGACAAGAAGCAACTTAGATGGTACAAAGCAGAATATTACAGCCTACTGGTAATCCCTGCTTAAACTAGATAAAACTTAATTATTTGAACCACAACAAAATTATCACAGCTGTTTTATAAACAGAATACCCATTGAGAAACAATGTAATATCCAGTTTAGTTGACTTATAAGGACTATCTTCAGTCACTTGTGGCTTCATTATTTGTATCTTATCAGGTATTTCAACTTGCAAAATAAATTGGGTTTCTCACTGTTCTCCATTATGCATTCCATACATCCATTTTCACACACACATATAACAGTCCAGGTGAAGGGATATTGTAATTTCATTAGATGTAAGAAAATATTCCAAAATAATAATCACAGAAGGAATCAGTTCTCCAAGGGAAAGTATTCAGCTTCATACAGTATACATTTTAAAGAATAAATTGTTCTTACTGGAATATCTTTCCTTTAAAACAAAAATGTACTCACTGTTTTCATGCATAATTAACCACTCTCCTGCACAATTTCTGTCAAAAATCCAGTGTAGCAATCTGTCAAAACATTGTCAAATACTAGGTTTCCTAATCCAATCGAAATTTTACCATTGATACTACTGATTGCACAAAATATATCCTGTTATAATTCTGGCTGAACTCATATTTTTCCATCACTTAATCCTTCACAGTCTCAAAATTTTCAGAGATTAAAATGCTTTTAAGAATGAACGTTTAAAATTCAGTCCTCATCAGTAGCGAAAGGAAGCATGACATTACCATTTTAAATGAAAAGTAATATCTGAATTATAGAATAGCAGTTTTGACTCTACATATGTTTGGGTATATTTCACTCGAAGTGTCAAATATATAGATGTGCCTAACTGGTGAGCAAAAGCGGTAACAGACTTCTCTTCCATTACCACTACTAGGCTCAGATTTCGTTACAATTTGAAATGTGTGCATAGTAATGGAAACAATAAAAAAATGATTATTAAGTGCTTTTAATAACTGTGAAAACCTTGTCAATGGCAATGTTAGAAAACAGTCTTGTGCAGAGAGCAATAGAAATGAAAAGTATCTCTTGAACTCCCATTTAGAACAATAACAAAATGTATTTGTACAGCACCTTTAATGTTGAAAAATGTCCCAAGGGATTTAACAAAGGATAAAAACAGTGGATGCTAAGCTTCTGCAAGAGGGGTAGGAGAGATGGCCGAAAGCTTGGTTGAAGAAATGTGTTTTGAGGAGGGAGGTATAGAGGGTTAGGGTAGGGAGTTTGAAAGGGCAGGATCAAGGCCCAGAGAAAACTCTGCTATTGAAAGTGGAACAGAGAGAGGGGGGGGAAACAGAACATTAGTCAGACTCCATCTGGAGCACTGCATTCAGTTTTAGGCACCGAACTGCAGGAAAGATATATTGGCCTTGAAAGTGGTATAGCGCAGATTCACCAGAATGATACCAGAGCTTAAAGGGTTAATTTTGAGGACAGGTTACATAAACATATGAGTTTAGAAGGGGTGAGGGGTGATCTAACTGAGGTATTTAAAATGATTAAGGGATTCGATAGGATAGATACAGATAAATTATTTCCTCTGGTGGGGAAATCCAGAACAAGAGGACATAATCTTAAAATTAGAGCTAGGTCATTCAGGAGTATAATCAGGGAACAGTTCTTCACAAAAAGGGTCGTGGAAATCTGGAACTTGTTCCCCTAAAAAGCTGTGAATACTGGGACAATTGAAATTTACAAGACTGAGATCGATAGATTTTTGTTAGGCAGACGTATCACGGGATATGAAACTGAGGGAAGTAAATGGAGTTGAGGTGCAGATCAGCCATGAATGGCAGAACAGGCTCAAGGGGCTGAATGGCCTACTCCTGTTTCTATGAAACACGTGGGAGGTTGGAATCAGAGGACCAGAGGATGCAGGAGGGGGCATAAGGCTGGAGAAGGTTGCAGAGATAGACCGGGGTGAGGCTACAGGGAGATGTGTGAATGAGGATGAGAATTTTAACTTCAATATCTGTGAGCACTGGGGCCAGTAAAGGTAGTTGAATGGTTAGGAGTTGGGTGGAGAGAGATTCACATTGGCAGGAAGTGAGTTTCAAAGAAGAAATGAGCTTGTAGCAGGCAGGGTGGGAGAGAAGATGTAAAGTGATGGGGCAGTCAGGGTTAGGATGAGTGAAGGGTTGGGAGGTTGTCGATGGCTGGGGGGTGGGCAGGAGGGAGAGAGGATGGCAGAGATGGCACACAAGCCAGCTGTGTGGATTGTCTCAGTCTTTGAGATAAAGAAATCCATGAGCTCCGAGCACTTGGTATTAAAGGTATGGCTAGAAAAGGTGATGGAAAGGAGTTTCATGAGGCTGTTTGTCATAGAGAAAAGGAGCTATAGGCTGTTTTTGCCCTCCAGGACAATCCCATGGCAATAGAAGGATTTGCCCATGAAGAGGAAATTGTGGTATTGCTTTAAACAAGTCCAACCAAATTCGACAGCGGATAATATGATGGGTCATGTGGCAGCTGCATTCAGGCCTGTTGCTCTCAGACTTAAGGTGTGAGCTCTATTAAGATGAATGTTGGGGGTGGAAGATATGAATGATTTGGTGGGGATGAGGATATTGAACACAAAAGTGAGGGAGCTTTTTAGTACATCAACAGTGACATCAGTGCTCTGATGGGTTAAGGGCCAGAGACTGAATTGGTGAAGGAGCTGGGGAAGTTTTTTTAGAGGAGGCTAAGGATGTAGGCGGGGATGAATGCAGGTAACCAGTCCAGTGATTGGTTCAGAGATGTTGACATAGGTCAGGGTTCAAGAGTTTAGGAGGAAAATGAAGAAGTTCAGGGACAGCAAGGGAGCTAGGAGCAATCCAGAGTCTATAAGGGCGTTGGAGAAATTTAGAATCAGCAGTGGTATTGAAGAAGTCTGTGATCTGTAAGGAAGGTTGGATAAGGCCAAGACCTGTAAGGAAGGTCAGAGAAGTTCAGGGTGTGAATGGAAAGTCAGAGGCCGCGATTTTGCTGACCATGGTAGGTCCGTGGCGGGCGGCGTCAGTGGCGGGTCCCGACCCTGCTGCTGGCTCCATCCCGCTGTCTGAAGTGAATTTACCATGATTGGGCTTGTTAAGCCCGCCCAGCGCATTTCCCGGCCAATTAGAGGAAGCGGGTCCGGTGAGGTCATTTGATGACGCGTCATTAGCCAGTTTCCTTAAAGGGACCATGGCCAACTTTATTTTGACATTTATGCTGTCGGTGTTCTACAGCATTGAGATGCTGCAAACACTGCCAATCACTGCACAGAGGTGCAGGGCTGCAGTCAGCCTCTGCCATCACTCCCTACAGATGCTTATGGAGGGAGTCACATTCCGCAGCGAGGTTCTCTTCCCTTCCCATGGGCAGAAGACAGCTCCCCAGAAGATCAACACAGCCTGGGTGCACATTGCACAGGAGGACACAAGCAGGGATGTGGTCAGGAGGACCTGAGTGCAGTGCCATAAACATTTCAATGATCTCAGTAGATCACAAAACATTAGTACAAAGCCACACTCAACCTCATCCTGCTGTGCCTCTCATCACATCCCCATCACTCTGCCTTCCTTACCCTACTCCTGCACATCCTTACTCACACCAACTTACCTTGGACCTCCACCCATCCCTCTCTATCTACATTATCACATCCCCATCTCACTAGCCATCCCTCACACTCACTCTCATCCTCGTGCAATCATACCAACTAACAACACACAAGGGTAGGCACTTGGGTATTTTATGCAATGTTCATGTGAAGTTTCTGTTAATGTGGTGTCAAACTTTGAAACCTTTATTTTCAACACTCTGCATTCTTGGACAGATTTGTGTGCATCTTTGGAAGTGGCTTAGTGAGTTGCAGTTAATGGTGAGACATAACGGTACCTCCCGCAATGGCCATGAGTGTGAAAGGAATGGCTTAGGCATTGTAGGGATGCTTTATGGTGTTGGTGTGGGGTGGTGCCAACCTGGTGAATCATGTGGCAGCCAGGGTGTACAGCGTCAAGTGAAGTAAATCTGGCCATGGTGAGGCCATCCCTGGTCTCCCAGGCAGCAATATGGTCAGGTGCTGATGCCCTGTGTCCTGTGCAGCATCAGTTGATTGTGGAGAAGGCTGGTGTGCCTGGTGCTGCTGGTGTTGAGGCTGGTCGTGGTGGGATTCTGAGGACCAAGGTGAGGGAGTGTAAAGGACACCCATACTGATGGGATAGATGGCAGGTGAAGTAGAGATGACAGAAGCGATCTGTCAATGGTGAGAGAAGTAATGAGGTCAGACTGGATGGAGACTTGTGTAAAGACTTGCAGCATGGTGAATCTGTTGTGGAAATGCAGTGAGGAAGAGTTTGTGGCTGAGGGAAGATATCTCTGTAAGGTGGGAGCTTTTACTTTACATTTGAAGCTGTCAACTCATCAGCTGATTCAATGGCCACTGAACTCCCACCTCAGCTTAACAGATGTGATCCCCAAGCAGCGAGGACCCAGTGGGTGAGCCATAACATCAAAAGGTCAGCTCAAATGTATTCTTAATGATCTCTAAACAAGGTCGTAATTAACTGAATTGGGTCCCCTGCCGCTGCGTGTCTGGTCTGCTCAGTGCTGACAGTCATGACATCGGGGAAAGGCGCTTGGCGATGGGTTCCCCGCTGGGGAAAAAAACACTTTTTCACCCAACCCGCACCCGCCACCGACCGCACCCGCTGACCCCCTGGAAAATCTCAGCTAGAGAGACCAGGGATTGTGAGGGAGGTCAGGGAAGATGGGAGTCTTTTGATGACAGGCAGGGAGCACAGTGTGATTTAGGAGCAGAGCAAAGTTTCAGCAGTAAAGGAGTCTCTGGTGGTTCAGCAGAGCAGCAGAGTTGCTGTAGCAGAGGAATCTGGAAGATCAGGTGAATGAACTTAGAGCTGGTGTGTGCCAATTTTAATATGAAGGGGTTTGATATATTTGAGAGATCAAGTTATTGAGTATTAGCATTTTTAAAACCAAATGGAATAAATAAAATTCTCATTTATTCCATCAAATGAATTTAGGTTAACCAGTCAGCCACAGGTTCATTTATTAGATTGCATGAGCGTTATATTTATACCTTAACTACTGCTGACACAAACCTTCATCACCCTCACAAGTCAAGCCTCTCCATACTAAGAGTCGGCAACCTGTCAGCCATAAATTCGTTCAATTGAGTGAATGAGTTGCAATTGGAAGTCAGGTTGGGTAAAGGGGGGGGGGCGTTGGGGTTGCTTTCAGGAATTCGATAGGGTAAAGAGGGCTAACATCAGGAGTTGGGTCAGGTTAGCAGGGCTGTATCAGGAATCGGATCAGGTTAGGAAGGTTGGAGTTCGCAGTCTGGTCTGGCCTAGAGGACTGCTATCGGGAATCAGGTTAATCAGGAGGGCTGATGTTTAGAGTTAGGTAAGTTTGCAGTTGTGAAAAATCCTCGCTGGACTATTTCTAAGTATTGTTCACTCAACAGCTGGATTTAAGATATTTTCATTAGTCTTCTGGGTAAGTGCCAATTGTGGTGCTCAAGAAGGGAGAAAACAGCATTAGTTCAGGTGACATGTAATTGGGCAGTTTGCTGCCATTATCACTGTTAAATTTGCGTTGCACAAATTTGATGAGAAGGAAGCAACTGCCAACTGCCATTTTCATTGGTGGGTGTTAAAATATCGAAATAATCAACCAAAAAGACCTTTCTTCCTCAGAGAGGGAAACATAACTCAACTTTCCTCAAGCGTTTTTACAGTCGAATGCAAATTAGTTTTTACTACTTTGTATTTGACTGTAAAAATATTTAAGGAAAGTTTGAGTAGCTAACTTGAATGAATTCCGAGTCTCATTATTAAATAGCAGTTGTGCTTTCCAACTTCCAGAGTTTGCCAAGTTTTCCCTACCCAATATTTCCACTTTAATTGTGCCACTTGAGAAATTTACATGCCTCAAAATATGGCATGAATCTTACGCTTATTGCAGTATCATTAGCAGCAACATTTAAGCAACATCTGTGTGCTATAGAACTAATTGAAGTAGCATAAGTGGCAGCTGTAAATCCACAGGAAGGTGGCAGTTTGCACCAAGCACTGCTGAGCTAGCTAGTAACTGTCAGCCTGTTACTACAATCTGCTTTATATGACTCTGGTACAGTGCACAATGTCCAAAAAACACAAAGAGGGGATTCAATGATGCCACTGATAGATAGTGGCAGGCAATTGTTACGGCTAATGTCCAAATAGTATTGTTTTGCAGGCCATTACTCTTGATATGACTCATGCTTTTAGCACCGTAGACATCTTCAAAACAAAGCATTAGAATTCCAAACCAGCAGCTTTTTTTCTTAAGTAGCCCCATCACACATATATAGTGAGAGCTGTCATTCTGCTAAATCATAGTCAATACTAAAAACTAGGCTGCAGTCACATACAAAAATAAGTTCAAGTGAGTGATTACAATGACAGCAGCTTGTGGAAATGTTGGCCTTCAGTCCTATTGTTTTAGTGAAAACAGTGATTTTAATCTAGGTTCTTTAGTTGCAGTTTGCAGAATATGAATTTCAACCTACAACTGTATTGGAATTACAGTGCCAGTCCCACCTCCCCAAAATAAAGTTAGCGCTGGGGAGGCAGTTTGACAGCTGACACCGATGCTGAGAGGGGTAGGCAAGGCTGGGGCTGGGGAGGCCCAAAGACTGCTTGTGAGGTCCAGAGGAACACTCCTGCTCCTCCTGGCCCAAAAGGATTTTCACAAAAAAGTTAATGTCTTCAACTTACCTTGACCACTTTGTGATGAAATATGCCATTCATCACTCATCGGTATTCTCTGCCTGTGACTGTGGTTTGGTTTCAGTTTCATTTTCCTTACCTCAGTTCCGTTTCCTCACCATTGTATTGTATTGTGTGTAGGGCTCCGCCCATACCTGGCCCCTATGTAAGCAGGCCCAGCCTGCCTCACATCCAGTACAGCAGACCTCTGGATGGAAGATACCTCTCCACTGTGTGTTACCTTCTAAGTTAATAAAAGCCTTGTTTTGTTCCGCTAACATTGAGTCTCGGATTTATTGAGGCACATCACACTTCATGACTCCCGCTGGGATTGGCTCCGGGTAGACCTCCCAAATTCAGTAGTGAAAATGCCATTGCAACGCTGATGATGTCATCAGGCTGAGACTTTACTCTGTAAACGAGGCCCTTCCATGCCTGTTCACGGCATCCTTACCCTCTGCTGGTACTGTTCCCACCGGTTGGGGGTTAAAATCTTCCCCATGTGTTTGATCTTACAGTCATGCCTGTGGGGATTTTTTAAAAATTTGTTCGCGGGTTCTGGGTGTCGCTGGCAAGGCCAGCATTTATTGCCCATCCCTACTTTTCCCACATTATAACATTGACTACACTCCAAAAGTACTTCATTGGTTGTAAAGCGCTTTAAGACATCCAGTGGTCATGAAAGGCACTATATAAATGCAACTCTTTCTTTTTACTTGCTCTTGAGTAGGTGGTGGTGAGCCGCCAACTTGAACCACTGCAGTCCATGTGGTGATACATCTTTGTAGAAGTCTGCTACAACTGAGTGGCTTGCTAGGCCATTTCAGGGGGCAGTTAAGAATCAACCACATTGTGGTGGGTCTGGAGTCACATATAGGCCAGACCGGGTAAGGACGGCAGATTTCCTTCCCTAAAGGACATTAGTGAACCAGATGGGTTTTTACGACAATCCGATAGTTTCATGGTCACCATTACTGATACTAGCTTTTTCTTCCAGGTTTATTTAATTAACTGAATTTAAATTCCCCAGCTGCCGTGGTGGGATTTGAACTCATGTCTCTGGATCATTAGTGCCATGCCTCCTTCTTTAAATTTTCTTTTCAGGGCATGAAATTACACTCTCTTTAGGCACATGACCACCCCATCGTGTCTTTTTTATAAGGCCACATCTCCCTGGGGCACGGGCTGTCAGGCAGAAGTCCCACCCATACCTTTCTCTGGTGGGATGAGGAAAATCCAGTCTATAGTATTCACCAGGGTACATCTTCTAACTTGTGTTCTAAGAACAGCAGTCAGCTGAAGATAGTCTGCCCAATATACAGGTCTACAAAAAGTGGCAAGTCGAAACTCGTACTTTGTACAAGTTTGAATAATACCCTAGATGCTACCTTTGCAGAAGTGCTGTGATCTGAACTTAGGCCACAAAGTGGATAATACTACTATTTACTCCCACCCCCACTTTTTGCAGGAATCTGCCAGTTTATATTTGTTTTATACACTCTACCAGGCACTATAACAATCTCTGCCTCGACATAGATTGATTTAAACTCTGTTCCACATAGCATGCAAATAACTGTCTAGAATGTGTTCTTTGACACTGGTCTTTGCCAAAACAAACACAATTCAACAAAACAGACTTCAGATCTAAGTGTGATTAAAAACACTGTCTAGATTGTCTTAATTATTTAATGAGATTGAGATATCAGTGTATGCACAGCTGCCATGCGTGGTACAAGATTCTTTTTTTAAACCACAGATGAACCCAACTACATAAGCAGTGAGTGACAAAGCCACTAGTTGGTAATGCTGATCAGTTCAAAAATTACATTGAAAAAACCCACCAGCTGGCAGCTATACGTTCTGTTCATTTTGAGCTGAGCGGCTCATGTGCAGTGTATGATTTTGATTCCTCAGCTTTACAGAGCAGAACCAAGGAAGCACAGCACTCTGCTCACTTCCACATTACCAGAGCTATGTTGTTTTCCTCTGATTCATGTGGAACGAGATTGATGAAATGGCAGTTCCATCAGATGGTTTCAGTAGACATTTCTTTGTTGAAACAATAGCCGTTGCCAAAAACTGCTTTCCTCAGAGAAATGCAAAATTACACTTCCATTTAAATGTGGCATGAAGCTGACACTACTGGGTAAAACTTTCCTTCTTGCTATTGTAGCCAGCACAGTGGTAGACTTCTTCGGAGCTACTATCTTAATAAGCTCACTTTCTAAACTTCCTACTTTATTTTTTTCCCAGCCAGTAGCCTGAAGCTAGGTGGAGTCAGATTTTATACTTTTACTTCATTAATGAAGAGGTTCTCCCCATCTGGTTGGACAGTTAGTGCATGTGATAAATCCAGAAAGTGGAACAAGGAACTCAAAGAGGCTAGATGTTAGAATTAATACAAGTACTTTATTAACAACTGGGAAACACGTTTACAGACAGCCTGCATCAGCATCCTGGCATTCCACCTTGTGCCGACCTATACAGGAAGCAAACCTCTGACCTTAACAGGAAGCAAACCTCTGACCTTAGCAGCAGCATTGGCTACAGCACCACCTGGTGGATAACCTTAATCATAACATCCCAGATTACTATATCCCTCCCCCCTTAAGGTTTCAGCATGAATTTCTTAACAAACAATCATTCCTGAGGGTCACATAAGGAGTCTCCATTCATCGTGTTTCATACTTGATGAATCTAACAGTTCAGTATCAATCTCTCTGGTGGCTTGCGAGCCCTTTGTGAACGTCTAACAGTAAAGTCCCTGCTTGTTTGTGGTGAAGCCACCAGCTGCTCCTGAGCAGTGCTCAGAGTATCTGACTCTGCAACGATGGTTTCCTCTTGACGGATAGGTTCCTGTGGAATTATCTCTGTCCCTGGTGGTGGCACCACAGATGCACTTGGATAACTGGTGGCAACCCTGTCTTCAGTCATTGCATCTGGAACCTTCATTTCAATTTCCCCTTTTCTGGGAAGTATCTGATCTACATGTCTGCGTACTACCCTACCATCTCCCAACATGACCTTGTATGATACTGGACCTGTCATTGAGTCTATGAAGCCAGGAATCCACTTTGGTCCATAACTGAAATTCTTGGTAAGGATCGCATCTCCTTCTCCAAAACTTCGGCTCTTTGTTCTTTTGTCATGGTTCTCTTTTTGTTTGTTTTGTCTGTTTTCCATTTTCCTTTTTAGGTCTGGGTCTCTATGACTCTATGACTCTATGGGTGGACAAGGTCAAGAGTGGAGTGTAGTCTATGACCTAATAACATCTCAGCAGGAGAGAGTCCTGTGGTGGATTGAGGTGTTATTCTGTAGCTGAACAGAACCCATGACACTTTGGCTGCTAAACTCCCTTCTGCACTTTTTTTCATCATCTCCTTAAATGTTTGTACGGCTCTCTCCGCAAGTCCATTCGAGGACGGATGATATGGAGCCGAGGTCACCTGCACTATGCCATTTTTTCTCAAGAACTCTTTTGTCTCTGTACTCACAAAACAAGTGGCATTGTCACTCACCACGATCTCCGGTAGCCCTTGATTACTGAAGCTCCGATGCAGGCAGTCTATAGTAGTAGTGGCGGAAGCAGAATTTACAGGATAAACATCCATCCATTTGGAATGTGCATCAATGATTATGAGGACCATCTTCCCCATGAATGGACCCGCATAATCTAAGTGCAATCTTCTCCATGGTTTATCCAGCCACTCCCACGGGTGGAGAGGAGCCGCTGCTGGTGCCTTCTGGTGTTCCTGACAAGTGCTGCATGTCTTGACTAGATTTTCTATCTCATCTAGCTTTGGCCAACACAAGTAACTCCTAGCCAAGGCTTTCATACGCGAGACCCCAGGATGACACTGATGTAGTTGCTCTAGGATAGACTGTCGTGCTGGCTGTGGAATAATCACTCGTGCTCCCCACAACACGCAACCATCCTGCACACTCAGCTCTGTTTTCTTGACACTGTAGGGTGTGAAGTCAGCCCCTTCCAGATGCTGTGGCCATCCCCTCACCACATATTCTCGAACTCTAGACAGTACTGGATCTTTACCTGTCCATGTTCTTACTTGCTCTGCAGTCACAAGTGCCGTGTCAGTGTCCTCCAACATCAAAACTCTGTCCTCTGGAGCTGCACGGATAGGTGTGCCTGGCAGTGGAAGACGGCTCAAGGCATCTGCGTTCCCATGGTACTTGCCTGCCTTGTAGACGATGACATACTCATATGCCCTCAACGTCACTGCCCACCTCTGGATCCGGGGTGACACCATCTGTGGAACTGCTTTCATTTCATTGAAAAGAGAGAGAAGAGGTTAATGATCGGTTCATATGGTGAACTTCCTGCCATATATGTACTTGTGGAACCTCTGTAACCCAAACATTACTGCTAACCCCTCTTTGTCTAACTGGGAATAGTTTTTTTCCGCTGGTGTTAGAGTTCGGGACATAAACCCTATTGGTCTTTCAGTTCCATCTTCCATGCAGTGTGAAAGAACTGCCCCCACCCCGTAAGGTGAAGTGTCACAAGAGAGAATGATGTCTTTCTCTGCATTGTAGTGAACCAGCACATCCGACGACAGTATCAGTTTCTTGGACTGTTCAAATGAAACCCCCTGCTCCTCTCCCCACTGCCACTGTGTCTCCTTGCGCAGTAGTTTGTGAAGAGCTGCTAACACAGTTGACAAGTTTGGTAAAAACCTGTTATAATAGTTCAGCAGTCCCAGGTAAGCTTTTAACTCAGCCACATTTGTAGGAGCAGGGGCGTCCTGCAGTACTTGTACCTTCTCCTTGAGTGGATGGAGCCTGGTGGCATCCACTCTGTGTCCCAGGAACACTGCCTCGTTCCCCAGGAAAGTGCACTTACTCCTCTTGAGCCAGAACCCTGCCCTCTCCAATCTCTGTAGTACCTCTCTGAGTGCTCAGATGCACCTGGTCGGTTCTTCCCGTCACCAGAATGTCATCCAGATAGATGGAAACATGTGGAATCCCTTGCAGTACACCTTTGATTGTCCTCTGGAAGATAGCTGGACTAGATGAGACACCAAACGGTAAGCGGTTATATGTAAACAAGCCCTTGTGTGTATTTATGGTGACACACTTCTTTGATTCGTCATCCAGTGTAATCTGCAAGTAGGCATGACTCATATCCAACTTTGTGAATTTCTATCCTCCAGCCAGGTTTGCAAAGAGATCCTCTGTTTTGGGAATAGGATACTGCTCTAGTTTGGATACCCGATTGACAGTCAATTTATAGTCTCCACAGAGTCTTACCGAATTGTCCGGTTTTAACACAGGTACTATGGGAGCTGCCCATTCCGAACATTTCACCGGCTCCAGTATGTTCTCTCTTAATAGACGGTCAAGCTCAGCCTCTACCTTTGGCTTCATGGCATAAGGCACAGGTCGTTGTTTAAAAAACCTTGGCGGTGCCTCCTTGTCTACATAAATCTTAGCTAGGGGGCCATTAAATGTGCCAAGTTCCTCCTTGAACACACTCTCATGTTCACTCAACACTTCTTGCAAAGTCAACTGTTTGCCCGCATCTATTTGATGTACTGCTCCCCAGTCTAATTTAAGTTCTTTTATCCAGCCCCGACCTAACAGGTTTGGTCCGGTACCCGATACTATAACTACAGGTACCTTAGCTGTACCTAATGTCGCTACTCATTCACCTGTATATATTTTAAGATGCAGGGAGCAAGGCTTTAACTCTGGAAATTTTGCACGGTTCCACAATTTTGAGTACTCTGCCTTGTTCATTATGGTCACGCCGCACCCTGTATCCACATCAAAGTTCACCTTAGAGTCATTTACTGTCAGTTGCAATGTGATAGGAGCCACTTTTGGAATGTTCTCTAACATGCTATACATTATGAATATGTCCTCTTCTTCCTCAGCTTCCCCGCTGATGTGGTGTGCTCCATGTTTTTTCACTTCTCCCCCTTGGTTTTGCTGTCCTCCCCCTTTTGGTTTGGATTCCTCCACAGGTGATTTCGCCCTGCAAGCTCGTTTTATGTGTCCTTGTTTCTCACACTTGTAGCACTTTTCCTCCAGAAACCGGCATTCACTAGCCAGGTGATCGCCCTTGCATCTATAACATGCCTTCACATGCTCACGTTGTGGTTTCTGACGCATGTTCAACTTGTGCACAACAACCTGACCTGCAACTTGCGTAGCATTAGCCCTGTCTGAACCCTGTATTTCTTTTACATCTCGGTTCGCTGTCTCTATGGCTTGAGCAAGTTCCAATGCTTTATCATAAGTAAGCCCAGTCTTGGATAATAATCTATGCTGCATTCGGTTGTCCATAATTCCGCAAACTAGCCTATCTCGCAGCATTTCCTTCAGGTTGTTCCCATAATTGCAATCTTGTGCTAATTTACGCAACACCGCTACATAGTCCATTACGCTCTCTTCCTCTTTCCTTTTCCTTGAATTAAACTTGAACCGCTGTACAATCTCACTAGGCTTAGGGTTGAAATGTTCTTTTAGCAAAGCCACTAATTCAACAAATGATTTTTCTCCAGGCTTTTCAGGACTGAGCAGATTTTTCAACAAACTGTAGGTTTGGCTTCCCACTGAACTAAGCAGAATGGCTTTCCTTTTTCCGGCATCATTTATTTCATTTGCTTCGAAAAAATAACCCAACACTTCGCAGTATTCTTCCCAGCTTTGTGCTTGAATATCAAAAGCCGAAACCGTTCCTACCGTGGCAGCCATGCTCTCTTCCAGCTTGTAGCTAACTTTAGCTCGTGATTTTGTTGTTTAAACGTCCCGGCAGACTTTTCTTCTTTATACAGGGTCCTTTAGTTGCCTTATCGCCAAATGTGATAAATCCAGAAAGTGGAACAAGGAACTCAAAGAGGCTAGATGTTAGAATTAACACGAGTACTTTATTAACAACTGGGAAACACGTTTACAGACAGCCTGCATCAGCATCCTGGCATTCCACCTTGTGCCGACCTATACAGGAAGCAAACCTCTGACCTTAACAGGAAGCAAACCTCTGACCTTAGTAGCAGCAATGGCTACAGCACCACCTGGTGGATAACCTTAATCATAACATCCCAGATTACTATAGTGCACATGTGCTTGAGAGGCAGAATCAGTGACACCATTATGGGCCTGTAAGAATCATAGAATCATAGAATGGTTACAGCACAGAAGGAGGCCATTCAGCCCATTGAGCCCGTGCCGGCTCTCTGCAAGAGCACATCATGCTTGATCACCTAATTTTCTTGTTGATCAATAGAAGATAGGAGGAGGAGTAGGCCATTCGGCCCCTCGAGCCTGCTCCGCCATTCAATGAGATCATGGCTGATCATCCAAACTCAGTACCCTGTCCCTGCCTTCTCCCCATATCCCCTGATCCCTTTAGCCTTAAGAAATATATCTAACTCCTTCTTGAATATATTTAATGAATTGGCCTCAACTGCCTTCTGTGGTAGAGAATTACATAGGTTCACCACTCTCTGGGTGAAGAAATTCCTCCTCATCTCAGTCCTAAATGGCTTACCCCTTATCTTTAGACTGTGGCCCCTGGTTCTGGACTCCCCCGCCATCAGGAACATCCTCCCTGCATCTAGTCTGTCTAGTCCTGTTAGAATTTTATAAGTTTCAATGAGATCCCCTCTCATTCTTCTACACTCCAGCGAGTATAAGCCCAATCTCTCCTTATACGTCATTCCTGCCATCCCAGGTATCAGTCTGGTGAATCTTCGGTGCACTCCCTCCATGGCAAGAACATCCTTCCTCAGATAAGGTGACCAAAACTGCACACAATACTCAAGGTGTGGTCTCACCAAGGCCCTGTACAACTGCAGCAAGACATCCTTGCTCCTGTACGCGAATCCTCTCACTTTGAAGGCCAACATACCATTTGCCTTCTTAACCGCCTGCTGCACCTGCATGCTTACCTTCAGTGACTGGTGCACAAGGACACCCAGGTCTCATTGCACTTCACCGTCTCCCAATCTATTGCCGTTCAGATAATAATCTGCCTTCCTGCTTTTGCCACCGAAGTGGAAAACCTCGCATTTATCCACATTATATTGCATCTGCCATGCATCTGCCCAATCACCCAACCTGTCCAAATCATACTGGAGTTTCTCGGCATCCTCCTCACAGCACACAGCTTTGTGTCGTCTGCAAACTTGAGATATTACATCTAGTTCCCTCGTCTAGATCATTAATATAAATTGTGAATAGCTGGGGTCCTAGGACCGATCCCTGCGGTACCCCACTAGTCACTGCCTGCCATTCAGAAAAAGACCCGTTTATTCCAACTCTTTGCTTCCTGTCTGCCAACCAGTTCTCTATCTAAATCAGTACCTTGCCCCCAATCCCATGTGCCTTAATTTTACACGCTAATCTCTTATGCGGGACCTTATCGAAAGCCTTCTGAAAGTCCAAATACACCACATCCACTGGTTCTCCCTTATCTATTCTACCAGTTACATCCTCAAAAAATTCCAGTAGATTAGTCAAGCATGATTTACCTTTTGTAAATCCCTGTTGACTTTGTCCAATCCTGTCACTGTTTTCCAAGTGCTCTGCTATTACATCTTTTATAATAGAATGAAAAGATCCAGAAAATTATATATTTCATTTTCTGTTAAATAATTTTGCCTTCCAACTTTACCTTGGGTTTACATACCAGGAATAGAAGTTCCCAGTTTTCTGCTATAGCGATATCTACCTTGGTTATTCTAACTACTTGAATACTATGCAACATCATGCGTGACCTGTGTTCCTGGAAAATCTGACAGGGTAGGCTGGTGTTTAAGTTCCATGCACCAATGTCAAATGACCATAGTCTCCTTCTTAGTACTGAGGAATATATATCTGCTCCACCTCTTTTGCTTATGTATCCCATGCTCTTGTGACTTGAGGAGCCATTGGGCCAGAACAGGACTGGGAAACCTATCAAAGTATCTAAATGCCATGCCCCAATTTTCAGTCCTACTGAGATGTATGCACAAATACTGACAGCTATAAACTGTATAAGCAAATTCTGTTATCAGGCCCTGTGCTGTTATCCTACCAACTCTATGTTCTTTTGTCACTTTTGTCACTTATGGCTGGTTGAATGGAGGGGGCAGCAATATTTGGTGCCTTCATACCAACTTATAGTCTGCCAACACTCTTTAAATAAGGCAATGGGGTCGATTTTCCCGAAGCTGCCGGGAAGAAGGCGGGACTACAACTTTCGGGTTTTAGTCCCGCCTACATCGACGTCCGGCCAATCCGTGCAATTTTCCCTTGATTGACCTTGTTGAGCCCGCCCAGCGGGCTCAGCAGGCCAATTAAAGGCCACCCGGCAACAGGTGACGCCACAGACTGCAATTTCATCTGTCAAGAGTTCTTGACAGATGAAATATCAGTGTTTCACAGCTGCTTGAAGCTGTGAAACACTGACAGTCTGAGTTCTGACATGAGTCCTTCTGCACAGACTCAGTTAGAACTCACATCGGCACTCAAAGCTGAAGGCTGTCACTTTTCACAGATCGCAGCCATTCAGCTTTAAGTGCCGGGTGAGTGATGGGTTCCCGACGGCTACAGGAAGAAAGGCTGTGAAGGTAAGTACAGGTAAGTGAAAGTTCTTTACACACTTTAGACACACCAAACACACTTACCTTTGCACTCATGCACACATCACTCACCTGAACACCGACATCGCGACCCCTCCAACTCCTTCAACCCGACGGCCCGCCTGCTCTAACCTGGCGTGGTTTGGAGCCATCGGGAAACCCACACAAAACCCCTCAAAATAGGGATTAGGCTAAAAACTGCCTGTTAACTACCTGTTAACAGGCAGTTAATTGTGTGGTAAACCACTGTTATACCTGTCTGTATGTGTATGTGTATTCCACTAGGTACAGGTCTGGACATGCCTCGGCTGACTCCTCCCACTATTCCAGGTATATAAGTGACTACCTCCCAGTCCCTTAGTATTCTGGACGGGTCGACCACTCGAGACTAGACCTTCATTCTTTAGTTAATAAAAGCCTGGTTGTTACTCGCTTAACCTCAGTCTTTTGAGTAATTGATGGCGCATCAAATTGGCACTAAACCCTTCCCGTCTGGGGTCGTCGGGTCCCAGTGCGGGGCGGGTACCCGCTGCCTCTGAAAGTTGGGTGGAGCGGGGTTTTGGGCGGGATGGTGTCGGGACCCCCGAAATCGGGATTTTTCCCCCCCCCACACGCCTGAAACCCTGCCTGACGGCTCCACGAAAATCAACCCCAGTGTCTCTTTGAAACATTGTCCACAGAGGTAGCTCGTTTTATAGAAACTTTGGGGGTGAAATTGGGTATCGCACCGTTTGGGGCACTAACTTTTGAAATTTTGAAAATTTAGCGCCAGGCAATAAGGATTCTGAACTTCTAGTACAAAAGTAGAGAAGTTATGCTGAACCTTTATAAAGCGCTGGTTAGGCCACAGCTGGAGTATTGTGTCCAGTTCTGGTCACCACACTTTAGGAAGGATGTGATGCCCTTGAGAGG
Source organism: Somniosus microcephalus (assembly GCF_052327205.1). Taxonomy (NCBI): domain Eukaryota; kingdom Metazoa; phylum Chordata; class Chondrichthyes; order Squaliformes; family Somniosidae; genus Somniosus; species Somniosus microcephalus. The sequence goes on along the minus strand of NC_140994.1, from coordinate 48,956,413 downwards.
GTGCAGAGGAGATTTACCAGAATGGTTCCGGGGATGGGGGATCTTAGCTTCAAGGGCAAGTTGGAGAAGCTGGATTTGTTTCCATTAGAGCAAAGGAGGTTGAGGGGTGATTTGATAGAGGTGTACAAGATTATGACGGGTTTGGATAGGCTCGACGGGGAAAGGCTGTTCCCACTAGTTGATGGTACAAGGACTAGGGGACACAGGTTTAAGGTTTTGCGCAAGAAATACAGGGGGGATGTGAGGAAAAACTTTTTTACGCAGCGAGTGATGAGGACCTGGAACTCGCTGCCGAGGGAAGTGGTGGAAGCGGAGACACTCAATGTTTTCAAGGGGAGGCTGGATAGGACTTGAGGGAAATAAACATGCAGCGCTACGGGGATAGAGCGGGGGAATGGAACTGACTGGATTGCTCTATAGAGAGTTGGCACGGACTCGATGGGCCAAATGGCCTCCTTTTGTGCCGTTATGACTCGATGGCCGTGACTTTACTAATGGAGGCGGGTTGAGTGCGGGTCCGCTGCTTGGAGGCTTTCTGACCCGCTCCCGGCTGCTGCCACCCAGAACTTACTATTTTGCCTTGATTGGCCTCGTTACGGCCAACGTGTGGGTCCCTCCAGGCAATTGCTTGGAGGCTGTCAGTTTCTCGAGTCTGATGACGCGTTGTTTGGATGAAAATTTAAAGGGGACATGTCCCCTTTGGGAAAAATGTCAATGGGATGGATTGATGCTGTATTATATAGAAAGGGGAGTTAACAGCGTCTGTTCTGAACACAATTTAATGAATGAAATTGCTGGTCATATTATTCCAGAAAGATATTTATGATTTTTTTATATATCAATTTATTATCTGACAATGAAATGAAAAAGAAGGCAGATTTGTTCCAATCATTGGCTTAGTAATATTAGTGCTTTTTTCTCTTAAAGGTGCTGGCTGCTGCAGGAACGACAGCCCCAATAACTAAGGCTGCGCCCAGGTTCAATAAGGGCTCTCTCCATGCTCTTGTTGAGGGAGTTAAAGAATGTCAGGAGCTCCTCTTCCCTGGAAAAGGAAGGAGGAGGTCTCCTCAGCAAACCAAGGCAGCTTGGCTGCAAATTGCAGAGGAGGTGAGCTCGAGGTCTGTCTGCAGACGCACATGAGTTCAGTGTGAAAAAAGATTTAATGATCTGCTGAGATCACCTAAAGTGTGGCCTCTGTTCTGGGAAATGGAAGTTCAAGAGTGAGGGCTCAGGGTGATTTCCATGTAGAATAATGGTGGTGACACTGAGCACAAACCACCGTTTATTGGACAGATGATGCCTGGGGTTTTGAGAATGTTAGACTTATATTCATCTCCATGTGCCAGCCACCTGTGGTTGAAGCTTAAGCTTACGTGAATCTGGCATGGATGAGTGCATCCCTTGCCTGACGGCCATCAATGCGGTCGCCTACTGCTGGATTGGCCACATCCGGCCCCGCAAGGCATCACTCTCCGTCCTCCTCCTCGTCCTCTTCATCTTCCTCCAAGGAGGCTGTGTGCGGAGCTACTTGTTCATCTGGCAGCACTAAGCCGCGCTGCTCTTCCTCCGAATCTGACGACCAGGATGAGAGGATGTAAATGGTTCCCATCCCGTTATAGATTTCAGTTGAGGCAAGAAGCTTGCAAGCGCACACTCAAAGTGGCCTGAAATTATTCCAATCAGTTCAAACAGCAGATGCGTGTCAGCTTGACCAGTCACAAGGTCAGTAGATTTGTGAAATCTTATCCCAAACCTCCAACAACAAAGTTGTTGCATTTGAATGCCAGCCATGTTACAGGAGTGCTTTTAAAGTTCTGCTCCAATAATGACTACTTATCATGTCCTCCACCAACTCGTCTCCTTACAGCTGGACTGTTTCTGACAAGACGGGAAACAGGAGCCAGAGGCACGAAAATGGAAAACCTCTATCAAAATAGGATTAGCAAGGCAGTTAACAGGCACTGCCTTAACTACCTGTCCCACCAGTTGGAGTCGGGTCAGTTTGGGAGCAGCTGAACAGACGCTCACGAAAATCGCGTGGGGGCGGGATGGAGGCGGGTTGGGTGTCTGAAGCCATTTTTTCTGATTTTAGCAGCTGACACGCCTCCAAACCCGCCTCCTCAGGGCTGTTAAAATCAAGCCCTATGACTCTAAATTGGGTGTTAGCGCCCCAGGAAGGAAGTGGGACGCTAAATCAAGTGCTAAAGACCTCAGTTAGGCGCTACGAGGCGCTACCAGCAGAGCACTAATGAATTTCAGGTGCGATGCATTCAGCAATGATCCTTCACACTGGTTCCTTCCAGCTCTTAAACAGGAGGTTGCATCATTGTGCAGATGCTCATTTTCAGCATTGCTGGCTTTGAGGCGACTTGCGAGCCAGTGAATCTCCTGATGGCTATGGCTGATCCCACTCCCAGGGAGAGAGCTCGTAGGTTCACAGACGTGGCATTGGTGGCTTGAGTGGAGCGAAGGAGGGCAATGCTGTTCCCGGACACTGGAAGGAGGCCATCGCCTCAGGTGTTCAGGGTAATGTGGAGGGAAGTGGCCCAGGAGGTCTCGGCCAGTAGTGTGGTCGTACGCAGCCTGACACAGTGCCGGAAGAAATTCAACGACCTCACTCGGGTGGTCAAGGTGAGTACATGCTTCAACAGGTCCTACATACCAGCATCTGAACCTCAGTCTGTACACACTGCCCAAACCACCACCACCCCACCCCGCCACCACTCACCCACCAAGCATCTGCACCTACTCAAACTCACATCCACATCTCACGCCTTGCCTACAATCACAGCTATTCAATGACAGCAGGCATATCACCCAAACACATAACTGGACTCTGACTGAAAAACATTTGTTTCTCTTGCAGGCCAAGATGGCTGACAATAGGAGGGAACAGCAGAGAAGAGACGGGGGTGATGCGCAGCTCCAGCAGCTCCCAGACCTGGAGGAGTGAGTGTTGCGACTCGTTGGTCAGCAGGTGGTGGGTGCCATGGCCGTTGGCGACGTCGACCTCGTTGGGGGAAAAAAAGTAGGGGAAAAATTCGGTATCGACCATTTTGGGGCACTAACATCACCCGGGCACAAACTTTAGCGGCGGCGACCGCAAAATTCAGTTTTAGCGCCCCTAGAGGGAAGTGGAGCGCTAAATCAAACGCTACCCACTCCTCTTAGGGCGCTAATGTCGGAGGGCGGGGCGCTACCTTCAGAGCACTACTCACATTCCGGCGCTGTCAATTACTAGTGCCTTCCAGTTCTTAAAGGGGAGGTTCAATCATGCTGCACAGCCTCACTCTGATCATTGCTACTTGTGACCTGGGCCTGCAAGGAGCTGCAATCCATCAACCACAAATCTCTTGGCTGATCAGAGGCCCAGGGAGAGAGCTCGCCGGTTCAGCGACCAGGCATTGGAGGCTCTGGTTGCGGCTGTGGAACGCCGACGGGCCGTGCTGTTCCTGGACACTGGCAGGAGGCCATTGCCGCAGGACTTCAGGAGGATGTGGAGGGAGGTGGCCCAGTACGTCTTGGCCAGAAGCCTGGTCCACAGGACTCACACCCAGTGCCACAAGAAGTTCAACGACCTCACTTGGGTGGTCAGGGTGAGTACATGTTTCAGAAACCTCTACATCCCACCATCTCAACCTCACTCTATGCACAGACGGTATAAACTGCCAAATCCCTAACACTCACCCACCAACTATGCCCGTCTACTAAAAGTCACATCCACATCTCATGCCTTGCATACATTAACAGCTATTCAACTATGATAGGCACATCTGCCAAACACATGGCTGCACACTGACTCACACGCTGTCCTTTTTCTTGCAGGCCAAGCTTGCTCATAACAGGAGGGAGCAGCAATGCACTGGAGATCAGACGGAGCTGCACCCTCTCACACAGCTGGAGGAACGAGTGCACAGCAACATTGCGGCCCAGGTCATGGGCGCTGTGGCAGTCGGAGAGGTCGACCCCCTTGGGGACAACAATGGTATGTCCATCACCTCTCCCTCTTCTCTCATACCACTTCCCCCTCACAACACAAGCCCTTCCCTCTTTCCATCTAAGTATACTGTCTCCTTTCCTTGTTCCCTACCTGCCCCCTCCCCTGATGTTAAACCCACTCTTGTGCCTTTGTGCTTTCACATAATCAGCCACTATCTGACCATCCTGTCCCTCAGCCTCCCAGTGGCAGTGATGCGGGAGAGGAGGAGGAAAACCAGGCCTCACTGCCTGTGTCTCCCGAGGGCGAGACATCGATAATGGGGCCACGCGGTTGCTGGACGGAAGCAGAGGAAATAGCAAGGCCATAGGGAAAGGGAAACTTGGGGGCCATCACCCTGGAGGGTGAGTTCGCGCACGGGTTCTGCTTCACAGGACTCAGATGAGGACCTCGATGTCGAGGCGATGACCACACAGGCGATGAGCATGCACACTGAGCTCATGGGTGCAATGGCAGGGGTGCCCAAGAGCATGGATGCACTGGCTAGGAGCGTGGAGGAGTCTGCCTCCAGCATTGCTCTCATCTCTGTGCAAACCTTCGAGCCCATCCTTGGCATATTGCAGAGGATGGCTGACTTGCAGAGAGATCGTGGGGCCCCAGACCTCATTCCACGTGTCATGGGTGAGGTGGCAGCAGCTATTGCAGCACAGGCCGAAGCAACACAACGGCTTAGTGCTGTAATGGAGTCAGTGGTTGGTGGCATCCAATCTCAGACTGCTCTCATGCAGTCTCAGATTGATGCCACACAAGCGCTAACTGTTGCCATTGTCGCTGGGTCACCCACTGTCCACTGGGGATCTCACGGTGCCGCTAAGGTTCTACCCCAGGGGAGTGGCAGTGTGTTGGTCGAGCAGGAAGGTGCTGTCCTCTCTCAGGATGACAGCATTCCTGCTCCCACCACTGCCACCCTGCCATTGCACTTGCCACAGCCTGTAACCCAGCCATTCCAGACTGCTGCTGCCCATGTTGAGTTGGTGCAGTCTGCAGCCGGGCCCTCCAGGCCCAGGGCTGGTTGAGGGAGTCCTGCAAGGCCATCTGCAGTCTCTGGCTCCCAGGCTCAGGCAGCCTTCCACCAGCCTTGCTGCAGCCATTGGGGCCACATTACAGAGGAGCAGTAGGGTTGGGAGGGGGGGATTGCAAAGTGGAGGGAAATCATTGAGGAAGGCCCAGTAAATAAAATGTTAATAGCGAATGGAGGGGGTGTGTGTACAAAAGTTGATGTGTTTGCAAATATATTGTTCAGTTTGGTAAGAAATAGTTCCATTTGCTAAAAACCAGTTGTGCTTGTTGATAAATTGTTGTACTCGTTTATTATTGGTTGTGTTTGATAAGAGAAAGTTGTGTAGAATAATAAATGTTTATTTTGACGTAGTGATAGAGGCTGCAAGCTGGCTGTAATGATGTGGTTGTTCTGTGTAAATGCCACGTGCGCTCTCATTTTTGGAAGAGCTGTGTAATGAGGCACTCACGAATGGCCCTTGTAGAAGCAACACCGAGTGGCTCCCTCCTACGTTGGTGCTGCTGCTCCTCCTCCTCCTCCTCCTCCTCCTCCAGTCCCTCTACCTCCTCCTGAGGTGGACCTGCAATCCCTGGTGGCAATGGCTGGGTCCTCAGAATGGCCAGGTTGTGCAGCATGCAGCACACGACAATGAAAAGGGAGACTCGATCAGGGGAGTATTGCAGGGCTCCTCCAGAGCGGTCAAGGCAGCGGAACTTTTGCTTTAGCATGTCGATAGTCTGTTTGATCAGGTTCCTGGTGACGCTATGGCTGTCATTGTATGCGTGCTGAGCAGGAGTGTTGGGGTTGTGGAGGGGTGTCATCAGCCAGGTGGCGAGTGGATAACTCTTGTCTCCGAGCAGCCAGCCGCGAGCTTCATGAGGTGGGTGGAACAATGCTGGGACACCAGTCTGTCGCAGGATGAATGCATCGTGGCTGCTGCCAGGATAGCGGGCATTGACGGTGAGGATTCGCTGTCTGTGGTCGCACACCAACTGCACATTCAGACAGTAGTAGCCTTTGCGGTTGCGGAACACCTCTGCATTGTGATGAGGTGCCCGCAATGCCACGTGGGTGCAGTTAATGGCGCCCTGAACCATGGGGAAGCCCGCTATCCTTGCAAAGCTACATGAGCATTTGTACTGCTTCCCTCTGGTGATGGGGGATGAGATGTACTGCCTTCTCCTTCTGTACAGAGCATCTGTTAACTCCCAGATGCAGCAATTTTTATTTTTTATTTGTTTATGGGATGTGGTGGTCGCTGGCAAGACCAGCATTTATTGCCCATCCCTAATTGCCCTTGAGAAGGTGGTGGTGAGCTCCCTTCTTGAACCACTGCAGTCCGTGTGGTGAAGGTACTCCCACAGTGCTGTTAGGGAGGGAGTTCCAGGATTTTGACCTGGCGACGATGAAGGATCAGCGATATACTTCTAAGACAGGATGGTGTGTGACTTGGAGGGGAACTTGGAGGTGGTGGTGTTCCCATGCGTCTGCTGCCCTTGTCCTTCTAGGTGGAAGAGGTTGCGGGTTTGGGAAGTGCTGCCAAAGAAGCCTCGGCGAGTTGCTGCAGTGCATCTTGTAGATGGTACACAATGGACGGCGAACTGTGAAATGTTTGCAATATCCCCTGTTGATGCTTGGAAGGAGCCGCTGGTGTAGAAATTGAGAGTGACTGTGACCTTCACTGCCACTGAGAGAGATGTCCTGGTCCTGAGCTGAGGCTGGAGCTCTGGCTGCAGGAGGTGGCAAAGCTCTGTGACCACTGCCTTGCTGAAGCGGAGCCTTCTAAAACACTGCTCCTCGGACAGATGAATGTAGGAGAATGGCTCCCCGAATACCCTGGGAGGGTAAGGTCTCCTGTTGATAGCCCTGTTGGCCCTCCTCCCTCTGGCCACATTTTCCAACCTTTCTCTGCTGCCTCTGACAGTGAAGCTGGAGGGCGAGGTCCCGTGCCAGTACAACCCCCATTAAGTGTTGGAAATGTTGTGGTATAAAAAGTAAGACAAACGAACCTGATAAATTTTTGTCAGGAGCAAACTCTTTCAAGCAGGAAAACCTCAAATGGGTCAAAACACCTGTCTGCTTCTGTCAAAGTGACAAGGCAGCATTATTTGCTGACAAAAAACAGGAAGTGCACACCTTTAAATAGCTCCCAGGCAACTGCAAACCACCTCCTCTACCTGTCGTTCCTAATGGCAGGCGCTGAGGCAGGGGGCGAAAATGAATTTCCAGTCCGGGGCGATGTGCAGCTGGATGATGTCATGATCTCCGGGTGGAGGAGATTGTGGTGGAAATGTTTAGCACTACTGCAAACCGGCAGGTTAATTTCGCCAGTGGCGCTAACATTGCCGTGCCCGGACGGTAAGTCGTTAGCACCCCATTAGCGCTTCTGGGAGGCGCTAACCAACCGAATTTCTCCCCCGGTATCTTCATCCTCTCTCCTTCTCATCCCACTTCCCCCCACACCACAAACCTTTCTCACTTTCCACCTCCTGAAAATGTCTGCATTCTTTGCTCCATTCCTGCCCCCCTGCCCTCACCTTAACGTGAGTCTTGTGCCTTTATGCTTTCAGAGAATCAGCAACCAGATGACAAGCCTGTCCCTGAGCCCCCCACTGAGAGTGAGGAAGGAGAAGAGGAGGAGAAGCAAAGCACCGTCTCACTGCATCTCTCACCTGCAGGCACCACCTCAGATACTGGCACTACGCAATCTTTAGAGGCAGGTTTAGTAGAGGGGTCTGCACAGAGTGATGCACTGGGGACGAGCGGGCTGCAGCAAGGCCAGGGGGAAAGGGTAGCTCGGGAGCCAGCTCTCCGGAGGGCGAGTTCTGCTGCACAGGACTCAGATGAGGACCTCAATGGGGAGGCGTTCGCAAGAAGGGTGATGGCCATGCACACCGAGATGATAGGTGCAATGGCAAGAATGCCCAAGAGCCTCTTGGCAATGGTAAGGAGCATGGAGAAGTCCACCTGCAACATTGCACAGAGCTCTGTGCACACATGGAACCCATCATTTCCACTGTGCAGGGGATAGTGGACTCCCAGAGAGACCATGCAGATCCAGGCCTCATGACGCGTGTCATGGGCGATGTGGCAGCTTCCATTGCAGCACAGGCGGAAGCAACGCAATGTCTTAGTGCTGTAATGCAGTCAATGGTTTCTGCCGTCGAGTCTCAGACTGCTCTCATGCAGTCTTAGCTTGATGCCACGAAAGCTCTGACAAGCCAACATGGCTGGATCCACCGCAGTTCACCAGGGATCTCACGGTGTTGCAGCAGGCCAGCAATCTGTGCTCCAGCAGATTGGTAGAAATGCTGAGGTGCTGCCCCGGGGGAGTGGGAGTGGGTCAGCGGAGCAGGATGACAGCATTCCTGATCCCACCACTGCTACTCCGCCATTGCACTTGTCACTGCCTGTGATCCAGCCAGCCCAGACTGCCGCTGCCCATCCTGAGGTGGTGCAGTTTACAGCCGGGCCTTCCAGGCCCAGAGCTGGTCGAGGGCATCCTGCAAGGCCATCTGTAGTCTCTGGAACCGACACTCAGCAGCCTTCCACCAGCCCTGCTGCAGCCACTGGGGAGTCACTACGTGGGAGCACTAGATTAGGAAAGGGGACTGTATGTAAAGAGGGGAGGCAAGGGTTTGCACAAGGGTGATTAGTCAATATTGTTGTACATATGTGGTTCATGGTTTTTGACAAATTTATTACTGGAATGTTGCAGATTTGGTGCTGTGTCTCATTTCAGTTCTGGGGTGTGGTACAGAATCACAAAGTGATAGAATGATGGCGACGTGCTCAGCAACCAGAACGAAGACTCAAAGTCACTGGAAATAACGTCTGATGAGGCGGTCATGGTCCGACTTTGCAGAACGTCGATTGAGTGGCTGCCTCCTCCGTCGCTGCTGTTCGTCCTCCTGTTCCTCTTCTTTCTCCTCCTCCTCGTCCTTCTCCTCTCCTGAGGTGGTGGAGTTATGCCTGGTGGTAATGGCTGCACCCTCATGAAGGCCAAGTTGTGCAGCATGCAGCAAACGATGACGAAAAGTGAGACCCGCTCATCAGAGTACTGGAGGGCTCCTCCTGAGCAGTCAAGGCAGCAGAACCATTGCTTGAGCACTCTGATGGTCTGCTCAATGATGTTCCTGGTAGCAGAATGGCTCTCATTATATGAGTGCTGGCCAGGCATGTTGGGGTTGTGGAGGGGAGTCATGAGCCAGGTGGAGAGTGGATAGCCCATGACTCCCAGCAGCCAACTGCGAGCTTGATCTGGTGGCTGGAACAGAGCTGGCACACCGGTCTGGCACAGGATGAAGGCATCGTGTCTGCTGCCAAGATAGCAGGCATTGACGGTGAGGATTTGCTGTGTGTGGTCGCACACCAACTGCACATTAAGTGAGTGGTAGCCTTTGCGGTTATGGAATACCTCAGGATTGTTATGCGGTGCCCGAAAAGTGACGTGGGTGCAGTCAATGGCACCCTGCACCATGGGGAAGCCCGCTATCCTGGCAAAGCCACATGCACGCTCGCGCTGCTTCTCTCTGGTCATGGGGAAGGAAATGAAGTCGCTTCTGCTTCTGTACAGAGCATCTGTGACCTGACGGATGGAGCAATGGATGGCAAACTGGAAGATGTTGGAGATGTCGCCTGTTGCACACTGGAATGATCTGCTGGCGTAGAAATTGAGGGCGATGGTGAACTTGACTGCTACTGAGAGAGCCATGGTGGTCCTGATCTGAGGCTCAAGGTCTGGCTGCAGGAGATGGCAGAGCTCTGTGGCCACCTCCTTGCTGAAGCAGAGCCTTCTAACACACTGGTCCTCAGTGAAATTCATGTAGGAGAACTGGTGCTGCAATACCCTAAGTGGGTAAGGCCTCCTGTTGAGAGCCCTGTTGGCCCTCCTACCTCTGGCCACATTTTGCACTCTTTCTCTGTGCCTCAGTTGCCTCCGACGTTGACATTGGCGGGTGAGGTCCAGTGCCAGTACAGCCCCCATGAAAGGATACAAATATTGCACTTTCAAATCTCCCCTCAATGAAACTAAAGAATCTTTATGTGCCAGAACACTCGCTAAAATGCAAAACGCTGAAATTGGTCAAAAGGCCTCTTTGCATATGTGAAACTAACAACGCAGCATCGTTGGCCGACGAAAACGAAACCGCAAGTGGACGCCTTTAAATAGCACTCCTCCCGGGGACATCCGACTGAAATCCGCTTCCTCTACCTGTCGTTGTTAAGGGCAGGTGCACAAGCAGGGGGCAAAGGGGAACTTTTCACCTGGGGTGCTACCAGGCGCACGGCAATTACATCACGATTTCTGGGCACAAGAGATCGGGGCACAACATCTTACCGCTGCCGCAAAACTCCTGCCGAATTTAGCGAGAGGCGTTGATATCGCCGCGCCCGGTTGCGAACCCATTTGCACCTCGTTAGCGCCCCTTGGAGGCGTTAACGGGAGGCGCAAATGAGCCCAATTTCTAGCCCTCTGATTATTGGTCATACATACGAAGGATCATTTTCAACTTTGGCGGGGAGGAAAGCCAGCGCTATCGGATTGGCTGGCCATTTTGCACCCCATCTGATCAGAAGGAAAATCAGGCGGGGTGTATAACAGGCAGTCAATCCGCTGCCATCAGTGTTAAATGTCCTTTATATACTAAAGTTGAAAATTGTCCCCTCTATTGTTTGCAGGACTTTACTTATCCTAATACTGGGTTTGATGTGCTACAGTACAAAGGGATCCGGGGGTCCTGGTGCATGAAACACAAAAAGTTAGTATGCAGGTGCAGCAGGTGATCAGGAAGGCCAATGGAATCTTGGCTTTTATTGCAAGGGGGATGGAGTATAAAAACAGGGAAGTCTTGCTGCAGTTATACAGGGTATTGGTGAGGCCACATCTGGAATACTGCGTGCAGTTTTGGTTTCCATATTTAAGAAAAGATATACTTGCTCTCGAGGCAGTTCAGAGAAGGTTCACTCGGTTGATTCCGGAGATGAGGGGGTTGACGTATGAGGAAAGGTTGAGTAGGTTGGGCCTCTACTCATGAGAGGCGATCTTATCGAAACATATAAGATTGTTGTTGTGTATGTACCTTTAAGAGAATAACTGGTCTCAGACTGCAGTACCGGCAGTGACCACCCCTGTATAAAAGGCGCTAGTAAGCCTCTGTAGTTTCAGTTTCCCGATTGACTCCTTTCAGTATAGACTTGTTTTGTTCAACTCCTGCTGTCCGTGTCTCAATCACACACGGACATAATACTGGCGACGAGCAGATACGAACTTACCTACTGTCTGCACCACCTCCTGGGATCCATTCCTGCAGCGAAGTGAGCAGAGGTCGAGGCCAGAAGGAAGAAAGAAGCAGTAGAAACGGGCGTCGACCGTGGGCATCCGCCCCTGTGTTAGCGGAGTTGAAGATTGCTGGAGAAGCTGTCGAAAGCGGGGCCTAGTTTCTGTCGACGGTGCTTCAGCTAATCGGGCTGGTGGCAGGTAGTACACTGATCCTTCCTGGGCTGCGGCAGTCGTGAACTCGAGCGGGTGGCTTGCAACGGGGCCGAGCAGCGTTGTCGGGAAGAGGAGAGAGAGAGGGTGGAGCACACAGGGCGCGGCCGGTGCTACGAAGCCGGGCTGCGTATAGACCCGAGAAGAGGGAGGCAAGAGTCCCACAGGGTTGTTCCTCGACGGGAAAATAATAAAAAAAAGAAATATTAAACGCGCAGGAAACCGCGAGGAGCTGCAGGTTGCAACGGAAACCGCGGAAAGCAGCGCTAGCAACAGCGGAGAAGAAGGCAAAAGCGCGGGAGGCGCCATCTTAATCAGTGGGGGAAGAAGGCAAAGCGCGGGAAGCGCCATTTTCTTAAATCGGGGAAGAAGGCAAAGCGCGGGAGGCGCCATTTTGGATTTTCAAGATGCCGAAGACTGGCTGTATCACTGCCTTTGATAATACAATAGAGGACTGGACCACGTATGTGGAAAGAGTCGAGGTATATTGCGAGGCAAACGAAATAGCCGATGAGAAAAAGGCATCGGTATTGCTAAACTTAATGGGCGGTAGAACGTACGGCCTATTGCGGGACCTGATTACACCAGCCAAACCGAAGGCGAAGAGTTTTAACGAAATTGTTGCTGTCCTACAGGAACACCTAAATCCTGCACCGCTGTTGATAGCCGAAAAATTTAAATTCCACAGGAGAACTCAGCATAAAGATGAGAGCAATGCTGAGTACCTTACGGAACTACGCAAGCTATCAAAGCACTGCCAGTTCAGAGCAGGACTGGCAGATACACTACGGGATAAATTTGTCTGTGGACTCCTGAGTGAAGGAACACAGAAGAAGTTACTCCCAGAGAAAGAGCTGATGCTAGATAAGGCTTTCAGCGTGGCAGTATCGTATGAAGCAGCAGCCAGGGGAGCTGCGGAAATTCAACAAAAGCCACAGGAATACGGCACCCACGAAATGACACGGGGATTTGCAAAATGTTATCGCTGCGGCAGAACTAACCATGACCAGAAGGACTGCTGGTCCAAGGACAAAATATGCAGGCAATGCGGAAAGATGGGACACATTGCACGAGTTTGCAGGTCTGGGAAGAAGACCAGCGACAACAAAAAGGCTACTAAGGAACCGTACAAAAAAGTACAAAAGATGACGGACAGTAGTTCCGAAGACCAGATGAGCGATAGTGAATCCGGGAACAGGAGACTAAGCTGTCTCAAACTTCACAATGTAATCACAAAAGAGGATCACCGAACCATTTGGGTCACCCTCACGATAGCAGGGTCCCAAGTTAAAATGGAATTGGATACAGGATCAGCGCTAACCGTCATGAATCGACGAGACTACGAGCGGCTATTCTCACACATACCCTTGAGAGAGACATCCATCGTCTTGACGACGTATACGGGGCAAAAAGTATACCCCAGAGGAAAAATAAGGGTGCCTGTCGAATACAACGGCAAGAAAATACGGAAATTGTATCTCTACATACTGCCAAATGGTGGACCACCGTTATTGGGACGTGAATGGATCAGGGAGATAAGCTTAGATTGGCACTCCATTCATGCAATGGCGGTGGACGGTAAAAAAGATGAAGACGTCACTCCTGGACGATTGTCAACAATCTTAGCTAACGCCAAAGAGGTATTTCAACAAGAACTGGGCACTCTTAAAGGCGTAACCGCCTCGATAAAAATAGAAGAGAATGCAATTCCCAAGTTTTTCAAAGCAAGACTGGTACCATATGCAATTCACTCAGCCGTCGAGGCAGAGCTGGAGAATCTGGAGAAGGCAGGCATGTTGTCTAAGGTCGACTGGAGCGAGTGGGCGACACCCATCGTTCCTGTCATGAAGAAAACGTTAAACAATAAGTCTAAGGAGCCAAGGAAGGTTCGCATCTGTGGGGATTTCAAGGTGACGGTGAACCCAGTCCTTCACACAGTACAATATCCTCTTCCAAGGATAGAAGACATCTTCGCCTCACTGTCTGGAGGGAAGTGTTTTACAAAAATTGACCTAGCACAAGCATATTTGCAGATGGAGGTTGAAGAATCCTCTAGGAAGTATCTCACGATAAACACTCACAAAGGTCTTTACCAGTATCATCGATTGGTATTCGGAGTAGCATCGGCTCCGGCGATATGGCAAAGAGCGATGGAACAAGTCCTGCAAGGGATTCCGGGGACTCAGTGTTACTTGGACGACATCCTTGTGACAGGTGAAGATGACAGTGAACACCTTAACAACCTAGAACAGGTGCTCACTAGACTACGGGAACATGGGCTACGAGCCAACCGCCCCAAGTGCGAGTTTTTTAAGAAACAGATATCGTATTGTGGCCACGTGATTGATGAAGAGGGGTTACATAAGTCCCCTGACAAAATTGAAGCAGTTGTTAAGGCCCCAGCGCCTGAAAATGTGTCGCAACTGAGGTCATTCCTCGGATACAAAGATGGGACGGAAAGTAGTGAGTGAGGAGGACATAAAAAACCTGCAAAGGGACATAGACAGGCTAAGTAAGTGGGCAGAGATTTGGCAGATGGAATACAATACTGGAAAGTGTGAGGTTATGCACTTTGGCAGGAAAAATCATAGAGCAAGTTATTATCTTAATGGCAAGAAACTGGAAAGTACTGTAGTACAAAGGGATCTGGGGGTCCTGGTGCACGAAACTCAAAAAGTTAGTATGCAGGTGCAGCAAGTGATTAAGGCCAATGGAATGTTGGCTTTTATTGCTAGGGGGATGGAATATAAAAACAGGGAGGTATTGCTGCAGTTGTACAAGGTATTGGTGAGACCGCACCTGGAATACTGCATACAGTTTTGGTGTCCATACTTAAGAAAAGACATACTTGCTCTCGAGTCAGTACAAAGAAGGTTCACTCGGTTAATCCCGGGGATGAGGGGGTGGTCATATGAGGAGAGGTTGAGTAGATTGGGACTCTACTCATTGGAGTTCAGAAGAATGAGAGGCGATCTTATTGAAACATATAAGATTGTGAAGGGGCTTGATCGGGTGGATGCGGTGAGGATGTTCCCAATGATGGGTGAAACTAGAACTAGGGGGCATAATCTTAAAATAAGGGGCTGCTCATTCAAAACTGAGATGAGGAGAAACTTCTTCACTCAGAGGGTGGTAGGTTTGTGGAATTTGCTGCCCCAGAAAGCTGTGGAAGCTACATCATTAAATAAATTTAAAACAGAAATAGATAGTTTCCTAGAAGTAAAGGGAATTAAGGGTTACGGGGAGCGGGCAGGAAATTGGACATGAGTCTAGGTTCGGAATGGTCATGGCCCTGTGGGAAGTGGAGTGGGCCCAGGGGCCGTGTAGCCTTGTTCTGCACCTACTGTGTTCTAATTCTGTGTTAGATTTCAGGAGTTGGTTTTATTCCTGTTCCTGGCTGGGGTGGAGATCGCCTTTACAGAAGGTAAGTACTGTAGAAAATATAGGGACAGAGTGATCTCCTGGAAGAATTTCGATCGCCTAGATGGGTCGGAGAGGAATTTCCCAGATTTTTTTCTCCCAAATTGGCCATTGGGTCTTTATCTGGTTTTTCGCCTCTCCCGGGAGATCACATGGGTTCGGGTGGATGCAGAGTGATAGAAGATTTGAGGTTAGGATCAGATCAGCCATGATCTTATTGAATGGCGGAGCAGGCTCGAGGGGCCGATTGGCCTACTCCTGCTTCTATTTCTTATGTTCTTATGTTCTTATGATTGGTGAATTACTACCATAAGTTTTTGCCGAATTTGTCGACAATCCTGCACCCACTGAACGCCCTGCTACGAACGGGAGTAGCATGGAAATGGAGCAATGACTGTAAGCGGGCCTTTCAGAAGAGTAAGGACTTAATCACTTCAAGAGAAGTATTGGCTCACTACAACCCAGCACTGCCGATCAGACTGGCGTGTGATGCGTCTCCCTACGGCATTGGGGCGGTACTGTCACATAAATTCCTTGATGGTTTAGAGAGGCCGATAGCTTTTGCGTCACGCTCGTTAACTTCTGCCGAGCGTAACTACGCCCAGATTGACAGAGAGGCCCTCAGCCTAGTGTGGGGGGTGAAGAAGTTCAATCACTACCTGCACGGTCAAAAATTTACTCTACTAACCGATCATCAACCTCTTGTCTCCATTTTCAACCCTCAGAAGGGCGTACCGATAATGACTGCGCAACGGCTGCAGCAGTGGTCCCTTTTCCTAGGGGCACACCAATATGACATCGAGTACAAAGGAACTAAACAGCATGGGAATGCTGATGGATTGTCACGCCTACCGTTGCCGACGGTGGAAGAAGAAGACCTTGTAGTGGGTCCAATGGAGTTATTCCACTCGACCATAGTCGAATGTCTCCCTGTGACGAATGCAAACATAGAAAAGGAAACACGGAATGACCCGACACTATCATGGGTCTATGATTTAACGGTGAAGGGGTGGCCAGCACATGGCGAACCACTGCTGCCAGCATTCTCGCCGAGAACAGCTGTCAGTGTGCAGAGGAACCTTGATGTGTGGATCCAGAGTAGTAATTCCACCTAAGTTGATGGATAGAGTGCTCAATGAGCTTCATGAGGGTCATCTGGGTGGGGTAAAAATGAAGAACTTAGCCAGAGCGTTTGTGTGGTGGCCGGGAATCGATAGAGAAATCGAACAGATGACCAAGAGCTGTGCAGGATGCCAGAAGGTCCAAAACGCCCCACCACAAGCTCCTCTGCATCCATGGGAGTGGCCCTCATCTCCATGGCAAAGGGTGCACATTGATTTTGCTGGTCCCTTCATGGACTCGATGTTTTTACTTGCGGTGGATGCACATTCAAAGTGGCCAGAGGTAATAAAAATGTCCTCAGCCACCACGGAAAAAGCTATCACAGTTTTACGAACCATATTCGCCAGGAATGGGCTGCCTGAACAGATTTGCTCTGACAATGGACCACAGTTTGTGTCTGAAGAGTTCCGGAGGTTCTTAAAGAACAATGGTGTTAAGCATTACACATCTGCCCCATATCATCCAGCCACTAATGGATTGGCCGAGAGGTTTGTTCAAACATTCAAGAAGGCTATCAAGGCAATGTGTAATGAAGATATACCCCTACAACACAAGGTGGACAACTTCTTGTTTGCCTACCGGAATGCGACACATGCGGTTACCAACCAAACTCCAGCCATGATGTTCTTCAATCGAAGACTACGATGCCGCTTGGATTTGGTTAAGCCAAACGTCCGAAGAGATGTGGAGAACAGGCAGTTTCAGAATATGAATGAAAGGCCGACCAGGAGTTTTAAGATAGGTCAACCAGTTTTGGCCCGGGACTACCGCACTGAGAAATGACAGCCAGGAACGATTTGTACACGGCAAGGACCTCTCATGTATACAGTGGACGTTGGAGAGAACATTGTAAGACGCCATGCTGACCAGATTCTACAGTCACTGGAAAACGTCAACTCCACACCACGATCTGATACGCCTGGTAATGAAATCGACGTACCAATTGCAGCTACCGCAGAATCGGTGATATTGGAAGCAGATGAACCAAACAACGACATTGATCCCGACTCAACCTTGCCAGAGGAACCTGATACCCCAAAGAGGCGTTATCCAGACGGAATCAGGAAGCCTCCTCAAAGACTGAACTTATAATTGCTTAAATTTAACCAATGTATCTAGCAACCGTAATTGTGATTGTAATTAGTTATCATTTAGTTGTTAAATGAATGTTATGTACTGTTTATCTAAAAGGGGAGGAATTGTTGTGTATGTACCTTTAAGAGAATAACTGGTCTCAGACTGCAGTACCGGCAGTGACCACCCCTGTATAAAAGGCACTAGTAAGCCTCTGTAGTTTCAGTTTCCCGATTGACTCCTTTCAGTAAAGACTTGTTTTGTTCAACTCCTGCTGTCTGTGTCTCAATCATACACGGACATAATAATTGTGCGGGGGATTGATCGGGTGGATGCGGTGAGGATGTTTCCACTTATGGGTGAGACTAGAACTAGGGGGCATAATCTTAGAATAAGGGGCTGCCCTTTCAAAACTGAGATGAGGAGAAACTTCTTCACTCAGAGGGTAGTAAATCTATGGAATTTGCTACCCCAGAGAGCTGTGGAAGCTGCAACATTAAATAAATTTAAAACGGAGATAGACAGTTTCCTAGCTGATAAGGGAATTAGGCGTTACGGGGGGCGGGCAGGGAAGTGGACGTGAGTCTAGGTTCGGATCAGCCATGATCCTATTGAATGGTGGAGCAGGCCCGAGGGGCTGTATGACCTACTCCTGTTCCTACTTCTTATGTTCTTATGTTATGTTCTTATGTTGATGTGTTGGAGACCAATGAACCATGAGAAAATAATCTGTTCCTGTTCTGGGGCAAAATATTTGCCTACTTGGTCCCAGTTTTTACTAGTTGTAACACCATATGACTCAGCTAAATATTGTTTCCTCTGTATAACAGAAATTCTCTACCAAACAAATGTAATGAACCTGGACAGGACAAACATGTTGCCTGCAAGAAGTTAGGTGTACAAGTCACCAATGGGTATTCTCTTTCAGCTACAGCTAAACAATGCTTGTGAAACTGAGCGTGATTTTCTCCAGTTCGCAAGAGCACAAGATCATTTTTTAAAATTTGTTTATGGGATGTGGGCGTCGCTGGCAAGGCCAGCATTTATTGCCCATCCCTAACTGCCCTTGAGAAAGTGGTAGTGAGCCGCCTTCTTGAACCGCTGCAGTCCGTGTGATGAAGGTACTCCCACAGTCCTGTTCGGGAGGGAGTTCCAGGATTTTGACCCAGCGACGATGAAGGATCGGCGATATACTTCTAAGTCAGGATGGTGTGTGACTTGGAGGGGAACTTGGAGGTGGTGATGTTCCCATGCGCATGCTGCCCTTGTCCTTCTAGGTGGAAGAGGTCACGGGTTTGGGAGGTGCTGCTGAAAAAGCCTTGGCGAGTTGCTGCAGTGCATCTTGTAGATGGTACATACTGCAGCCACAGTGGTGGAGGGAGTGAATGTTTAAGGTGGTGGATGGGGTGCCAATCAAGTGGGCTGCTTTGTCCTGGATGGTGTCAAGCTTCTTGAGTATTGTTGGAACTGCACTCATCCAGGCAAGTGGAGAGTATTCCATCACACTCCTTACTTGTGCCTTGTAGATGGTGGAAAGGCTTTGGGGAGTCAGGAGGTGAGACACTCGCCGCAGAATACCCAGCCTCTGACCTGCTCTTGTTCCCACAGTATTTATGTGGCTGGTCCAGTTAAGTTTCTGGAATTGTGGAAGGCCATTTTGCCCTTCTTAATTTGACTATCTGGAAAGATCCTAAAGTCCTCCTGTTGCAGCATCTAATTATATTTTTTTAAAGTATAGCAGGGTTTTTGACTCCACAACTTAAACTTGTTTGGTGAACTTCATATGCCACAGTGGGCATTTTATCTCTGCTGTATTTTGGTTTCTTGCTGAAGCAGCTGATGGGTAATAATACTCTTTTTCAATGCAGTAAAGTTTTATATATATATAATTTGGTGAATATTCGCACTCATCAAGAAATGCAACATAGGTACCCAGTGTGAGCATCCAGCACTTCCAGACCTAGCATCGCACAGCCAGATACAAAGTAAGTAAGACAGATACAATCCTGATGGTGTAAAGGTGAAGTTTGTAAATTGACAAGGAATGCTAATTTTATCTGTACTTTCTCTGGGAATGTTGTTATTCTCACCTACATGTGATTTCTTCCCATTCATAAACTGCTCAAATGTAAATGACAAAAGTAGAAAGAGAAAATAAGGTTAATAAGGGTTTGTTAGCTGCTTGTTAATGCCTGGCATGTGCTCCCTGAAATTTTTGCATAAAAACAGTTGAGGGAAGATTTTCTGAATGAACACTTCTGTCTCAGAGACATTCCTGATGGGAGCACACTTTGGGAATTTGCCAGGGCACCCCCATAATTTTCTGTTAATTCATTTTAATGGATGGAAAATAATGAGGAGCAACTCCATTATTTCCTGATATTCTCCCCTCATGGGCAAGGATTCATGCTGGGAATGTGCATTTGGAAAATCGTCCCTTTGATGCATTCCTCCATGTAGAGAAATATTGAATGGGTTCATGTTCATCTAGTTAGACCTGTCATTGATTTTCAAGCAGAGATGATGCTGTCCAAGGCTCCAGTGAATATAATGTGAAGCAAATCGTAGAATCATATAGCACAGAAGGAGGCCATTTGGCCCATTGTACCTGTGCCGGCTCTTTGAAAGAGCTATAACAATTAGTCCTACTCCCCTGCTATTTCCCCCTTGCCCTGGAAATTTTTACTTTCAGTATCTGCTTTCGAAGCACATTGATCATTGTGCTGTCATTTCTGATCCAGATCTTGCTCTCATGCATGGCTTCGAACCATCAGCCAATCCCAACTGGCCCTGTGGAACTGTAGCTCAAATATGAAATACATTAACAACCAGACGAGATTATCCAATTGGCCACGATCCCCACAGGGAGTCTGGCAGGACAGTGCCTTGTCCATACAACCACACTGGGTTTGAGCACACCGAGGTTTCTGGCGTCAGTTTAATAATAATGAAGGCGAGGTGTTGTAAGTGCCTTCCATGGAGAGCTTGCCCATTTGTGGGGTGGGAAATAGAATGCTGCTGGAGTATTTGAATGCCTGCTGCAGTTTAAATGGCCAAGCACACTCAAAGTCGGCTTGGGAGCAGAAGCGGAAAATGAAAAATGTACAAAGTGTGGAAGAACTGCTGGGCCATGTGTGGCAGAGGAGAGAGGGCTCATTTGGGATAAAGTGAGTATGGCCCTCAAAGTGATCTGATCAGGGCCAGAAGAAGAAAGTGGCAAGCGCAGTGAGTGCTAACTCATGACTCTATGTACGGCAACTCAGTGCCAAAATACATTTAATGCTCTTACCAAGTTAGGCATGGCAGGAGGAGACACACGCCATTCAAGAATACGCTGTCCTAAGCATGGCTGCCACTTATAACCACCTCTCCCCTCAGTTAAATTGCTGGAGTTGCTTATCATCAATGCTTAGGAAATGGCAAGTGTTAAATCCGTGAATCTTGATGTATGGTGTCCTTCAATAAATAGACAGAGACTGCAGAGGAACAATCAACAGGTGTTTACTGGATGAGGGTTACTCTAAAACTAACAGTACAGATCCCTACTCAGGGTTTATATACAGGTGTGGTCACTGCCGGTACTACAGTATACAGGAGCTGTAAAAAGTAGTTCTCCCCTTAAAAGGTACATACACTACAGCAAGGATCTATTTACACACCAGCCTTCAGCTGAAAGTGTTCCTTCACTCACAGCCTTACATCTCTTCATCCAATAAAAGCCTCACGTGGTGTGTACTTGCTGGCTGATCCACCTGCCATCACCCCATTATGGTCTGTATGATGGCACCTAGCAAGCAGAGAGAAGCCATTCCCACTTTTTTTAATGTGGTTTTAAAAGAGAAGACCTCCCATTAACACCAGAGAGATTTGCAACAGGTGTTGAACTCTCTAACCTCTGCCGTTATCACCCTAGACAAGGAAGAAGCTTTGGATGTTCCTAGGAGCCAGGCAATAGAGAAAGTCTGAGATGGGGAAGTCGGAGAGTTCTGACGAAGGGTCTTCAACCTGAAACGTTAACTCTGTTTCTCTCTCCATGGATACTGCCTGGCCTGCTGAGTTTTTCCAGCGTTTTCTGTTGTTATTTAGGAGAGTAGGTGTCAGCTTCAGGTTATAATACTATACTGCATCTCTTCCTTGCCACCATAATGCACCCTGCATTACCTGTCAGCAAACTAATCATGAAATCCTCATATCACTCTTTCTACTGAAAGTCACATGAACTCTGCTCCTCAGCAACCCAGTCTAACCTTTCCATGTCCCCCTCTAGATGTGGCAGATGAGAAAGCAACAGGCCCTTCTGCTTCAGGCCCTGCCAGCACATAATATCCAAAACATTCTCCCTCCCACACATCAATCCAGAGACATTAGAAAGTGATCGATAGGGGAGTGCTCAGAGTGATGCAAAGAACACAACTGGGCAAGATGAACTAGAGATGGAGCACAAGGATGAAGACGTTGCTGGCCAGAGGGTCAGGAGACATCACCCCTTGGGTGAAGAGCCCAAGGACCAAGATCTCATGGGTCATTGTTTTAAAATAGCATCAAATCTACATGCAGACACTTGGGACAATCTTTGACAACTGCTACAGGTAGTGGGTTTATTGAAGGAATTCATTTACTGTTTCGGTAGCACTCTGATGGTGGCTTCTTTGCTCTGCTGTCCACCTTAGAGAATGTGCCAGTTACAGGACAGTCTGCAGAGGTCCCAAGGGCAGACTGTGCTTCTACCATGGATGTTCAGACTGCTGCCATAGATTTCTGGAGTGCCATCCGGAGGGCCATCTCACCAAACCTCAAAGTGACTGGGCCAATGACATAGACAAGTATCTCTCAGGGCTTAAGTGAGCCCATTGGTGCCATTTGTTTTGCTTTCCATAGAATAGTGGCTATGCTAAGCCATGCTCAGTACTAATGACATGACAGAAATGTGCTCACATGATGCTGCTGTCTCTCACACTAGCAGCACACGTTTGCCCTCGTGCCAAGCCTCTTGATACCTACAAATGTGGCAGAAAGAAGACAGAGTTAGGCAGTCCATGCAATGACACAAGATGTAAAACTTGCAGCAGTTTCATCTTTGGACAGGAGTGGATGCCTAAAACAAGCGGTAGGCTCCTTAAATACGTTAATGAGGGGCCCTAACACCTGTTGAGAAGACCTGTCCACAAAATCTGTTTCCAAGGAATGGGGCAGATGTTGGGCCCGGCCCGGCCCGGTCCACTCAGGATTTTTAGCGGCCCCCGTGGCCACCAACTACAGGGAAGTTTTACATTAAAAAAAAACCTTTCTGTGTAGCCAGAAGAAACAGGAGTGTTTCCCTCCAGCCCCTCACTCCACAGTCATGGCGATTGCTGCCTCCCCCTGTAGTGTATGTACTTTGCAGAAGGAACTATATTCTGCAGCCCCTGTATACTGCAGTACCAGTAGTGACCACCCCTGTATATAAGCCTGTGTAGTAACTTTGCATAGTAGTTCCAGTTTTGTCTCCACTCAGTAAACACCTGTTGTAACCAACTCCTGCAGTCCGTGTCTCAATTACACATGGACATAATACTGGCGACGAGCAGATCCGAACTTACCTACAGTCTGCACCACCTCATGGGGATCCATCCCTGAAGCTAAGTTGTCAGAGGTCGAGGCCAGAAGGAAGAAAGAAAAAAAACAAACAGAAGAAACGGGCGTCGACCGTGGGCAACCGCCTCTGATTCATCGGATTTGAAGATTTGCAGGAGAGGCTGTCGAGAGCGGGGCTTGGTTATCCTGTCTATGGTGTTCCAGCTAATCGGGCTGGTGGCAGGTAGTACACTGATCCTTCCTGGGCTGCGGCGGGCTAGAGCTCGATCGGGTGGCTTTTCAACGGGGCCGAGCAGCGTTGTCGGGAAGAGGAGAGAGAGAGAGAGGGTGGAGCACACAGGTGCTACGAGGCCGGGCAGCGTACAGACCCGAGAAGAGGGAGGAAAGTGTCCCATAGGGTTTGCTCTGACGACGGGAAAATAAAAGAAATTAGAAGCGCAGAAAGCGTGAGGAGCTGCAGTTTGCCACGGGGACCGCGGAGAGCGGCGTTAGCAGCAGCGCGGGGGGGGGGAAGTGCGCGAAGACCATAGGGCGTCGCCATCAAGGCATAAAAATGCCAGCAACAGCGCTAGCAGCAGCGGAGAAGACAGAAAGCGCGGGAGGCGCCATCTTAATCCAGCGGGGAAGAAGGCAAAGCGCGGGAGGCGCCATTTTGTTCACTTGGGGAAGAAGGCAAAGCGCGGGAGGCACCATCTTAGATTTCCAAGATGCCGAAGACTGGCAATATCACTGCCTTCGATAATGCAATAGAAGACTGGACCACGTATGTGGAAAGAATCGAAGTATATTGCAAGGCAAACGAAGTAGCCGATGAGAAAAAGGCATCGGTACTACTAAACTTAATGGGCGCAAGAACGTACGGCCTATTGCGGAACCTGATCACTCCAGCCAAACCGATGGCGAAGAGTTTTAACGAAATTGTTGATATCCTACAGGAACACTTAAATCCTACACCGCTGCTGATAGCAGAAAGATTTAAATTCCACAGCAGAAATCAGCATAAAGATGAGAGCAATGCTGATTACCTTACGGAACTACGCAAGCTATCAAAGCACTGCCAGTTCGGAGCAGGACTGACAGATACTCTACGGGAGAAATTTGTCTGTGGACTCCTGAGTGAAGGAACCCAGAAGAGGTTACTCTCAGAGAAAGAGCTGAAGCTGGATAAGGCTTTCAGCTTGGCAGTATCGTACGAAGCAGCAGCAAGGGGAGCTGCGGAAATACGGCAAAAGCCACAGGAATACGGCACCCATGAAATGACACGGGGATTTGAAAAATGTTATCACTGCGGCAGAACAACCCATGACCAGAAGGACTGCTGGTCCAAGGACAAAATATGCAGGCAATGCGGAAAGATGGGACACATTGCATGAGTTTGCAGGTCTGGAAAGAAGACTAACGACAACAAAAAGGCTACTAAGGAACAGTACAGGAAAGTACAAAAGATGACGGACAGTAGTTCCGAAGACCAGAAGAGCAATAGTGAATCCGGGAACAAGAGACTAAGCTGTCTCAAACTTCACAACGTAATCGCGAAAGAGGATCACCGAACCATTTGGGTCACCCTCACGATAGCAGGGTCCCAAGTCAAAATGGAATTGGATACAGGATCAGCCCTGACCGTCATGAATTGACGAGACTACGAGCGGCTATTCTCACACATACCCTTGAAAGAGACATCCATTGTCTTGAAGACGTATACGGGGCAGAAAGTATACCCCAGAGGGAAAATAAGGGTGCCTGTCGAATACAACGGCAAAGAAATACAGAAATTGTATCTGTACATACTGCAAGATGGTGGACCACTGTTATTGGGACGTGAATGGATCAGAAAGATAAGCTTAGACTGGCACTCCATTCAGGCACTGACTGTGGCTGGTAAAAAGGATGACGACGTCACACCTGGACGATTGTCAAAAATCTTAGCTAACGCTAAAGAGGTATTTCAACAAGGACTGGGAACTCTTAAAGGCGTAACCACCTCGATAAAAAAAGAAGAGAATGCAATTCCCAAGTTTTTCAAAGCAAGACCGGTACCGTATGCAATTCGCCCAGCCGTCGAGGCAGAGCTGGAGAATCTGGACAATGCAGGCGTGTTATCTAAGGTAGACTGGAGCGAGTGGGCGACACCCATCATTCCTGTCATGAAAAAAACGTTAAACAATAAGTCTGAGGAGCCAAGGAAGGTTCGCACCTGTGGGGACTTCAAGGTGACGGTGAACCCAGTCCTTCACACAGTACAGTATCCTCTTCCGAGGATAGAAGATATTTTCACCTCACTATCTGGAGGGAAGCGTTTTACAAAAATTGACCTAGCACAAGCATATTTGCAGATGGAGGTTGAAGAATCCTCTAGGAAGTATCTCACGATAAACACTCACAAAGGTCTTTACCAGTATAATCGACTGGTATTCGGAGTAGCATCAGCTCCGGCGATATGGCAAAGAGCGATGGAACAAGTCCTGCAAGGGATTCCGGGGACTCAGTGTTACTTGGACAACATCCTAGTGACAGGTGAAAATGACAGTGAACACCTTGCCAACCTAGAGCAGGTGCTCACTAGACTAAGAGAACACGGGCTACGAGCCAATCGCCCCAAGTGCGAGTTTTTTAAGAAACAGATATCGTATTGTGGCCACGTGATTGACGAAGAGGGGTTACATAAGTCCCCTGACAAAATTGAAGCGGTAGTTAAGGCTCCAGCGCCTGAAAATGTGTCGCAACTGAGGTCATTCCTAGGATTGGTGAATTACTACCATAAGTTTTTGCCGAATTTGTCCATAATTCTGCACCCACTGAACGCCCTACTACAAACTGGAGTAGCATGGAAATGGAGCGATGAATGTAAGCAGGCTTTTCAGAAGAGTAAAGACCTAATCACTTCAAGAGAAGTATTGGCTCACTACAACCCATCACTACCCATAAGACTGGCGTGTGATGCGTCTCCCTACGGCATTGGAGCGGTACTGTCACATAAACTCCTTGATGGTTCAGAGAGGCCGATAGCTTTTGCGTCACGCTCGTTAACTTCAGCCGAGCGTAACTACGCCCAGATTGACAGAGAGGCCCTCAGCCTGGTGTGGGGGGTGAAGAAGTTCAATCACTACCTGCACGGTCAGAAATTTACTCTACTAACTGATCATCAACCTCGTCTCCATTTTCAACCCTCAGAAGGGCGTCCCGATAATGACAGCACAACGGCTACAGAGGTGGTCCCTTTTCCTAGGGGCACACCAATATGACATCGAGTACAAAGGAACTAAACAGCATGGGAATGCTGATGGATTGTCGCGCCTACCGTTGCCGACGGTGGAAGAAGCACCTGCAGTGGATCCTGTGGAGATATTCCACTCGACCATAGTCGAATGTCTACCTGTGACGAATGCAAACATAGAAAAGGAAACACGGAATGACCTGACACTCTCCAGGGTCTATGATTTAACGGTGAAGGGATGGCCAGCACATGGCGAACCACTGTTGCCAGCATTCTCGCCGAGAAGAGAACAGCTGTCAGTGTGCAGAGGAACCTTGATGTGTGGATCCAGAGTAGTAATTCCACCCAAATTGAAGGATAGATTGCTCAATGAGCTTCATGAGGGTCATCTGGGAGGGGTAAAAATGAAGAACTTAGCCAGAGCATTTGTGTGGTGGCCGGGAATCAATAGAGAAATCGAAGAGATGACCAAGAGCTGTACAGGATGCCAGAAGGTCCAAAACGCCCCACCACAAGCCCCTCTACAGCCATGGGAGTGGCCCTCATCTCCATGGCAAAGGGTGCACATTGATTTTGCTGGTCCATTTATGGACTCGATGTTTTTAATTGCGGTGGATGCACATTCAAAGTGGCCAGAGGTAATAAAAATGTCCTCAACCACCACAGAAAAAACTATCACAGTCTTATGAACCATATGCACCAGAAATGGGCTGCCTGAACAGGTTTGCTCCGACAATGGACCACAGTTTGTGTCTGAAGAGTTCCGGAGGTTCTTAAAGAACAATGGTGTTAAACATTACACATCCACCCCATATCATCCAGCCACCAATGGATTGGCTGAGAGGTTCGTTCAAACATTCAAGAAGGCTATCAAGGCAATGTGTAATGAAGACATACACCTACAACACAAGGTGGATAACTTCTTGTTTGCCTACCGGAATGCGACACATGCGGTTACCAACCAAACTCCAGCCATGATGTTCTTCAATCGAAGACTACGATGCCGCTTGGATTTGGTTAAGCCAAACATCAGAAGAGATGTGGAGAACAGGCAGTTTCAGAATATGAATGAAAGGCCGACCAGGAGTTTTAAGATAGGTCAACCAGTTTTGGCCCGGGACTACCGCA
Source organism: Somniosus microcephalus (assembly GCF_052327205.1). NCBI lineage: Eukaryota > Metazoa > Chordata > Chondrichthyes > Squaliformes > Somniosidae > Somniosus > Somniosus microcephalus. The sequence goes on along the minus strand of NC_140994.1, from coordinate 48,929,391 downwards.
CTGAGAAATGGCAGCCAGGAACGATCTGCACACGGCAAGGACCTCTAATGTATACCGTGGATGTTGGAGAGAGCATTGTAAGACGCCATGCTGACCAGATTATAGAGTCACAGGAAAACGTCAATTCCACACCACGATCCGATACACCTGGTGATGAAACCGAAGTACCAATTGCATCTACCTCAGAATCGGTGATATTGGAAGCAGACGAACCAAACAACGACGTTGATCCCGAATCAACTTTGCCAGAAGAACCTGATACCCCAAAGAGGCGTTATCCAAACAGAATCAGGAAGCCTCCTCAAAGACTGAACTTATAATTGCTTAACTTCAACTAATGTATCTAGCAACTGTAATTGTAAATATGTTATTTAATTATTAATCGAATGTTATGTACTGTTTAGCTAAAAGGGGAGAAATTGTAGTGTATGTACTTTGCAGAAGGAACTATATTCTGCAGCCCCTGTATACTGCAGTACCAGTAGTGACCACCCCTGTATATAAGCCTGTGTAGTAACTTTGCATAGTAGTTCCAGTTTTGTCTCCACTCAGTAAGCACCTGTTGTAACCAACTCCTGCAGTCCGTGTCTCAATTACACACGGATATAATACCCCCCCCTCCCCCTCCCCCACCATTGCCCGATCCGACCTCCCCCCTCCAGGAAGTTACCGGAGGGTCGAAATTGACTTTTTCTTTGGAGCGAGCTGCCAGTGGAGGGGTAACAGGCTCTGGCAGCTCGCCCCGAAGATGTAGATGAGGCTCGAGGCCCAATTTCGGGGTGGCCATCGGGCCTCTCTGTTTGGGCGTGCACTGCCCTTATCTGGGCGCGGACTCATTTCTACCCCATCGTATCCTCGGGGGTAATTTTGTCTTTAGGCGACAGGGTAAAATGGGCGATATCGGAACAGCCGCCCGTTATACGCCTCTCTCAATTTTTATTCCCATAGAACTCCATTGGAGAGATGTAAAATGCATGGCTGATCCAATATCACCCTTTTTACAAATTGCCAAAAGTCAAAATTACCCCCCTCTTTTGAAGAGGGGGCGGGAGTTGGAAAGGGGAGCTCCAGAGCAGAAGGCACAAAAGGTAGATGGCAACACAGTTGCCAACAGCAAAAATAACCTAAATTGGCTTCTTGTAAATACCTGTTGATCCTTCAAATTCACTTCAGTCTTTTCTGTAGTGCTTAGCCGCCCTGGACACTTGTTTTATATGGGAGTGATTGGCACTGAGCGTAAATGAGGCAGTAAGGACGGAAAACAGGCAGAAAAACAATCTCATCCTTACCACCTCATGTAACGATGTCCACACATTTTAGGGTAGGTGCTTCCAGCAGCTGCCAGGGATGACAAAATAAAACTGAACACGTGCTAAAGTGGGCAGGAATCCTGTATGACAGATGCTTCCCCCAATCCACCTGAATACTGCCACAACCCAAGATGTATTCATGAAATCCGAACTACCCTATGGCGTTTGCTTCACTGGCCTTACATAGATGTTCAGTTCAGTAAAACACAAGTGGCAAACTTCTGCAGGCAGCAAACTGTAAATCATCCAATTGGGAATTAAGTTATCATTGACTGCCTGCATGATATATTGTACAATGGCACTGACTCACAAAGTCATGCATGTTTAACGACTAATCAATGATGATATCATACCTCACTATTCATCCAAAACAAATAAATCCGCAGGGATGGATAGTATTCATGCGATGGTGCTGCGAGAGATAAGGAATGAGAATTATGAGGTGCCGATGACCATTCTGAAAAACTCAATGAATAAATAAGCCAACATGGTATCCATTAGCAAAAAAGGTGGCAAAATAGGCCCACCTATTTGGTGTGGTGACTAGATGAAACCAGCTTTTCAGGCCATAACCTCTGCCCCCATTGGCACATGGCAGCTGTGGATGATTCTGCTATTCCTGTTTATACCTCTTCTAGACCCATCTTCTGTTTCTTTACTTGTCCCATAAATATCTCCTTTTGCTTTGTATAATCATCCCTTTTGTCATTTAATCACTCCTGCCTTCCACCCTATCACAGACCTCCCTCCCCTCCCACCCCTTTCCCTACCTCTGTACTTGCTTAAAATCTGTTACATCTCTAACTTTTTCCAGTTCTGATGAAAGGTCATCAACCCAAAACGTTAACTCTGTTTCTCTCTCCACAGATGCTGCCTGTCCTGCTGAGTAGTTCCAGCATTTTCTGTTTTTATTTCAGCTTTTTAGCTACTTGACAAGTGTGGAAATGACCAGTAGTGTTCATTGGCTGGTTTCTGCCAGGGAAATAAAAAACTGTTGAATTTGTGAGGCATGAATCTGGCCAGAAGAAACCCAAATGTCCAATTTGATGGGTAGGTGATACCCATGAACAAAATGGTTGAACTGTAATTCTCATTTCTAAAGCAGAAGAATATTCTTCAATTTGTCACATCAAGGACAGCCCTATTACCCTGTTTTATCTTCTCTCCATACAAAGCATTGTTATGGCCTCTCTGGCTAAAACTGCCAAATTGTGTGAAGCCTTGTGCTGTGGGCTATTTCTCACTAGGACTAGGGCCGAGACTTCCCCAAACTCATTTTGCACAGGATCCTTGCAGCCAGCAGAGGATGAAGAAATTTTCATCTGGTCAGCCTGGCCTATATTCAAATTCAGATCCCAAAGGTGAAGGAACAATCTGCTAACCACTCAGTCCTCCAATGTAGTAGATATATTAATAGGCCATTACAGCAGTAATATGCATAATACTCCTTTTCACCTGTAACCTTTGGCAGACATACTGTTTCATTTGTCACTGTGTCTCCGTTCACAGTCTGTCCAGCTATGGGGTGTAGACAGAGCTCAAATTCAACAGTGCTGCCTCTGTGCTTCTCATGTCTTCCAGCAAGAGAATGCAATAGAATTTATTTAAGAGGCAAGGCTGTTCCAGAAAGAGCTCTACTTAAACTATCATAATTACAGTTTTATTTTGTATTCCTGTGAGGAAACGTCTGATCACAAATTGACAACTGACCATGATGACATACGGTTTGAGTTCCATAGTATAACATTTACAGCCCTCAAATAAAGGTGCCCTATGAAATGGATATCGGTGCAATTAGGAGCTCGCAATGTAAGGAACTACTGAGGCAGAACCACATCCCAGCATTCGGTGCAGCACTTTGGAGCATTCTGGAGAATGGCACTCAAGCAAGATACTGGTTGGGACTGTGACCTTAGGCAAAATGTTAGTAAGTAACATTAAAATAGGCACCAATCCTGTATAAAGTTGAACCATGACATCATCATGAGTTACTATACAGGTTGGTTAATTCACCTTTAATTACATTTACCAGAATAGAGACCATGGTATGGTTGATCTTAACTCTGCCTAGGATTACAATCCTTCTTTTCAAGACCAACATGTATTTTTCCCCTCAGCCTGCTAGTACTTGTCTATGATTGGCATTTGAGAGCGAGGGGAAATAGTTTGCCTGTTGATAGTGTTAATTTATGCTACAGCTAAACTGAAAATGGATTATCTTTGGCAATACCCCCAGCACAAACAGAAGAGGCTGATCACTGTCTACTGTATCTGTTTTATGTGGGCCCATTTATTTGAGGACTGTAAATATTAATATATGTAGCTCAAATCTTATTTTAATGAAACATTCATCAAACATTTTGGGATAGTTATTTTATTTTAAGATATGCAGGGACATTTTATTTTTAATTTATAGACTAAGTATGCCAAATACAAGTGATGCTGTCTCTTTGAAATGAACCATATTATCATCCAAAAATAGTGCCAATAAATATGCATTACATACACTTCTTTTATAATGATTGTATATAGTAGAGCACCTCTTTAAATTTATGCTAGTTTGTACATTTTGCCAACTCTTTTTTCATCAAAGAACAAGCACAGTCCAAAGAATAACTATGTAGCCCCCAGTCTCATATTTTTCTGATATTTGCCGTCTTAATGCACAAGTATTTAGAGATTCTTCCGATAGAAGTTCTAAATGTGGTGCAAAACACGTTATGGGTGACACAGATCCTAGGAGTATTGAAAATCTATAGTCACATGACACTGTGAAGGTCAGAGGTCAGGTGGATTAGCCACTTAAGTACTGCCACAGCAGTATCTCTGGCTTTTATAAGATTTGTCTGTCTCCAAGCAAACTACACGTGAAATGTATCTGTTGCTCATACAAAAATATTCTTGTCCGATGTGTAAATTTAGTAAAAACATTTGTATTATATACTTGTATGAGAAGATGAAGCTGGCCGTTTATCAGATTAGAGAATTTGTATTGCGATTGTCTAACAATTAAATTATGTCTATTAACAAACAAAGTGAAATGTTGGAAGAATTTGTAATTGAAGAATGGAGAATTAGATGTTCGGCTCTCACAGAGGTAAAACAAATCAGCTTTTGAAAAACAATGCTGCTACTCCATAGCTGGTCTGACTATAATACACTATATTAAATTCAATTAAAAAAGAACATGTTTAATTGAACAAGATTAAGTACACAATTAATGTGAACAGGATTAGAAGGCAGGTTTGTCTCATAGAAACACAATCCTCAGTAGGTAGCAACCATTGAACTAATAAATATTTTCCCTGTAAAAGTGACAATAAAGTTGTTCTGGCAGATACTATTCTTACAAGTAAAAAAGTGTTTCAATCTTTGATAAGTTTCATGTTTCTTACTTTTTTTTAAAGAAATATTGTATAATATTCAGTGGGATGGCGGCAGTAGTAATTTTGCTTTGCAAAATGCAATTTGTTCATGTTTGCTTAAAATTTATGTATCAAATGACAGTGAAACAAAACCGTAGATTATTAATGGTTTTCATATCCACCATCACAGGGAAATGTTATAGTGCATTCAGTTTCATTTCAAACATAAAAATCCTCGTTTACCTCAAGATAGTATACAGGGACTACACTATTACTATAGCTGTAAGTTCAGATCAAGGGTGAACAATTTTGAAAAATATAATTGGTTGATAAATTGAAGCAATTTTTTAAAAAAAAGTAATGATTGCAAGGTAATTGCTTTTGGTGATCAATTGTTGTACAAACACTTTGTACCATGATAGGTAAGTGCTGAAAGACTATTATATCTACTTCTATTTTTGCCTGGAAGGCAACTGTTGGAATATCAACTGAATGCTTATATCATCATCCTGCTTAAATGAGTGCGACATTAACTTATATGTATTATTATATTTAATATTAAAAACTGTTTTAAAAGGTGTATCTAATAATCCACCATAGCTATAACTGTGTACTGTATTCAGTTCACAATGCCATTGCCAGCAAGTTTCATTTTATCTTGACTATTCTTAAACACAATTTAAAGAAAAATAATACTATAGTTCAATGCATCTGCTTTTAAAATATGAACTGCATTATAACTGAAGAAAGGTCATCTAAGTAGATTTATTTTGAATTAGAAGCTTCTAATATTTTTACCTTAATACACATTCTCTAGGGTAGGCCATTAACAATTGCAGAAATGCATTAAGGCATAGCTGCAGAAGAGCTTAAGATGGTTTCAACACTGCCATATTCAATATAACGTTATTAGTCTAACAGACTACTGCACAAATCCACATTTAAAACTAAGTACTGTTTAATGTGTTAAAAAGCAATCACAGATTTTAGGCTTGGTTTTGGACTAAAATTATATGCTAGTCTACACAACAGAAATTGTTTGCACAGTCATTCATATCTGGATATTAGAAATTTGCAGGAAAATTTTTACAGGTCTAATTCTACACACTAAAGCAACAGAAACGTTAAATGGAGAAATCTTTCACTGTGCTGTTCTGCTGGATTAGAGACAGTAATGTATGTAAAATACATGCCTTATAATTGAAAGAAAAGTAAACTAATACTCAAATAAGGGCCAATTATCCACTTCTGACACAGCTGACTGGAGAATCTACCCTATAGCCTCGATTTCTGACAATGGGAATAATAGTGTTGAGCTTGCCCATGGTGAACTGGTAGTACAGAAGGCTGGCATGGCCCTCTCCCTAATTTGAATAGGCTGCAGGCAAGGAGAAAGCTTGCATGGAGAGCTTGACCTGTAGCACACTTGGCTGGGGATCGGAAAACCAGGCAAGGCAGCAGCTTTGAAAGCACAGCAGCTAACTATTAAAAGGGAAGTTATGGCGGTGATAGGAAAATGAAGATATTCTTCATAATATCAAGGTGGAGACAGGTGGGCGACACTGCTCCCCTTTGATGCTAAAGATGTGAATGCAGCAGGAGAACCTATTTGGAGCTGAGCATCACCCACCAGTAAAATCACAGCAGGGTTGCCAACCAAGTCAATGCAGTCACCTAGGTCCCTTCTGCCTGGTTGCAGATGAGGCTGGTATCAGGAAGGTGGTGACGATAAGGGTGTTCCTCATTTCTGCACAGTTTCCTTTTGAGGTCATCATGACACAAATTTAGATTGAGAACTCCAGCACACACTGGGAGATACCATTCGAAGCATTGTACACAACCATTGTACTTTGGCACAGTCTTTCATTATGTCAAAGCTGCATGGCGTCCTTTTCTCGCAGGAGGAGGTGACTGATCTGGAACAGTAGATTCTCAGGCTTAGCCCTAGTCTCCTAAGAGCCATTCCCCTGCAGTGTTTCTGCTTCTTCCAAAAGTACGAGCACTGTGGACTGCCGCATCAAGAAGGCATCTTGACTGCTTCCTGGATAATGGCCATGACATGCATGGTGATAGTTTTGTGGCCAAACACCACCTTAGCATTAGTTGAGTGCAAACCTCATTCACACTTTAGGGTTTTGACAGTCAGGAATTTCAGCATGGGATACAATGAGATCAAATATTTAATGTAAATGACTCTGACGCATGCAGGTAGTGCAATTTCATTTTTGGAGCCAAAATCCTCTGTTGGGAAATTGGGTGTATTGCTAATTGGATACACATGGCCATGGGCCTGGTTTTCCGAACCCCATCTGTTGCCTGGAAGGCCCTATGCTGAAAGCAGAGTCTCGGAAAATTTCATCCTATAAATAATCTTTATGCCAAGTCCTCTGGGAAAGACGCACTCTATATTTGTAATCCTGTTCAGAGGTTTAACAGGTGTCTATAGCAAATATGCAGCCTTGTATTAGAATTATTTGTTATTTTTCATTCAAGAGGCCTCAAACCTTTACTGATTTCACAGTAATCTTGTTATTTTTACATGACTTTATTGGTTATTAAACTGCATGTCAGTTGTCTGGTGATAAATCTGAATCTATTTTATCATTTCTGCTTTCTGGCATGCAACATATTCCTCTGATCATGCCTGACTTCTGTTTAGAATATACAAATGGATAGACGTACAGAATCTCCTGGCAGCATTTGAAAGGTTGAAGATTTGCAAGAAAGTGCATGCATATGTACATTAAAAAGTTCAACTCACATAATTTTTAAAATTTGACTGTGAACTTTCATGCCTCCCCCATTTTCTCTCCATTCACCCTCCTCTCCTGAAGTGCTGACTTGTGCTGTGGCACAGATTCATGGACATCCACAGCACTTTGATACCTCACCTAAGTAGTTATTTTTACATATGTGAGCCTATGCAGTAAGGACTTCCCCGGAATTCCTCAGGTGTTCCACTAGTCTCCTGCCCTAACTCTGATTTGAGGCTGGCAGAATCTGCAGCAAAATGCTGGAGTCCTGCTTTCACTGGGTCTCCACCATTTACGAGTTTCCTGGTTGCCTTTTAAGGGGCTGAGTCACTGTCCAGCCCCTGACGGCAAAGGGCAGAATCAGGGAGTTCCCACCTCCTAGGCTGGACTGTGAGCTGGTATATCAGTGGAGGGATCAGCGCTGGAGAGCACCAACAGGCATGATGCCAGCATAGCTACTGTGATTGGGTCCTGAGGCATCTCAGCCCTTAAGTGTCCAGCAAGTTATTTCACTGTTGGGGGGGGAATCATAGCCAACCCCAATTCTGCTCACACACGTGCACTTTCAAGCAGAGGTCAATGAATTGTTATAAGGAACACGAGACCAACAAGAACAGCTTGCAATCGGTTGGAAATCCCATCTCATGGGTGGAAGAACTTAAAGGTCCACACCCACTCTTTTGGCCACATCTCCACATGCCAAACTTGGATACAGTAGTGCGGCACTGAGATACTCCCCAGTATTGGGAGGATGAACAAAAAGACAGCAACTGTGATCATAATCACACGCAAACAAAATTCTGCAGACTTGTAGTATCATTCATATTAATCTGATTGGAATTTAAAAAAACTTTGGGATTTGCATTTATTTTGCATCCACAAAGACAATTGTGTCACTATCTTCATGTGAAAGGTACCAATAGGTCAAGGGAGCTTTACCCCATTTTGTTTTCAAAACCAAATTAGTAAAACTGCTTCTCAAGGTAGTTGGTATGTATTAATGATCACATATAAATGGGAATTTACAGGAGCTATTTTACATGCACGAAAGACCCAGGTGTTCATGATTTATGATCGTGGCTTGTCTGAGTAACGGATCCTCCAGAACGAAACAAATATGTGTCTCTTTTCTAGATGATGCCGGTCATTAAGTGATAATCACCTGCAGTTAGATTCTGATTTTAGATTCACTGCAGTTAAGTTAGGTATCACTTTCCTGGTCAGTAGGAACATCACTAATGTCTCAGGTAGTTAATGGAGGATATTAAGTAAAGAGGCAGTGCATTACTAAGTTTATTTTTATCAACGTGGGAAGCTCATAATTCATGATCAGAGTAGGTTGTGAGGTTTTTGCTGTGAGTTAAAAATTCTATTTACTATACAGCAATAAATATCAGAATATGGAAACAGATAGTACAAAATGATTTTCAAGTTGGTTATATTAGTGAAAGAATAGTAATAGTAGTTCTCACTGTGATTAGGCTTCAAGGTTCTTTGCTCCTGGTGTTTACTTGTTATGATATCAGCACAATACACCAGTGGCAACTGCAACACAGCACAAGAACAATTAATAATATTTTCACATGAATGCATTATAATTCTTAATCTCATTGGGAGGGACTGTGAATATAACAGTAAGTGATATGCAGTAAAACAAAATATTGTAAATAGACTTTTAGAAAATATAAACTTAAAATGATTGAAATGTGATTAGTCATTTCTGGAATAATGACATTTAAAATCCAGGCTTAAAGTTTACTTTTTATGCAATTATAAGCAGTTTAACATTATACAGGGAAAGAAAAAATGATTCTGGACAACATTTTGCATTCAGGGAACTGAATAAACACCAGTGAAATCAAGTATGATAGGAAAGTGTGTGTGTTCAAATAGAAAGAAAGCAGAACACTTTGTAAATACTTCAGCCTAGATCTCTTATACAGAACCATATGTGATTGATCTTAATTATCGTTTGCATATGAATTTTTTTCTGCATCTCGTTTAAATGCTATTGCATCAAATGTAAAACTTTAAAGCACAATTAACAATAGCCTCCCATAAATCATTTCAAATGTCAGCATGCCATATGCATTTCAATTTTCACCTTACAGCACAGTGGCCATTTCTTATTTTCTTATCCATTCTCCCACCCTAATATATAGATTCTTGTCTGGTGCAGACCTGAGGGTGATGGAGCCCAGACATGCTCCATCTGTCTGCAGCTGGTGCCACTTGGTCCAGAAGACTTTGGACTACTGCCCTCAGTCACTTAAAGACACATCAGTACCTGCAATTTCTCCACTGCTTGGCCTCAACCTAAGTATTTTACTGCCACCTCTAGTTTCATACAGACCAGGGGCTGTTCTGGCCAAACATTTAGCAGACTCCGAAGGAAATGAAAATATGCAACAGCATTAAAGTTTCAAAATAACAATTTAGAAAAGTATGCATTTTCCCCCTAAATGTTGATGCAGTTAAAATAATCACAAAGACATCACAGCTTCATTGTGTTTTTGCTCATCCACCTATATTTTCAATGCACTCAAATTATTCAAATAGGGAAAATTTAAATGCTGCTTTTGGGTTTAGTGATTCAGTTGTAACGGAATACTTTAGGAAACATAATTTGAATACATTGCAGGGAAGAATGTTTTTTTGTTTGCTTTGCAATAGCCCTGAATGTAGATATGATAATCTGCCGTCACAAAGTTACTTTCTCATCACTGGCTTGGTAGGCGAAAAAAATGTCTACAAACACTAAGCTATAAATGAATTCATAAATGTGTATGTCCTACTTCACTTTTAAAGTAATACCATACCCATCACTGGAAATGTATTATTTATCTTAGGACATGACCAGATATCATTTATTCAATACAAACGCTATCAAAATTTATGGAGATACATTACATTTGCTTTGTGAGAAAACCATCCAGAAAAAGAGTACATAAGTCATAAAAAAGAATGTTTTTGAATCAAACCAAATGCAACTAGTTTAATGTAAATATTAATATAAACTTGGAGGCAGAAAAATATTTCTTTCTGGAAGATTATAATGTATTTTCATCATGGTTTTCTTCCCTTTGTAGTCTTCCAGCCTGCGTACTTTGGACTCTGGCCAGGTGCTTCATAGATCTAAGGTGTTCAAAGGCATGTCAGTGCCCATGACTATTGCTGCTCTCTGGTCAGGTAGCATTGTTGGGGGGGGGGGGGGGGGGCGGGGGCAGGGTGGCGAAGTGAGTTACAAACTCCACCTCTGTGAGCCTGTTAATTTACTCTCCTTCTTGCTCACTTCCACTTGATGCTGCCTTTGATGATTCAGCAGAGTTTGACCAGTGTTAGAATTATCTAAATGAAGGCAGTATTATAATTTTGCAAAATACAATTAGTCATGCACAGCATTAATGTGCCATCTGTTAAAAAGTGTACTGTTATTTTTCACACTGACAACGTGCATAGTCACTCTTTAGTTGGATCTGTGGAGCAGCTTTAAATAAAAAAAACACCCAGAATCTTTTTAAACCTCAACACGTAGCCCGTCAACAAACTTGACCCTATCTCAAAATCCAGTTTTTCCGTGGTCAGGGGCATGTATTTTATTATAAAGATAACTATGCCAAAACAAATATTATTTTTGAATCTTTCATTATCTTTCCTTCTCAAAATGGTCTAAAACAGCATGTGTTGGTATTAGATGATGCAGAAACAGCTGTCGTGCCTGACTGCACAGTGTCTCAATGTCAGCAGTTCAAAGCACTGGAAGACTGAAGGGGAGGAAATCTGATAGGTCACTGGAACCCAATTCCAAGGCTGAAGGACATTTCTTTCTTTCAACAATTGGGCTAACAACATCACCATTAGCTCCTCCACCACTTTGCAGCTTCACACAAGAGTTAAGTATTTCATCATGGAAGATCATCATGCCAAATAATGTACAGTATTAAAAAAAAAATCACAAGATGAAATCAGCAATAATGGTTGAAGAGGGCACGCTGGAAGTACACCTAAGTGGCAGTAGACATTCGCCTCTCTTTTTAAATAGTACCCCTAGAGGTTCTAGTGTCACAGCACCCTTCATTAGTGCTCACTCCAGTCTGCAGCCTGGGCATCATTAGCAATATCAGAAATCAGTAGGTAAAGAAGGGCCATTCTTCATCTTACTGCCTGACTGCAGCAAGTTGCTCTGCGTTATGTGCAGCCGCACACAAAAAAAACCAAGCGATTGCATACAAAGAAACGAGCTCATGACGCAGTTTGTCTGAAAACATGCAACATAAATCAGCGTGTAAATTTCTGCTGAGCTGCTCTATGTTCTAGTTGTAGGTTAAAACAGAAATAATTGAGAGTAAAGCTGCTGTTGTGAGTGTATTCTGGTTTGTAATGCAATTCCACTAAACTCTACTGCCCTCTATTGGAAAAACGATGCTCAGAGAACCCTTACCATTATTAGCATGTGAACCACAATTCAGATGAACTAGGAGAACACACACTGTCAAGACTGGAAAGCAAATTACATTTTTCAAAGTCAGATCTATCTTTTATTTATAGAAACTATTTTAATGAATTATCTTTCATTTATTATTGAAGGAAAATCTTAAATGTATCTCACTAAAACTGAAATATCAGTATCAAGTAGGCCATGTTACAAATAAGGAAATTGAAGATACCTATTTTTATGATATTTTACATACAGAATAATGGTTAGCTAAAAAAAAGTTGCAAAGCAGTAATATATAAGCATATAAGTCACCCCAACCCTCGATTACGTAAATACCTTTAACATCCTTAAAATATATAGAACATTTTCATGGTGTAAATTTAGTATTTCATTGATTTACCTACCTCAGAGACACTTTGTTTTTTTGTACTTTGTTGGTGTTTGTGAAAAAGCAAATTTATATTATATTTTGTAATTCATTTTATTGTTTTGCTGGTTATTCACTATCTTATGTACTATATATATATATCTCTTTATATATAATCCAGTCCTCTTAAAACCAACGTCTTGGACATTAAGCCTACATGTCATTACAAGAGACATGCCAAGCTGAATATCTGGTAAATGTATAACCTTACATGTATCATGAAAAAGTTAGAAGTTATGCTCTTAAAAAGCTAGGAGGTATTTTCTATTCCACATGTGTGTTCTCACATGGGGTATTATAGCATAGGTATCTTGTTCTGATATGATTTAAAGGCTATCATGTTTGATCTGTGTAACAGCCTGAAATCCTATTGTATCAATTGTGTGGCAGTCTCAATGTAGTACGTAATTTATCTGTCCCCTTTTTATCTTCACTGCAACTTTAAAGTTCTTAAGGAGGAGGTACTTGTTTGTGAAAAATTGTGGCAGCTTGTGACCTTTAATTGATTATTCTGTGATTAATCACATTTGACACAATTTGTGGTTATGCAACACAACAGTTTTATTTTCCAAATTACATTGTCCAGTTTTGCACATTTTTAAAAATCCTTTTTTATATATTCAGAATAAACTAATTATATCACAGCCTTGCATGCGCACCCGTTGACTAACAATGAGAGCAAATGGGAGCACGAAAGGGCAGGAAAATGCATCTTCCCCCGGGCAGGATAACTGTCGCTGCTCAAACAACGTCTTCAGTGGGAAAAGAAAGTACCAGCGAGAGTTCCCTCTCCACAACCTCATCATCTAGCCAATAAAATAATTTCCATGGGAAAGGAACCTATAGGACAACTGCAAACTAAAGCACACATTATTTACCTGATTCTATGAATGAAAGAGTGTGGGCGACGAAAAACATTACTAACCGAGGTGTAGCTTAGGTCCGTGATTCAGCCTGGACCCCACAACATCATTGACAATATTCCATTAATACAACTGAAGTAATTTTTCCTCTTGCTAATTAAACATGTACAATCTTTGCCCTTCTTAAGCTGCACCAAACTCAATAATCAGACTACATGCTTTGCAAGAAATCCACCGCTCAAGAGAAAGTTTTACAAATTTAACAGTTCCTATAATTACAACAATAATTAGGATTCCACCAGCAAAAAATACACACAATGTCTCAGTTGCACCTTTTCCATGAGACTTGAAAAATACATTTCAAATAAAAAAATAATGCAATGGTTGAGCTGTGACAAATTTTTTTTTAAATGACAGCACGCAAAAAAATGTTTCCTTTTCAATGTTTTTGTGAGCATTTTGTGAAAAGTGTTTATGAAAAAGATTATTTCAGTCGCTCAAACATCAAAGAGGACAGGGCACTCATTGACACTCATTTGGCTGGGGTACAGTTTTCCATGCTGGACAAATACAATGCAGTGCAGGAATAAAGAGGTGTGTGCTGAAGCCTCAGGATTTCATTTTGCTCCCAGTAACACGCGAGCTCCAGACTGTCGGCTGTCCCCTCTGTGAGCCAGATGCTTCCTTAGAGGGGCAGTTGCACCTAACATTTGCCATGCCCCTCCCACTCCCTTATCCTTGCTTTAATGGGCATTAAAAATAGAACAAAAAAGCCTGTAGACGGGAACAAAATACACACACAACATGCACAGTTCTCTGTACTCATTCTTCTGTAAAATGTAAAAACAAGAAAGGCCAGCGTCCCTCAGGATGTATCCAGCCTTTTTAATACAGTAGTGGTGCCACCACACATCTGACTCTCAAGTTTCTTTTATCTTTTTAAGTCACTCAAATATTTACAAATTCCCTAAATAATAGTGGATGTGTTAAGAGCTTGTTTTATTCTGAATATTGTTGGCGTACATTCTAGCTGTGTGGCAGCTTTGGACGAAGTCTCCGAGATGTTTTTCGGCTCTCTTTCAGAAGCTTCTCATGTGTCAGTAGCCATTGTTTGAGGTGATTTCCTCTTCCTCCCATATAATTACCAATCTGCCCATTGCTGCAGATCACTCTGTGACAGGGCACAAGAATTGGCACCTGAGATTCATGTAAAAAAAAAATCATTATACATCTGTTAAATTTTACTTATTAAAAAAAATCACCGTAGAACTATAATAAACACGTCACAGAATTTTGCAGTCAAAATAAAAATAAAGCCCATATAGGGAATAAGGGATATTTTGGTGTGTGTTACCAAGTTGTAGTCTAATCAGATGGCATCATAAACTGTGAGAAGACAGCAAGAGCAGTTTAGAAGTCACAAATTAGTGTTGAATTTATTCCCTTGTATCGGTTTCTTTTAAATTTCATACATTGTTCTGTATGTTGGCTTTATTATTATTTGCGATGTTACTTTACTGGTAGCACCTGACAATGCAGAGTGACTCCTTGAAGAATGGTGATGTTCACTACAGTAAGAATATTAATCAATTGGAATCTACTGTTGATTGCCAGTATTTGCCACATTCTGTAAGTGCTACATTTAGCCATTCGCCAGATAACCAGCATTTGTCATAATTGGTAAGTATTATAATTCTGTGATTTTTCCCTCATTAATAAATGAGTTACTACATCGTCACTCATCTGAAATTTTAAATTTGCAGCAAATTACATTCAACTTTCACAGTTTATTAGGATAGTCTGATCATATTTTTGTTTGATGAAAAGTTTGTAAAATGTACCCATGTTCATGTAAACAGAATCTTGGAATAAAGGTTTGTATGAACAACATAATATAGAAAGTAATGCAGTCAAGTCTTTTTGGATTCAATACGTCACAATAGTGCTTCTAACTTAATTTATAAATAATGTGACAGCTGTATTAATAACTACTAAACCTGGAGCAAAATGAAATTTTAATTTCTAGCATTTATATTATGTACAATCTTGGAATACAACTTTTCTCAACGGTCCCACATTTGTTTGCCATTTGCATGTAAACAGATTTGACTGGATGCAGAAAGCACCTGGGTTTTGTTACTAAAATGTTTATTCCATTGACAAATAGGTAGCCTAATAGTGCCTTAGTCTGACTGGACATTATTTATTACTTTGCCTTATTATATTAAAAACAATATTTACATTCAGTGATCTATAGAATATTGTTTGTTAATTTCAATGTATAAAGGCATGCCATACTAAGTATGCAACACAGCAAGAAATACTAGAAAAACCCTGATTTTGGCATATTGTGATAAACTGCACAACATGATTAAATAATGTCGTACTGTTTCAGTGATATTAAAACAAACAGTATTGCAAAATACCAATAATGCAGGTCACAACATTATTTTAAGGAATGGGAGGCATATGCATAAATACTATCTAAATTACCCTCTTTAAAATCAAAATGACTAATAAATTAGCAATTAGACAGTTGCTGCAAATAAATACTTTAGCAGACAGGCAATGAATAAATGTAAAACAGCAAATGTGTAGCACAGTTTTATTTTTCCAATGTGGTTCATTTCACACCTAACACAGAAAAGGAGTTTCAACACCCTGCAAAGCTTCTTCTCTTTCTTCAATCATCCTCCCCCACCATCATCAGCTCCTTGGTGTAGTTCCATTTTATGTGCTATATAGAGCCACAGCATATATCTGCTATGTTCTGCAAATTGCATTTCGAGAGTGAAGGGGTGAGACTGAATGAAACAGTTGTGATATTGGTACCTCCAATACAGGTGTGACATTATTATTTGAAAACCGACCACACATGCTTCGTCAAAAGGACATTTATGGTAAACCTAGCCTGTCCAAAGATGTTGAGAATTTGCATTGGAAACACATTTCTGTGTTCTGGTTAGTTTCAGAAAACCAATTCGTTAGACTTGGGCCGGTTTAAAGAGCTAGCTGGCAGAAGAACCCTCTCCAGTTACCCCTGCCACTTTAGCTGCTTGCACCCATTATTTACCTCGATCACACAGCAAAGAGTAGCTGAAATACAACTTAAAAAGGTTAAACAAAATGACACATGTTCATCCACACTTAGCACGTTTTGCATATGTGCAATATATTTTTAATTTGAATTTCTTTACCCAGTCTTGAAAAAGTGACAAAGGTAAAGTACAGGCAAACCAGTTGTGTTGGGATGTGAACCAACCACGGGAGTAGCTGTGGAGGCAGCTGCTGTGGTTTAGACATGTAGGATTCAGGTATGAAGCAAGTATGCCCATTGTGATTAGGATTCTGAACTGATTTTGGGCTCGTACTAAGGTTTGAGGTGGGTCATGTGCGGCCAATCAGCCTTCTACACTACAACTGTGACTACACTTCAAAAGTACTTCATTGGTTGTAAAGCGCTTTGGGACATCCTGAGGTTGTGAAAGGCGCTGTATAAATGCAAGTCTTTCTTTTCCAGATGCAGTGTGGACATTTGGCAAAGTTCAGGATGTTAATTTTCCAGCTGGACATTGAATTCATCACAATTAGAGTGCGATGTCAACAATAAACAACATCAGATGTAAGACTGGATAGTTATTCTGAAGTTTTGGTCGATTCATCTTTTGGGGACAGAGAAACTTTGCAGAATCTTTCTTCAAGAGGTGAAATGAATCAGGTAGGGAGGCTCTAGGGAGAGAGCTGGTTTATTTGCTTTTTGGAAGGGATGGGTTTGGTGGGCTGAATATTTTTTTCTCATTCGATGCTTTCTTATGGTCTTACCACATGTGTTTAGAATACGAAACCAGGTATAACGCTCAGACAGGAGAGAGATTAGATTTGCAAAATGTAGCTGTATATATATATATAATATCTAAATGTATATTAGAAAATTGCTTGCATTTAAACTGGATGTAGTAAAACTCAGAAGGCAGAAAAAATTCTAATCTCCCAAATTTGCTCACTATAATCACGGAATGGCACAACATTCCTTTTATATAATGAAGTAACCACCAGCTTGTGGTGAAAATATGAGCATTCATATTCCTTTGTTTAGCCCATAAAGAGTAGTGGAATGTGTTTAACATATCATTGGAAGCCAGTGCTTGCAGCGAAGAAGAAAAAAATCATAGCCTCAATTTCAAAATACTGCGACTTACATTTCCAGTGCAAGAATAAAACACAATTGTTTGGTGACTCCTATCGATTTCATGTACAGAAATGCATTACTTTCGGAGCTGTGTAACAAAAATGCATACAAATAGCATTTTCAAAACCCTGAAGATGTCACCTTGCAAATTCAGTGCATCCCCCACATGATGTTTTCAAACTAACTTTTTCATATATAAAACAGGCACAGGAAAATGACTTACATCTTTGTTAGTATGTTCAGTGAAGTTGGAAGTGCAACTGATTTATGATATTTCCACGTCATAATGTCTACAAACAGAAATATGATTAAGTTTTGCTCTATGTTAATCTAAAATAGTTTAATGTGTTCCTGCTGCTTTCAGCAAGTCTGCTGATTTTACCCCATCTCTTAGGTCAACAGGGAACAGAAGAAAGCTCTATTACTGGTGAGGTACTGTGTAGTGACTAGCTAAGTTGAAAAATTATTACTCACTAACTGGCATGTCATAAGATTACCTGTAGCTGGAAGAGGAAAATGGCAGTATATAAGTTGAAATTGATGAAAAAGTATTGGATGGTGGGGTAAACATTAGTCAGCAACTGATGTAACCCCTGTCCCAATTAATGATATTATTGCTTGTGGCCACGTCACTTGTACAGTGTTAGTTACATTCTGCAACTGTTGCTCCCCTCTTTAATATATTTTTTTTTATCAGGTCTGCACTGAAATCAGTCATAACTGCTTCCGCAATGGAGGATTTGAAATTGTACTTTGATTACTTATGTTCATTTTTGTTTGAAGTACAAAAATTCACAAATCTATTGCATTTTGACTTAAAGACACAAAAACATTTAATTTTCCCGCACGCCATCTTGACATGTGGTACAAGTGCAAAGAAACTTATTTTGGAAATCAGGTTCTTCAATCTTTGCCTGTGCATTGACTGAACATCTTGTTTATACTGGGCCTTTTACTTCTTTGTATTCACTGGAGTAAGGAATGTCAGTGTCTGGGAATGGAACTGTTTCTCACTTAAGTACCCATCTCAACAACATGCACAGTTTGGGTAGATACAGTACAAGTAGATGCACAATAAAGCTTCTCTGGCTTTGTTGCAAAATGTACTTTAATCCCAAATGGAGAAGAATATTCCCGACTGCACCAGTGTGACCTTTCCATTTCAGACATGAGCCAGTCTTATGGCCTATTTTAGTGAGACTGCCATTTTAGTGATAACTGGTGTTAAATTATGAGGAGTTTTATGCTGTGGACTCACATCATTAGGAATCAGGTTGGGAATGACTCAATGACATTTGAGTCAAGGGACACAGGATCCTTGTAGCCAGCAGACAGACTTTAGACTGGATTCAAACCCAGGTCCCAGACGTGAAAGTACTGTGTTGCAAACTCCTTGTCCCACACATTCGCTTCATTATAATTTTTAAGAGCATTCATTCCAGTTTGGTGTGTGTGTGTGGTAAGCTGACCTTGAACTGACACTTGCTTCATTGGGAAGTTGTGATAATGAGACTGTTTGCCGACACTGGAATTGCCATGCATATGAACATTCTAAATTGGTTAGAAGGGAAAACTGGTGCCATGTGTGATAGACATCACCTTTCATTTTCTTTATCCATCCCATTTTTTCCCTTACCTGGTCCTTTACTGAAGACAGTGAGGCTGCTATGGTGCATGTGTCGGCAACTCTGGTATCTCATCCAAACTACCATTTTTCATGTACAAATTTACAAAGTGAGAGTCGGTAGGCTATTCAACTTGGGGAAGAGGGAAAGAGAAAGCCATGGCCAAACCTGATCCTGTCCTTACTTGATTTTCACACATGCCTACTTCCTATACTTAGGATAATTGGAGTATCCCCATCATAGTTTTGCTGAGATGAGGCCAAAAATTGAGCTTGTTCCATTCTTGGAGTAAAGTCCAGTGCCACACACTGAGCTACTAAGGAAGTTGTAACTAAAACTGATAGAATTAAATTGAGAGTCTTTACAGCATAATACTAAATAATAAAATGTTAGCAGAAATGAATGTACCATCGACAATAATGCCATTAAGCCAATGCAATGAAAACAGTCCTATTTGAAGTGTTGCGCACTTCATGCTTGTAGTACAATAAAAAATGCTCCACTAATCAATAAATATATCGCTATTACTTCAGTTTTCAAACTAGGGATTGCAAGAGTTAAGTGTATATTCAGTAAGATGCAACATTTGTCTATATTCATCTTGTCCACTGTTTCAGTAAATGTGCAGTAGAATAAAAATAAAAGGAAAATAATCAAATCCTCAACTAATTACAAGTACGAATGGAATCCTATTTTACTTATTTTTTAACATTTCAGTGTTTATTTATTGTAATATTTAGTTAGCAGTATACCTTTTATTAGGATATTCTTGCTGTGTGACATGATCTCAATGAATTGTGGAAATTCATTAGATATAACCATTGTAATCATAAAAGGTTACATTAAGCACTTCACTTAAAAAGAACGTACAAGGTCTAGTATGTGACTGAGTGTGGAATACACCAGAATGAATGCTTAGACTAGGCAAACTGATATCATTTGCTCTCATCACTGTCATTGGTGTTAAAAATGGTTTCTATTCAAAGCGATGACAGATTGTACGAGGAACTGTAACCCTTGAACTTTCCTTCCTTTTCCATGGAATTGTTTTTATCCGTAAGAATGTACAGAAATGGTACTGGGAAATGAGCTTTTACAGTCTAAAGGTAATAATATAATTGTAGCAGTTACATCATATTATTTTTCTGTATTTCATTGTATATTTCTCTTTCCCTCACTTAATTTATGCTTTTGATGACATTATAATAATTTATCTAATATTAGAGAAATTTAAGCCTAAAAATGATATTAAATTCTCAAGAATTATGATTTGCATACCCCTATGGTGCTATATTGCATAGAATGACTATTTCAAATAGAGAGAAGGGTACAAAATAAATTACATTTTAGTAATGAAATAGTAACTTGCCAATTTCAATCATTTACTTTATTTTGGGGCTTAGTTTTCTCTGTTAGCACACAGATTAATACATTGGTTCAACATTGCTTTGTGCACTACTCAACACAATCATTAACTCATTTATTTTAAATGGGTTAACAACTGTGTTAAAATGAAACTCCTTTTGTGTGTCTAGAAACAGTAATCATTGATTGTTTCTATCTGTGAAATATGGTTTCAGTTTGATTGATAACCTCTCTCTAGAACAGATTCATTGAATATTAAAATATTTATTGGAGCACTAGCACTAGGATTTTAGCAATTTTTTTTAAACTGGTACAAATAGCCTGGTGGCACGAGGGGATGGTTGGGTGCTAGGACTGTACCATTGATTTTGCTACAGAGTGAGCTCATGTTCCCTGCGGGACCAGAAGAGAGTTGCATCAAGTAAAGATAAAATCATTCCCCCTAAAATTGAGGGAGGTGACAACCTGCAGAAGGTGGCATCAACCTGCAATGTTCTCAACTACAATCAAATAGTTGGTTAAATAAAAACAGAAAATGCTGGAAATACTCAGCAGGTCAGGGAGCATCTGCGGAGAGAGAAACAGAGTTAACGTTTCAGGTCGATGACCCTTCGTCAGAACTGGAAAAATCTGGAGATGGAACAGGTTTTTAAGCAAGTGCAGGGGCAGGGAAAGGGGGGAGGGGAGGAAAGAACAAAAGGGAAGGTCTGTGATAGGATGGAAGGCAGGAGAGATTAAGAGACAAAAGGGATGATGGCGCAAGGCAAAAGGAGATGGTAATGGGACAAGTTAAGAAACAAAAGATGGTTACATAGGCACTGGTAGAAGCTTGCAAACAGGCTACACATCTGTTTTCCATATCTCTCAGATTGGTGTATCAAAAGAGCGTGAAACATATTTTTAAAAAGACAGAAAAGCACACTTTGCATGAAAGGAATCATTATTGTGGTAGGTAATTTACTTCAGGGGCAGTATTAAAATGTGCACCATACACAACAGTATGCGTTTTTGTTAAAGATAGTACATCCTTTTCTTATTTTTTAAAATTTGTATCAGTGCCTTCTCTTTTTTAGTTCCCCCCCAACCATTCTTTTTTTTCTCCACTGCCCTCCTCCTTTCCTGAAGGTGTTGATTTCTTTGTTGGGTATAATTCCACATGTGATCATCCTTTAGGAAGGAAATAAAGAAATTGAAATAACGGAAGAACATTTATATAGCAGATTTCATGAGCTCAGGATGTTCTAACATGCTGCACAGCCAATGACTGGGCGTGCTGTAGCCAATTGTGCCTTTACTGACACCCTGGCTGAAATCAGCTAACTCAGAACAGATTGTGGATCAATCCTCGGAGCTTCCTGATCTGTGTGGTTTGCTGCTCAGTACCTCAACCAGCTAAATTATTGGGGGCACGCCTTCATTTTAATTTTGAGGGTACTGTAAAGTCAAATAAACCCAGTCAATACAAGTGGGCAATGTCTATCTCTGGTTCCTCCTTAAATATCTGTCATGAAATCTGACAGACAACTTTGAGCAGAACCACATTTTCATCTGGGTGATTCCCTTTAGCTTACCATTTCAATGGCCTGGGTCTTGGTCTTTGAAAAGGTCGAACCAAAGCTGGTGCCTCCATCCAAAACAACTTCAAAATTCAACAAGTGTTTGAGCTTTATATTCCATAGTAATAAACCATGAAACATTTGTGAAATTGAATTCTTAAAACTTTTGTTGAAATAAATCTTAAAGTACTGATAACATAGTATTTTAAATAGTTTATTTTTCCCAGCATCTGTCATACTGACTGTATGAACTCCAATACATCTAGTCGGATACGCTCACTTTTTCATGTACTGTAAATTTCCAAAATCATAGATTTGTCTTGAACAAAAATAACATGAAGGAGCCTTTCAATCAATACTGGAATCCCTTAGATTCAGGTAACAGCTGAATATTCTCTCTAACTTTGCATTTTGTACTTCTGGGTAGAGCCCACCAGGGAAAGGACTTGTTTTCACTCCAGGCCTCATCAATACCTAAATCCTGGTGAACAAGTGACACTGAGAAGCTGTAATCAATAGCTCCCTGTGCGTTTTTTCTTCTGGTCAAATGGTTCAGCACTACTGACAGCCCTGACACTTAGAACATGATGCTAAATCTTTATCAACAGCCATCTAGGTGACTGGCAAAACAAGACGCTGGCAGTCATTAATGCTCGTGGCAATCTGTGAATAAACTAACTCCCCAATAAAGCTCTTGTTTAAAAAAGGTAAAGAAAAACTCTCTGTACCATGTATTGATTGTCTTTGAACTGCATTTAGCAAATCCTGTCAGTAGACTGAATGGAGCAGTGTTCAACAGTGGTGTCAAGCTCATTACTTGTTTTAGGCTTTATACAGTAGAAAGTGACCATTCCACTATGGCCAACTGACGGTTCAGCAACATAATTGTATTTATTTCCAAATCCATCTTCCACTGTCAACAAACCGAGTAACAAAGCCAACATGACCATTTTCTGTGAACACAATTTTTAAAAGTTAATGGCTGGGAAATTGGACGTTTTTGTGATGGCCGTTAAGGCCAGTTTGGAAGTAAAAATGGCGGCCGCCTTACATTCGCCCGCTTCCGGCGGGTCCCGCGATGGCCGCCATTTTGGGCAGATCTGCAGTGCTGCTGTTGCCTGCGCTCACTCAAGAAATGGAAATGAGACAGATCATGAGGTCAATGAGTGTGCAACGCTAATTTGATGCACGATCTGCTTTTTTGGATGTTGCCGCTCCACTTACTGTCCTCTCTTAATTACGACCAGCTGACCATGTGTTCAGCAGCAGGAAGGATCCCCCTCCAGCGCTATTTAAAGTGATCATCGACAACTTGCAGCTGACTTGCTTTTCTATTTCTACTGGCTCTGTGTAAGTTTGTGCAACTGTTTGGAGCTTTCTAGAGTTGTTTAAAGTTAGTGAGGTGAAAGGGAGTGTTGCTGCAAGTGGAGAACGCCTCGCTTCCCATTTAAAGAGCTTTGCTCACACCACTAGCTCCCAGTCATGGGGGCTTTGCTTGCAGTCCCCCTCGCACTCGAGTATGACAAGGAGCTGGATTGGAAGCAGCGAAGAAGAGGACAAGATGTTCACGGAGGGA
Source organism: Somniosus microcephalus (assembly GCF_052327205.1). NCBI lineage: Eukaryota > Metazoa > Chordata > Chondrichthyes > Squaliformes > Somniosidae > Somniosus > Somniosus microcephalus. The sequence goes on along the minus strand of NC_140994.1, from coordinate 48,905,924 downwards.
GGAGGAGGAAGGGCAGGAGGGCTCTCAGCAGGAGGCCTTACCCACCTAGGGTCTTCCGAGAGCACTTCTCCTATCTGCACATAAGCCAGGAGCAGTGTATTTGGAGGCTCCACTTCACTAAGGAGGTGGTCACAGAACACTGCCACCTCCTGAAACCAGACATGCAGCCTCAGAGCAGGGCGATGACGTCGCTAGCAGTGGCCCTCCAGGTCACTGTGGTCCTCAATTTTTTCGCCACTGGATCCTTCCAGTCTGGAGCAGGAGACATAACTAACATCTCCCAGTTCACCGTCCATCGCTGCATTTGGGATGTCACAAAGGCTCTGTACACCAGGAGAAAGGACTTCATTGTCTTCTCTTTGAACAGAGAGAAGCAGGAGGAGTGCGCTTATGGCTTTGCAAGGATATTGCGCTTCCCCATGGTGCAGGGCGCCATTGACTGCACTCACATGGCTTTGTGGGTGCTGCATAGCAATCCCGAGATGTTCCATAACCGCAAAGGCTACCACTCACTTAATGTACAGTCGATGTGCGACCACACCCAGCGCATCATGATGGTGAATGCCCGGTATCCTGGTAGCAGTCATGATGCCTTCATCCTGCGCCAGTCCACAGTGCCAGCAATCTTCCAGTCACCACGCCAAACCTGAAGGTGGCTACTCGGAAACAAGGGGTATCCGCTCTGTACCTCGCTAATGACTCCCCTCCGCAACCCCACCACTCGTGGTCAGCAATCATATAATGAGAGCCATGCTGCCACGAGGAACCTCATCGAGTAGACCATCAGGATGCTGAAGCAACGGTTCCACTGCCTTGACTGCTCCTAAGGAGCCCTCCAGTACACGCCGGAGCGGGTGTCCCATTTCATGGTAGTCTGCTGCATGCTCCACAACTTGGCCAACGTGAGGGTGCAGCCCTTGCTACCACGGGTTCTGGGACCACCGTAGGAGGAGGAGGATGAGGATGTGTTGTGTGGCACTACCACTGTGCTAAATGGGATAGATTCAGAACAGATCTAGCAGCTCAAAACTGGGCATCCATGAGGCTCTGTGGACCATCAGTAACAGCAGAATTGTATTCCACCACAATCTGTAACCTCATGGCCCGGCATATCCCTCACTCTACTATTACCATCAAGCCAGGGCACCAACCCTGGTTCAATAAGGAGTGTAGAAGAACATAGACATAGACATAGAAGATAGGAGCAGGAGTAGGCCATTCGGCCCCTCGAGCCTGCTCCGCCATTCAATGCGATCATCCAAATTCAGTACCCGGTCCCTGCTTTCTCCCCATACCCCTTGATCCCTTTAGCCTTAAGAAATATATCCAACTCCTTCTTGAATATATTTAATGAATTGGCCTCTACTGTCTTCTGTGGTAGAGAATTCCACAGGTTCACCACTCTCTGGGTGAAGAAATTCCTCCTCATTTCTGTCCTAAATGGCTTACCACTCATCCTTAGACTGTGACCCCTGGTTCTGGACTCCCCGACCATCGGGAACATCCTTCCTGCATCTAGTCTGTCCAGTCCTGTCAGAATTTTAAAAGTTTCAATGAGATCCCCTCTCATTCTTCTAAATTCCAGCGAGTACAAGCCCAATCGAACCAATCTCTCCTCATACATCATTCCTGTAATCCCAGGTATCAGCCTGGTGAATCTTCGCTGAACTCCTTCCATGGCAAGAACATCCTTCCTCAGATAAGGCGACCAAAACTGCACACAATACTCAAGATGTGGTCTCACCAAGGCCCTGTACAACTGCAGCAAGACATCCTTGTTCCTGTACTCGAACCCTCTCGCTACGAAGGCCAACATATCATTTGCCTTCTTAAACGCCTGCTGCACCTGCATGCTTACCTTCAGCGACTGGTGCACAAGTCACAAGCACATGCCAGGAGCAGCATCAGGCATACCTAAAAATGAGGTGCCAACCTGGGGAAGCTGCAACACAGGACTACATGCATGCTAAACAGCGGAAGCAGCATGCTAGACAGAGCTAAGCGATCCCACAATCAACGGATCAGATCAAAGCTCTGCAGTCCTGCCACATCCAGTCGTGAATGGTGGTGGACCATTAAACAACTAACCGGAGGAGGAGGCTCCATGAATATCCCCATCCTCAATGATGGTGGAGCCCAGCGCACGAATGCAAAAGACAAGGCTGAAGCGTTTGCAACCATCTTCAGCCAGAAGTGCCGAGTGGATGATCCATATTGGCATCCTTCTGAGGTCTCCACCATCACAGAAGCCAGTCTTCAGCCAATTCGATTCACTCCACGTGATATCAAAAACAGCTGGGCGCACTGGATACAGCAAAGGCCCCGACAAAATCCTAGCTATCGTGCTGAAGAATTGTGCTCCAGAACTAGCCGTGCCTCTAGCCAAGCTGTTCCAGTACAGCTACAACACTGGCATCTAACCGACAATGTGGAAAACTGCCCAGGTATGTCCTGTCCACAAAAAGTAGGACAAATCCAATCCGGCCAATTTCCGCCCCATCAGTCTACTCTCAATCATCAGCAAAGTGATGGAAGGTGTCATCGACAGTGCTATCAAGCGGCACTTACTCACCAATAACCTGCTCACTAATGCTCAGTTTGGGTTTTGCCAAGACCACTCAGTTCCCGATCTCATTACAGCCTTGGTCCAAACATGGACAAAGGAGCTGAATTCCAGAGAGGTGAGGTGAAAGTGACTGCCCTTGACATCAAGGCAGCATTTCACCGAGTGTGGCATCAAGAGCGCTAGTAAAACTGAAGTCAATGGGAATTGGGGGTAAACTCGTCACTGGCTGGAGTCATACCTAGCACAAAGGAAGATGGTTGCGGTGGTTGGAGGTCAATCATCACAGCCCCAGGACATCACTGCAGGAGTTCCTCAGGGCAGTGTCCTAGGCCCAACCATCTTCAGCTGCTTCATCAATGACCTTCCCTCCAACATAAGGTCAGGAATGGGGATGTTCGCTGATGGCTGCACAGTGTTCAGCGCCATTCACAACTCCTCAGATAATAAAGCAGTCCATGCCCGCATGCAACAAGACTTGGATGACGTTCAGGCTTGGGCTGATAAGTGGCAGGCAATGACTATTTCCAACAAGCGAAAGTCTAACCACCGCCCCTTAACATTCAACGGCATTACCATTGTGGTGTATGTGCCTTTAAGAGCCCCAGGTGTGCTGTAATGCCGGTAATTGCCACTCGGGCTATATAAGCCTGTATATTGTGTATATCCGTTAGAACCCCCCCCAGACTTTGCTTAGTAAATACCTATGAACCAACTCCTGTCTTCAGTGTCTTTATCAACACACGGACACTACAGTGGCGACGAAGTGGAAACGGACTTACCTGCAATTCGGCAGCACCTCAAGGACATCGATTCCTCGGGCGTCCAGAAGACTCAAGGAAGTGAGAGAAGCTTTGGTTTCACCAGCTGGCCAAGCTGGTGGCAGGTACTGCGCTAATCCTTCCTGGGCATCAGGCTGGGGCTCCAGTGGCTGGCTCTACAGCTGAGACAGGCAGTGAAATCGGAGGCAAGCAATAACGGACTGGGAGGGAGCACTCGGGAGACGGCCGGCGCGGCAAGCAGGTCAGCGTTCAGACCTCCGGCGGGAACAAGTCTCCAACAGTAAATTAAAAAAAGAGAACGGAAACCACAGTAAGCAGCGTTGTTATCGGCAGCAGCGGCGGGAAGCGCCATATCTTTGCTACAGAAAAGAAAAAAAAAGCGCGGGAAGCGCCATATCTTTTCTGAAATGCCTAAATCTGGTAATATTGATGCTTTTGATAGCGAAATAGAGGATTGGACCACATACGTGGAAAGAGTAGAGGTATATTGCACTGCAAATGGAATAGAAGATGAAAAAAAGCTTCAGTACTTCTGAACTTAATGGGCGCAAAGACATACGGGCTGTTACAAAATTTAATCACTCCAGCCAAACCAAAGGACAAGAATTTTAAAGAAATTGTTGATACCCTGCAGGAGCACTTAAACCCAACACCGCTGCTGATAGCGGAACGATTCAAGTTCTTCAAGAGAAATCAACACAAGAATGAAAGTAACGCTGATTACCTAACCGAATTAAGAAAGCTATCAAAGTACTGCCAATTCGGGGCAGGACTATCAGATTATCTTTGAGATAAATTCGTTTGCGGTCTCTTAAGTGAAGGAACACAAAAAAGACTGCTTTCTGAAAAAGATTTAACATTGGACAAAGCTTTCAGTATGGCTGTATCATACGAAGCAGCAGCAAAAGGAGCTGCAGAGATACAACAAAAGACACAGGACTTCGGCACCCATGAAATGACACAGGGTTTCGAAAGATGTTATCGCTGCGGCAGATCCACCCATAACCAGAGGGACTGCTGGTTCAAGGACAAAGCATGCAGGCAATGCGGGAAGATTGGACACATTGCATGGGTATGCCGATCTGGACAAAATAAATCCACTGACAGAGAAAAAAAAATCAATAAAGAAAACTACAGGAAGGTACAAACGATGACGGACAGTAGCTCCGAAGACCAGAAGAGCGATAGCGACTTCGAAAACAAGAGACTAAGCTGTCTCAAATTACATAATGTACTTGCCAAAGATGATTACCAAACCATTTGGGTTACCCTCACAATAGCAGGGTCCCCAGTTAAAATGGAGCTAGATACAGGATCAGCTCTAACCGTAATAAATCGACGGGATTACGAGAGACTATTTTTGCATATACCTCTAAAAGCCACATCCATTATCTTAAAAACATATACGGGGCAGAAAGTATACCCCAAAGGAAAAATAAGGGTGCCTGTTGTATACAACGGCAAAGAAATACAAAAGTTGTATTTATACATTCTACAAGATGGTGGTCCACCGTTGTTGGGACGTGAATGGATCAGGAAGATACGTTTAGACTAGCACTCCATTCAGGCACTGACGGTGACCAGTAAGGAAAAAAACAATGATGACATCAAACCTGAACGATTAAAAGACATCTTGGCCAACGCCAAAGAAGTGTTTCAAGAGAAACTAGGAACCTTGAAAGGCATCACCGCCTCAATAAAAGTGGAAGATGCAGCAATTCCCAAATTTTTTAAGGCAAGACCGGTGCCATACGCAATACGTCCAGCAGTCGAGGCAGAGCTGGAGAATTTGGAAAAAGCAGGCGTATGATCCAAAATAGATTGGAGCGAATGGGCAACACCCATCGTTCCAGTCATGAAAAAAGCATTGAATAAAGATAAATCTGAAGAACAGAGAAAAATTCGCATCTGTGGTGACTTCAAGGTGACTGTAAACCCGGTCCTTCACACAGTACAGTATCCTCTTCCGAGGATAGAAGATATTTTCGCCTCACTATCCGGAGGGAAACGTTTCACCAAAATTGACTTGGCACAGGCATATCTACAGATGGAGGTTGAGGAGGCCTCTAAAAAGTATCTCACGATAAACACACACAAAGGCCTGTACCAGTACAATCGACTGGTTTTTGGAGTAGCATCAGCTCCGGCTATCTGGCAAAGAGCTATGGAGCAAGTCCTGCAAGGGATTCCGGGGACTCAATGCTACCTAGACGACATCCTTATAACAGGAGAAAACGACAACGAGCACCTTGCCAATTTGGAGCAGGTGCTCACTAGGCTGAAAGAACGGGGCCTACAAGCGAATCGCCCCAAGTGCGAATTTTTCCAAAATCAGATTGTGGTAAACCACTGTTATTGTTGTTCACCGTTGTTGTTGTTGTTGCACACTGTTGTATCTATGCATGCCTCAGCTGGCTCCGCCCCTGGCTCCACCCACATGCCCAGGTATAAAGGTGACTGCTTTGCAGCCCCCTGCCTTCTTGGAAACCAGTCAACCACGAGAGGCATGCTCTGTTCTTTGCTAATAAATGCCTTTTAGTTACTCTCCCAACTCTCAGTCTTTTATGAGTAATTGATAGCGCATCACAGATATCATATTGTGGCCACATAATTAATAATGAAGGGTTGCATAAGTCACCTGAAAAAATTGAAGCGGTTATAAAAGCCCCAGCACCTGAAAATGTTTCACAATTAAGGTCGTTCCTGGGATTAATAAATTACTATCATAAATTTTTACCGAACTTATCAACTCTTCTACACCCTCTTAATGAACTTCTACAAACAGGAGTGATTTGGAAATGGAACGAAGACTGTAAACGTGCCTTCCATAAATGCAAAGACTTAATCATATCCGAAGAATTTTTGGCTCATTACAACCCATCACTGCCAATCAGACTGGCGTGCGATGCATCCCCTTACGGCATAGGAGCAGTATTATCCCATAAATTCCCTGATGGCTCAGAACGGCCGATAGCTTTTGCGTCACGCTCATTAAACTCAGCTGAGCGTAACTATGCCCAAATCGACAGCGAAGCACTCAGCCTGGTATGGGGAGTGAAGAAATTCAACCATTACCTACACGGACAAAAATTTACCTTGTTGACTGACCATCAACCCCTCATCTCCATATTCAACCCTAAAAAAGGTGTTCCCATTATGACAGCGCAAAGGCTACAGAGGTGGTCCCTTTTTCTAGGGGCACACCAATACAACATAGAATACAAAGGGTCAAAACAGCATGGGAATGCTGACGGTTTATCGCGCCTACCGTCGCCAACGGTAGAAGAGGCACCTACAGTAGACCCAGTAGAGATGTTCCACTCTACCATAGTGGAATGTCAACCAGTGACAAATTCTGCCATTGAAAGGGAGACAAGAAATGACCCGACTCTCTCACGGGTCTACGATTTAACAGTGAAGGGATGGCCAGCACATGGCGAACCACTGTTGCCAGCATTCTCGCAGAGAACAGCTGTCAGTGTGCCGAGGAACCTTGATGTGTGGATCCAGAGTGGTGATTCCACCCAAACTCCAGGATAAAGTGCTAAAGGAGCTTCACGAGGGGCATCTGGGTGGGGTGAAAATGAAGAACCTAGCTAGGGCGTTTGTATGGTGGTCAGGTATCAATGGAGACATCGAAGAAATGACCAAGAGCTGCCTAGGATGCCAGAAGGTCCAAAACGCTCCACCACAAGCCCCTCTACATCCATGGGAGTGGCCCTCATCTCCCTGGCAAAGGGTACACATCGACTTTGCTGGTCCATTTATGGACTCAATGTTCTTAATCGCGGTTGATGCACACTCCAAGTGGCCGGAGGTAATAAAGATGTCCTCCACCACCACGGAAAAAACCATCACAGTATTAAGGACCATATTTGCCAGGAATGGGCTGCCGGAACAGATATGTTCTGATAATGGACCGCAATTTGTGTCCGAAGAATTCAGAAAGTTCTTAAAAAACAATGGGGTTAAGCACTAGACGTCCGCCCCATACCATCCCGCCACCAATGGATTGGCTGAAAGGTTTGTCCAGACCTTCAAGAAGGCCATAAAGGCCATGGGTAATGAAAACATAAAACTTCAGCACAAGGTGGATAACTTCTTATTCGCATACAGGAATGCAACACATATGGTTACCAACCAAACTCCCGCCATGATGTTCTTCAATAGAAACCTAAGATGCCGGCTGGATTTGGTCAAGCCCAACATCAGAAGGGACGTGGAGAACCGGCAGTTTCAAGGCATGAATGAAAGGCCAACTAGGGCCTTCCAGATAGGTCAACAGGTTTTGGCCCGGGACTACCGTACCGAGAAATGGCAGCCTTGTGGCGACACGCCACTACTGGACATAATCCGCTCACGGTGGCATGGACAGTTTAAGCAGACGCCCCCAGCCGGGGGCCCTTTCCTCCAGCAAGTTGTTTCCCGCAGGGACAGGCTGCCGGGAGCACTTCCTGTCTGGGGAGTATTTAAGTGGTTGCGCGGGCTTTTCCAGTTCCTCTTTGCCATGAGGTTGATTAAAGCAGTTGTGTTTCACTAACTCTGGTCTCGACTCCCACGTTTGCCGCGGTATCTCAACACTGGTGACCCCGACGCTCAGGACGAATCCTAAGCTAGCATGGCGGATACAAACGCAGTCACGGTTAAACCACCGGACTTTTGGGAGAACCTGGCCGAAGCCTGGTTTGTTCAAGCCGAGTCCAGATTCCGGCTGAAACCCATTACAGTCGACGCCACGAAGTACGACTACCTCGTCGCCTCTCTCACCTACGCCACAGTCCCCAAGGTTTGGGCAGCGCTGCAGGAGCCACCATCGGAAGGCAAGTACGAAAATCTGAAGGCTGCGCTCCTTAAAAAATTTCAAACGTCCTCTTACCAGCGCAACTGCCAACTCCTCGACCTCCCCGGCCTTGGTGACGCTTCACCGTCGGATCTGCTTTCCCACATGCTGTCCCTCTCGGACGACAAAAACACCGGCGCCCTCTTTCGCACGCTTTTCATTCGGCAGCTCCCCGCCAGCATCCGCCCGCTCATTGTGGAATCTGGCTCTACGGACCTGAATGAGATAGCCGAAAAGGCCGACCGGCTGCTCTCTGCGCAGTCCGCCCGCGACGTCGCGCCCGACCTCACGGCAACGACCACGCGGTCTTCCCGGCCCACTAGGCCCGACCGCCCTACCACTCCGGGTCACTGCTACTACCACACCCGTTTTGGCACTCGGACCCAACGCTGCACGCCACCGTGCACTTTTAAACCCCCCCCGCACCGGGCCCCACGATGGCCGCGGGGCAAAAGGGGCCTCTACTGTACGTCACCGACGACAGCACCAACCGCCGATTTCTGTGCTACACAGGGGCCCAGCACAGCATCAGCCCCGCCTCCGCCCTCGAAATCCAACGTGGTGCACGGGGTATCACGCTGGCCGCAGCCAATGGCTCGGACATCCGCACATATGGCACCCGCATGGTCACGCTCGACCTCGCAGGCCGCCGCTACCGCTGGGAGTTCCTCACAGCCAGGGTCCTCTGCCCACTCATCGGCGCCGACTTCCTACGCGCCCACGGCCTCCTTGTCGACATTCCGAGGCACCGCCTCGTCGACATCAACACTATGGCCCCCATCCCTGGCGCATTTACCCCGGCCCGTTCGGCCGGCCTGACGACCGACTGCCCTCGCCAGAGCCACGGACGACTACTCGGCACTTCTAGCCGAGTTTCCCGCCCTCACTAACCCGACCTTTTTGGCCAAAGCCGCCAGACACGGTGTGGAGCACTATATCCCCACCACCGGCCCCCCGGTATCTGCTTTCGCCCGCAGACTCAACCCGGCCAAGCTGGAAATCGCGCGGGCCGAGTTCACCACCATGGAACAACTCGGCATCATCCGCCGCTCCAGCAGCCCTTGGGCCTCGCCCCTCCACATCGCCCCCAAGCCCGGCGGAGGCTGGCGCCCTTGCGGGGACTACCGCCGCCTCAATGACGCCACCACCCCCGACCAATACCCGGTGCCGCACATCCAGGACTTCTCGGCCCGACTGGCCGGACGAACCGTCTTTCCCAAGGTCGACCTGGTGCGCGGTTACCACCAAGTCCCCGTACACCCCGCGGACATCCCCAAAACGGCCGTCATCACCCCATTCGGCCTGTTCAAGTTCCTGAGGATGCCCTTCGGCCTCAAGAATGCAGCCCAGGCTTTCCAGCGCCTTATGGACTCAGTCCTCCGGGACCTGAGCTTCCTATTCGTCTATCTAGACGACATTCTCGTGGCCAGCTCCTCCCAACAGGAACACCTCGAACACATTTACATCCTGTTCGGGCGCCTAGCCCAACACGGGCTCATCCTCAGCCCGGCGAAGTGCCAATTCGGCCTAACCGAGATCGATTTTCTCGGTCACCACATCACCCCTGCTGGGGTCGTCCCCCTGCCCAACAAGGTGCAGGCCGTCCAGCAATTCCCCCGCCCCAAAACCATCATGGGCCTCCAGGAGTTCCTTGGGATGGTGAACTTCTACAACAGGTTCATCCCCAGCGCTGCAGCCCTCATGAAGCCCCTATACGACTCCCTCCGAGGTAAATCTGGCAAGATGGCCGTAGCCTGGACCACTGACACGTCAGCCGCCTTCGACGCCACCAAAAACGTGCTCGCCGATGCCACCCTGCTCGCGCACCCGAGGGCCGATGCCCGGGTCGCGCTCACCACCGACGCCTCCGACCACGCGGTCGGAGCCGTGTTCGAGCAGTGGGTCAATGGCGCGTGGCAGCCACTGGCCTTCTACAGCCGCCAACTGTGCCCCCCGGAGGTCAAATACTCTACTTTCGACCGCGAGCTTCTCACGCTCCACCCGTCGGTCCGCCATTTCAGGTTCCTCCTGGAGGGCCGCCCCTTCACCGCGTACGTGGACCACAAGCCGCTCACACACGCGATGGCCAAGCACACCGAACCCTGGTCCGCTAGGCAGCAACGCCAGCTCACGGCCGTGTCCGAGTTTACTACGGACATCCAGCACGTCTCCGGTAGAGACAACGTTGTCGCCGACTGCCTTTCCCGTCCCGCCATCTGCGCGAATCACCTCGCGGTCGACTACGCGCAACTAGCAGCGGCCCAGCTCACGGACCCAGACCTCCTCTCGGCGGCCACCAGCCTGCCAGGGCTACGCCTAGCCAAGGTCGCGCACAGGCCCGAAGCCACGGCAGTCACTTGCGACGTCTCACTCGGCCAACCCAGGCCGGTCGTCCCTGCAACCTGGCGCCGCCGCATCTTCGACGCGCTACACGCGCTCTCCCATCCGGGTGCCCGCGCATCCGTCAAACTCCTCTCCCAGCGTTTCGTCTGGCGTGGCCTCAGCAAAGATGTTCGGACTTGGGCCACCTCCTGCCTCGCCTGCCAACGAGCTAAGGTACAGCTACACACAAAAGCACCCCTGGGAGACTTCGAGGTACCCAGCCGCCGCTTCGACCACGTACACGTCGACATCGTCGGTCCTCTGCCACCATCGCAAGGCCAAACTTATCTCCTCACGATGGTCGACCACTACACACGCTGGCCTGAGGCAGTGCCGCTGCCCTCCACCACCACAGCTGACATCGCCAGGGCATTCGTTAACACCTGGGTCGCAAGGTTCGGCATACCAGCCGACATAACCTCCGACAGAGGCGACCAGTTCACCTCCGAACTCTGGACGGCCACAGCACGCAACCTCGGGGTGACGCTCCACCGAACCACGGCGTACCACCCGCAGGCCAATGGGCTGTGTGAACGCTTCCACAGGTCACTCAAGGCCTCACTCCGCGCCGGCCTGCAGGACAGTACCTGGACTGACCGCCTACCGTGGGTGCTACTAGGCTTACGCACCGCGGTCAAGGAAGACCTCCAGTCCTCAGCAGCGGAGTTAGTCTACGGACAACCGCTGCGCATCCCAGGCGAATTCCTTCCGGAGGCTACCACGCCTTGGTCGGCCGAACAGCAGCGGCTCAACTCTTTCTCTTCCGCTCAACAGTTCGCCCCACTTCCGGTCAACCGACACGGCGAACTCGCACCTCACGTCCCACCAAACTTACAGCAGGCACGCTTCGTCTTCGTGCGACACGACGCGCACCGCGGACCCCTGCGACCCCCGTACGACGGACCGTACGAGGTACTACAAACCGGGGACAAGGTCTTCAAGCTGCGACTCGGTGACACGGGCAACACAGTCTCCATCAACCGGCTCAAACCAGCACACACAGAACCAGGGGAACAGGTCCCCGTGGCCCGACCTCCAACTAGAGGCCGTCCCGCCAGCAAGCCAGCACAGCCGGCGGCGAACCGCCCGGCCCCACCAACTAGACCGGCGACCACTCAGAGCCGCTCCGGCAGAACCATTAGACCACCGTCACGACTCGTCCACTCCTCCTAAGCGGATTCTGGGGGGAGCTCTGTGGCGACACGCCACTACTGGACATAATCCGCTCACGGCGGCATGGACAGTTTAAGCAGATGCCCCCAGCCGGGGGCCCTTTCCTCCAGCAACTTGTTTCCCGCAGGGACAGGCTGCCGGGAGCACTTCCTGTCTGGGGAGTATTTAAGTGGTTGCGCGGGCTTTTCCAGTTCCTCTTTGCCATGAGGTTGATTAAAGCAGTTGTGTTTCACTAACTCTGGTCTCGACTCCCACGTTTGCCGCGGTATCTCAACAGCCTGGAACTATCTGCACATGACTAGGACCACTGATGTATACCGTGGACATCGGAGAAAGCATAATAAGGTGCCATGCTGACCAAATCATAAAGTCATCCGAAAAGGGACAACCTACACCACAACTCTATACATCTAACGATGAAGTAGAGATACCCATATCTACCTCCGATCCGGTGATACTGGAACCCGATGAACCCGACACTGGCATTCAAGCCGAATCAGCCTTGCCAGAAGAACCTACTACACCACCAGAAACTACTACACCCCCGAGGCGTTATCCGGACCGAGTCAGGAAGCCTCCTGAGAGACTAACTTATAATTAATTAACTACAGCAATGTATATTATTTTGCATATAACATGTAATTAATAATTACTTAAAATATGATGTACTGGTTAGCTAAAAGGGGAGGAATTGTGGTGTATGTGCCTTTAAGAGCCCCAGGTGTGCTGTAATGCCGGTAATTGCCACTCGGGCTATATAAGCCTGTATAATGGCCCAGTAATTCCTCTCTGAACGCGTGAGTACGGTCGGTGTACTCACGCGTCTGGCCGGAGGAAATGCCGGCGTTCAGCATGCACAGCGCATGCGGAGAAAACCGGCATTTCCAGTCCTCTAAACGAAGGGGTTCAGAGGCACAGCGTGTGCGACTGCACAGGCAGCGCTTGCGCAGTGAACTTCGTCGATTTCATTCATGGATTCAGTGAGGGTAAGTCCTTACAAGTTGCACTTGAAAAAAGCATGTGTAAAGTTGCTCCAAGGCTGCGGAGGAAGATATATTTTATCGTGGAGCTTCTGAAAGGCAATATTTTTGTTTGGGAAAGGGAGGAAAGTTATTTTAAGAAATGCTGAGGTAAGTTTTAAAGTTTAAATTTTTTTTTTTTTTTTTTTTAAAAACGGGTTTTCAGTACGGTAGGTAGAAGGAGCAATTGTGGCTGTGTGAATTGAATGTGAAAATGAGTGTTCTAAAATGAGTAATGTAACATTTCCAACACTTTTAAGAAAGAAACTTTTCATCAGTAATAAGTAATTATGTATGTATGTCCGCATATATTCCTTTACGTATATGTATGTATGTTTTATATTCCTTTACTTATGTGTATGAATGTATAATTTTAATTATGATTTTCCAATAAGTTACTTTCTCTGAAAGTCATAATTAAATACATACATTCATACACATAAGTAAAGGAATATATACATACACGCAAAGGAATATATACAGACATACATACATAATTACTTAAAAGAATATATTACTGATGAAAAGTTTCTTTCTTAAAAATGTTGGAGTCATTTTTACATTTAATAAACACAGCAAATTCAATTCACATAGCCACAATTGATCCTTCTACCTACAGTACTGAAAACCCGTTTTAAAAAACAAAAATAAACTTTAAAACTTACCTCAGCATTTCTTAAAATAACTTTCCTCCCTTTCCCAAACAAAAATATTGCCTTTCAGAAGCTCCACGATAAGAAATATCTTCCTCCGCAGCCTCTGGAGCAACTGTACTCATGCTTTTTTCATGTGTAAGTTGTAAGGACTTGACCTCATTGAAAGCATGAATGAAAGCGGCGAATTTTACTGCGCACGCGCTGCCTGTACAGTCGCACGCGTTCTGCCTCTGAACCCCTTCGTTCAGAGGACAGGAAATGCAGGTTTTCCCCGCATGCGCTGTGCATGCTGAAAGCCGGCATTTCCTCCGGCCAGACGCATAAGTACCCCGACCGTACTCGCGCGTTTGGAAGGGAATTACTGGGCCAACATTTTACATGTCAATAAAATGAAAAATTTAACAATTGCACGATTTGCCCCCTCGCATCTGCGACTGAGGGTCCAAGGAGGTGCATTGCGCAAGAGGTCATCGTCGTACGTATCCTCACACTGTTCCCTTTCGGGAACTGTATGAAGTGGTGGAAGGATTTCTGGCCACGTTAACACTCCTTCCGTGACCATAACCATCTTCATACCAGCCATTAGGGTGGTTAGTCCTACGGCGTGAGGGTTTTACGGGCTCCCACAACCCATCTGAGGGGGGGGGGGCCACCCACACCTGCGGATGCAAGTATCCCGCTGGATGTCCACCCAGAATTTATAGTTGGAGCTCCGACTCCACTTGCCGGGACTGTCTGGAGCGGGGTTCGAAACCCTACTCCTTCTGGCCCAGCGGCGGGGATGCTTACCGCTACGCAAAAGGCCCACTCCGCGCAAAAGGTGACACCCATACGTTTCCTGCGCCTTTTCCCTCCCCGTAACTGGAGCCCTATGCTGCCACTTGAAAGACCAAGCTATCATCTGTCCTTTTTGCGGCGCCTTTGACTTCTCATTACCAATGATGAGCAGGCGCTGCGCCTCCACCTCGTTGAGGAGATTGCTGAGGTCATCATCAGTTCAATTGTGAGTTCTTTTAATGCCGTGAATTGTGCTCATTCCAGCCATTTCACGTTGCTAATCGGATTGGGCCTTTGGCGTAGCGGTAGGATCCCCGCTGCTGGGCCAGACGGGGTAGGGTTTCGAACCCCGCTCCACACAGTCCCGGCAAGTGGAGTCGGAGCTCCGGCTCTAAATTCTGGGTTGACATCCAGCGGGATATTTGCGTCCGTGGGTGTGGGTGGCCCCCCCTCCTTGTATAGCTTGTGGGAGCCCGTAAAACCCTCCCGCCATAGGACTAACCACCCTAATGGCTGGTTCAAAGATGGTTACGGTCACGGAATGAGCGTTAATCACGGCCATAAATCCTTCCACCACTTCATACAGTTCCCCAAAGGGAACAGTGTGAAGACACGTATGACGACGACATTGCTAAATAAATAAATGGAATAAAAAAAATTCTTTTAGGACTTTTAAAAGTCTTTAAATTGCTTTAATTCTGTTTAAAACTACTTCAGATTCTTCAAAATAATGTAAACGTTTTTAAAATTTTATAAAAGTTCACAAAACATTCATAAAATAGCAGATAACTTACTTTCCCTGCAGCTGTGTAACTACAAAGTCCTCTGCAGCTGCTTGGAGAGATTGGGGGCGTGTCCTACTACAATGAGACCTTAAGGGGTGTGTCTCACTTGCACAGCGCGCTCCAGGCTTCGCGCTGGCTGCACTCCTGGGTGGCGTGACGTCAAACGCTGCCCGGGATTCTTCTGTTTCAAAATGGAATTCCAGGCGTCCCTGGAGGTGAACGGCAGGCGCGTCGGGTAAGTGCATATCGGGGGCTTGCACGCGCGGCAAGCCACCGACCCGAATTACTGCCCCATTGTGTATATCTGTTAGAACCCCCCCCAGACTTTGCTTAGTAAATACCTATGAACCAACTCCTGTCTTCAGTGTCTTTATCAACACACGGACACTACAACCATCGCCGAATTCCCCACCATCAACATCCTGGGGGTGTCACCATTGACCAGAAACTTATCTGGACCAGCCACATAAATACTGTGGCTACAAGAGCAGGTCAGAGGCTAGGTATTCTGCGGCGAGTGTCTCACGTCCTGACTCCCCAAAGCCATTCCACCATCTACAAGGCACAAGTAAGGAGTGTGATGAAATACTCTCCACTTGCCTTGATGAGTGAAGCTCCAACAACAATCAAGAAGCTCGACACCATCCAGGACAAAGCAGCTCGCTTGATTGGCACCACATCCACCACCTTAAACATTCACTCCCTCCACCACCGGCATACCGTGGCTGCAGTGTGTACCATCTACAAGTTGCACTGCAGCAACTCACCAAGGCTTCTTCGGCAGCACCTCCCAAACTTGCGACCTCTTCCACCTAGAAGGACAAGGGCAGCAGGCGCATGGGAACACCACCACCTCCAAGTTCCCCTCCAAGTCACACACCATCCTGACTTAGAAGTATATCTCCGTTCCTTCATCGTCGCTGGGTCAAAATCCTGGATCTCCCTCCCTAACAGCAATGTGGGAGTACCTTCACCACTCGGACTGCAGCGGGTCAAGAAGGCAGCTCACCACTACCTTCTCAAGGGCAATTAGGGATGGGCAATAAAATGCTGGCCTTGCCCGCGATGCCCACATCCCATAAACGAATAAAAAAACGAGGAATGAAAGAGGAGGAGGAGATTGAGGAGGCAGACAGCAGATCCCCGCTCCGGATGGGCTGTCCGTGAGCATCTAATCAGACTCTGGTTCCAATGAATGAAACCTCAGATCCCCTTTGTTTACCAGTTCGCCATCTTACCATCCCTCTGATAGGGAACATCACAGCGTCCTCCTGGGCACAAAGCTGAAATGAGAGCCACCTCAAAACAAACATTCCAAACATAATTTATAAATTTATCAAATCCAAATCAAAACAACAATGTCAACTAATCACCCTTGTGCACTCCCTTAGTGTCTGTCTTTGGTGTTGCTTTTCCTACTCTAGTGCTCCTACGAAGTGCTCCCCCAGTGGCTGCAGCATGGCTGGTGGAAGGCTCTGACTTTCAGTGAGGGAGACTGCGGATGGCTTTGTAGAAGGACCGGAGCAGCTTTGGGCCTAGAAGGCCCTGCTGTAGACTCCACCAACTTAGCATGGGTGGCAGCAGTCTGGACTCGCTGGATGACAGGCAACAGCAAGGATACTGGTGGTGTGGCAGTGGTGGGAGTACAAATGCCGTCATCCTGAGAGGGACAGCAGGTTCGAGCTCTATGGAGCCACTGCCACTCCCTCGGGGCGGTGCCTCAGCATTCTTAGCCAACTGTAGGGGGACAGATTGCTGGAGTGCTGTGAGACCCTGCAAGCCCCTTTCCACACTCATAAACCCAGCCACGATGGCAGCAGTCTGAGCTTCCACTGCAGCACTCAGACGTTGGATCACTTCGCCTATGCTGCAATGGAAGCTGCAACATTGCCCATCACACGCAGCATCATGGCTGGGTCCACAAGGTCTCTCATGGTGTTAGCCATCATTTCCATCCTCAAAATCACAGGCTCCAAGCTCCACGCAAAGCCCCATGCAATGTTGGAGCCAGACTCTTCCATGCTCCTTGACACTGACAAGAGGCTCTCTGGCAGGCTTGCCATTGTATGCATTTCTATGTGCATGCCCATCAACCTTCTTCTGAAGGTCACCCCATCGAGATCATCATCTGAGTCCTGTGCAGCATAACTCGTGCGCAAATCTTCCCTCTGGGGAGCTGGCACCCGAGCTACCCTTTCCCCCTGGCCTCACTGCAGCCCACTCATGCCCGGTGACTCACCATGTGCAGATCCCACCTCTATACTACCCTCTAAAGTCTGCGCAGTGCCATTTTCTGAGCTGGTGCCTGCGAGTGTCAGATGCAGTGATGATGTCTTCTTCTCCTCCTTCACTGTCCTCCTCCATCACTTCGGGGACTGGCTGGCCAGGTTGGAGTTCTTGGGTATCTGAAAGGAGAAAGGAACAAGGGTTGGGTTGTGTTGAGGGGAGGGGGGAAAGCAAGATGTCCATGCATACACCATCAGCAGCTTGTAAGTGAGAAGAGATTGTTGGATGAGGGGGAAGTGGGATGTGAGAAGAAGGATTAGGTATAAGCATACTGTCATCATCAGCAATGCTTTCTGTTAAATCCGTGAATCTTGATGTATGGTGTCCTTCAACAAATAGACAGAGACTGCAGAGGAACAATCAACAGGTGTTTACTGGATGAGGGTCACTCCAAAAACTAACAGTACAGATCCCTACTCAGGGTTTATATACAGGTGTGGTCACTGCCGGCACTACAGTATACAGGAGCTGTAAAAAGTAGTTCTCCCCTTAAAAGGTACATACACTACAATTCCTCCCCTTTTAGATTAACAGTACCATAACATTCATTTAACAATTAGCACTTTTAACATGCAACATTAACTGAAAATAGTCCATTTATAAATTCAGTCTTTGGGGCGGCTTCCTGATCCTTTCTGGATAGCGCCTTTCCTGAGTGTCTTGCTCTTGGGGCGGAGGCAATTCTGGCCCCCTGTCATCGGTTGGTTCATCAGCTTCCGATGCTACTGTTTCTGGGGTACATGCTACCTGTATGTCGGGTTCATCACCAGGTACACGAGACATGGGGTTGACTCGTTCCTGTGGCTCTAGGATCTGGTCGACATGGCGTCTCACAATGTTCTCCCCAACATCCACTGTGTACATTAGTGGCCCCTGCCGTGTGCATATCGTTCCTGGTTGCCATTTCTCTGTTCGGTAGTCGTGGGCCAAGACTGGTTGCCCTACATTGAAGCTCCATGTCGGCTTCTCATTGATGTGCTGGAATTGCTTATTCTCAACATCTCTTTGTACATTTGGTCTGAGCAAATCCAGACGAGATCTCAACCTTCGGTTAAAGAACATCATGGCCGGGGTCTGGTTGGTGACTGCATGTGTCGCATTTCTGTAGGCTAACAGGAAATTGTCCACCTTATACTGCAGTGGAATGTCGTCATCGCACATGGCCCTTACTGCCTTTTTAAAGGTTTGTACAAACCTCTCAGCCAATCCATTTGTGGCTGGATGATACGGGGCAGATGTGTAATGCCTTACCCCATTCCTTTTCATAATTTTCCGAAACTCTTCGGACACAAACTGTGGTCCGTTATCAGAGCAAATCTGCTCTGGCAAGCCGTTCCTGGCAAATATGGTCCGTAGGACTGCAATCGTTTTCTCCGTGGTGGTGGAGGACATTTTGATCACCTCAGGCCATTTCGAGTGCGCATCCACGGCTATTAAAAACATTGAGTCCATGAATGGACCAGCAAAATCAATATGCACCCATTGCCATGGAGAGGAGGGCCACTCCCATGGATGTAGAGGGGCATGTGGTGGTGCATTTTGGACCTTCTGGCATCCTGAGCAGCTCTTTGTCAGGTCCTCGATTTGCTGATCGATCCCCGGCCACCGCACATAAGCCCTAGCAAGGCTTTTCATTTTCACCCCTCCCAGATGGCCTTCGTGAAGCTCATTGAGCACTCTCTCCCTTAACTTGGGTGGAATTACCACTCGGGATCCACACATCAAGGCCCCCTGGCATACTGACAGCTGTTCTCTTCTGGATGAGAATGCTGGCAACAGTGAGTCGCCATGTGTTGGCCATCCCTTCACCGTCAATTCATATACCCGAGACAGTGTCGGGTCATTTCGGGTCTCCTTCTCCATATCCGCGTTAGTTACTGGCAAGCGTTCAATTATAGTCGAATAAAATATTTCGACAGGGTCCACTGCTGGTGCTTCCTCCGCAGTAGGCAGTGGCAGGCGTGATAGCCCATCAGCGTTTCCATGCTGTTTCGTGCCCTTATACTCTATTTCATATTGGTTCGCCCCTAGAAAAGGGGACCATCTTTGTAGCCATTGCGCAGTCATCACCGGAACGCCCTTCTTTGGATTAAAGATGGAGACAAGTGGTTGGTGGTCAGTCAGCAAGGTGAACTTCTGCCCGTGCAGATAGTGGTTGAACTTTTTCACTCCCCACACTAGGCTGAGGGCCTCCCTGTCAATCTGGGCGTAGTTACGCTCGGCTGAGGTTAGTGACCGAGATGCAAAGACTACTGGCCTTTCCGAGCCGTCCGGGAATTTGTGCGACAGCACCGCTCCAATACCATAGGGTGATGCATCACACGCCAACCGAATTGGTAGTGCTGGGTTGAAATGAGCCAACACCTCTTTTGATGTGATTAATTCTTTGCACTTCTGGAAAGCTCGTTTACATTCGTCATTCCACTTCCATGGTACCCCCGTTTGCAGTAGGGTGTTCAGTGGGTGTAGTACTATAGACAAATTCGGCAAGAACTTATGGTAGTAGTTCACCAGCCCGAGGAACGACCTCAGTTGTGACACATTTTCTGGTGCTGGAGCCTTGACTACTGCCTCAATCTTTTCAGGGGACTTATATAACCCCTCTTCATCAATAACTTGGCCACAATACGAGATCTGCTTCTGGAAAAACTCGCATTCGTGGCGATTAGCTTGGAGCCCATATTCCTTCAATCTAGTGAGCACCTGCTCCAGGTTGGCGAGGTGATCACTGTCATTTTCGCCCGTGACCAGGATGTCGTCCAAATAACACTGGGTCCCTGGAATCCCTTGCAGGACTTGCTCCATTGCCCTTTGCCAAATAGCCGGAGCTGATGCTACCCCGAACACCAGCCGGTTGTATTGGTAGAGACCTTTATGAGTGTTGATCGTGAGGTACTGTTTCGAGGCTTCTTCTACCTCCATTTGCAGGTACGCCTGGGCCAGATCAATCTTAGTGAAGCATTTTCCTCCAGATAGCAAGGCGAAAATATCTTCAAACCGCGGAAGCGGATATTGTACCGTGTGAAGGACTGGGTTCACTGTCACCTTAAAGTCCCCACAGGTGCGAACCTTCTTTGGTTCCCCAGGCGTATTACTCAACAACCTCTTCATTACAGGAACGATGGGTGTAGCCCACTCGCTCCAGTCCACTTTGGACAGTACCCCAGAACGTTCCAAACCTTCCAGCTCTGCTTCGACGGCTGGTCGGATCGCATAAGGCACCGGTCTGGCCTTAAAAAACTTTGTGCTTGCATTTTCCTCTATTTTGATCGTCGCTGTTATGCCTTTTAGTTTTCCGAGTCCCTCCTGGAACACTTCTTGTGCGTCAGTTAGCATTTTTGACAGTTGTCCAGGTGTGACGTCGTCATCCTTTTTGGCATCTACAGTCAGTGCTTGTATGGAATGCCAATCTAGCTGTATCTTCCGGATCCATTCACGTCCTAGTAGTGGTGGTCCTCCATCTGGCAATACATTTAGGTCCATTTTTGGTGTTTCCTTGCCGTTATATATAACGTTCACCCTTATTTTTCCTTTGGGGTAGACTTTTTGCCCCGTGTACGTCTTCAAGACAATCTCTGTATCTCTCAAGGGTACATGTGAGAATAGCCGCTTGTAGTCCCTTCGGTTTATGACTGTTAGGGCTGATCCTGTGTCCAATTCCATTTTCACTTGGACTCCGTCTATCTTGAGCGTGACCCAGATAGTTTGGTGATCCTCCATTTTGATTACATTACGTAGTTTCAGACAACCCAGCTACTTGCTTCCGGAGTCTGTATCAATTTTCTGTTCATCTGAACTACTCTCCGTCACCTTATGTACCTTTTTGTACTTCTCCTGTGGTGATTTCTTGCTGCTGGTTTTCTTTCCCGACCTGCAGACTCTTGCTATGTGTCCTACTTTTCCACACTGTCTGCACACTTGGTCCTTGAACCAACAATCCTTATGGTCGTGTGTTGTTCTGCCGCAGCGATAACATTTCACTGCTCCATATGACATTTCATTTGTGCCATATTCTTGCGGTCTCCGTTGTATCTCTGCAGCGACCCGTGCGGCTGCTTCGTGTGATACTGCCATGCTGAAAGTCTTGTCCAGCCTTTTCTGATAGAAGCCGTTTCTGGGTTCCTTCACTTTGAAGCCCACACACAAACTTGTCCCTTAAAGTATCTGCTAGTCCAGTTCCAAACTGGCAGTGTTTCGATAGCTTGCACAGTTCCGTTAAATACTCAGCATTACTTTCGTCTTTATGCTGGTTCCTTTTGTGAAACTTAAATCTTTCTGCTATCAGCAGCGGTGTGGGGTTTAAGTGGTCCTGTATGATTGCCACTATGCTTTCAAAATCCTTTTCCACTGGCTTCTCTGGGGTTACTAGGTTTTGCAGTAAGCCATACGTTTTTGCACCCATTGAATTCAACAATACCAGTGCTTTCCTGGCATCTGGCACTTAATTCGCCTTGCAGTACACTTCTATGCGTTCTACAAATGTCGCCCAATCTTCGACTTCATTGTTGAACGCTGTGACACTGCCACTCTTTGGCATCCCTGGGTGTGGTTAGACTGGCTAAAAATGGCATCTCCCGCGCTCTCCCTTCTCCGCTGTGGCTCAAAAATGGCGTCTCCCGCGATCTCCCTTCTTCTCCGCTGCGGCTCAAAAATGGCGTCTCCCGCGCTCTCCCTTCTTCTCCACTGCGGCTCAAATGGCATCTCCCGTGCTTTCCTTTCTTCCCCTGCGGACGCTGCTCAGCCCTTGAACACCGGACGCGCTCTGCGCGTTTTCCTGCGCGCCTCTCTCGTTGACGCCGCTCGGTCTTCAACCGGCTGCGCCCTGTGCGCTTTACCCTCTCTCTTACCCCGTCGACGCTGCTCGGCCTTCCCCTGTGCCGTCGGTCGGCTCCAGCCGCCGCCGTCCGGGAAGGGTCTGCGCCGTACCTGCTGCCAGCCCATCTCGCTGGAGTCTCCGCCGGATGGTCGACGCCCGTGCCCCTGGAATCGGCCTTCTTCTACAGAGTTGCAGGTAGGTTCGAATCGACTCGTCACCAATGCTAAATCCGTGAATCTTGATGTATGGTGTCCTTCAACAAATAGACAGAGACTGCAGAGGAACAATCAACAGGTGTTTACTGGATGAGGGTCACTCCAAAAACTAACAGTACAGATCCCTACTCAGGGTTTATATACAGGTGTGGTCACTGCCAGTACTACAGTATACAGGAGCTGTAAAAAGTAGTTCTCCCCTTAAAGGTACATACACTACACTTTCAACTAATTGTAGTGTATGTACCTTTAAGAGGAACTATGTTTTTGAAGCCCCTGTATACTGTAGTACCAGTAGTAACCACTCGGGTATATAAGCCTGTATAGCGTCTTGTGTAGTTAGTTCACCTCCAGACTTTGTTCAGTAAACACTTGTTAAATCAACTCCTGCATTCCGTGTCTCCATTAACACACGGATCTAACACTTCCCAGCTCACTACGAACACTGTGACTGCCCCTCCAATGATCTCCAGCACTGTTCCCTCCAACTCCGTCAGGTTCTGCAGATGGATTTCCCCTCCACCCGTCTGCTGCTCCTGGCGGTTATGGGCGACTTTTGCCTGCAAGAGAAAGGGAAGTGTGTCAGTGAGTGTGGTGCAATGTCTTTGGGTGATGTGCAAGGTGTGAGCTGTGGGTGTGAGTCTTGCAGCAGTGGTAAGTGTGTGAGGGTGAGGTGAAGCTATGATTGTGAGGTATGAGTAGTGATTGCTCGAGATTGTTGGTAGATGAGTGATGGGGATGTGGTGCATTGAGCAGTATGTGAAGCTAGTGGTGCAAATGGTGGGATATGGTATCTGAAGATGCATTCACTCACTTTATGGAAAAGAAATTGTAGGCACCACTCGTGTGAGATCATTAAACTTTTTGCGGCACTGGATCCAGGTCCTGGGGAGAACACTCGTTGCACTGACAGCTTCAGCGATCTCCTCCCACAGCCTTCTGCTGCTCTGCCTTGAAGGCCTCCTGCCCCCTTGTGGGTAGAGGACCTGATGGTGTCTTTGAACCCCCAGGACCAAGGCCTCCAGTGCTGCATCTGAAAATCTCCTCACCCTTTCTCTTGGCTGTTGGGTCATGGCTTTCTACACAATGACAATGAGGTGCTTCTGAGACAAAGCACCTCCCCTTTAAGTAGTGCAGAGAGCCTAGGCCAAACTTTATTGGCCAGTAGACTGCACACAATATTGGCCCCCTGTTCAGTGCTAAGCCAATCAGCAGTGTGTTTAGCGCTAAGATCAGTGCTGCAATCATTATAATGAGCAGGCAGCACGAATTTGAACGGGCGCGGCCACATAGAGCTTTGCGCTGCCTGCGCCCGTTTTCGGGCCTTATTCAATTTCTAGGCCAATAATTTACCAGACTTTTTTGTATCATCTGTTTAAATGTGACAAAGCTAGGATCTTCCTTTAGTTCAGCATTTTTAAATGATTTGCAGAAAAGTTAATAAATTTGCTGGTTTGCAATAAGCCAATCATAAATACAGTGTATATGCATGGAAATGACAAAAAGTTAACACATTGGAAAGAGCTGTAACTGATTTGGACAAAAGCAGAAGGAACAGATCTAGGTACATAAGAACATAACGAATAGGAGCAGGAGTAGGCCATTCGGCCCATCGAGCCTGCTCCGCCATTCAGTAAGATCATGGATGATCTGATCTTGGCCTTAACTCCACTCTTCTGCCTGTTCCCCATAACCCTTGACTCCTCTGTAGTTCAAAAATCTGTCTATCTCAGCCTTGAATATATTCAATGACTCAGCCTCCACAGCTCTCTGGGGTAGAGAATGCCAAAGATTCACAACCCTCTGAGAGAAGAAATTCCTCCTCCTCTCCATCTTAAATGTAAGACTCCAAGATTTTATGGAATGATGAAATACATATGTGGCATTCACAAAAATGTATATACACTGCACAACAAAATATTACATGGTGAATGACAGACACCATTTAGTGCAAGTACACGCGATATAGTGAAACTGAGGTTCGAAGATTATGCATTCAAATCCCACTCCAGGATTTGCACACTTAATCTAGGCCGACACCCCAGTGCAGTACTGAGGGAGTTCTTCCTTTCCAGAGGTGTAACTCACTTCAACGTAACTTCAGTACCTCATTGTAATAAAGAAAATATTAAACTATACTACACTGTCCTGGTTAGTGGGTTAAGTAGCACTTTCTTTTGATTAACCCTATCATTGAAATAGACCCAGGCTTCTTCTGGGTTTGGTCAGCTCTGTTCTTAAGATAGACTGGCCGTGTCTCTACCTGCCTTTCTCAGTAGAACTCATCAACTGACTTCCAACATGCAGGTTTTTGTCCTGTCTGGACAGGAAATCCAGAGCTTGACCATTTTACCTGTTTAGGAGTTGGCCAATGGAGCAGCCAATTGTCCAGATACTGCTCATGCCCAGGTGTGAGCTCCTTGGAACTAGCCCTTGCAGAACTCAAAAGATAAGAGTATTCCAATCTCTACTGTGTGAATGTTTACTGGGGTGTTTTATAATGAAGCTTCATTGTCTCAAGCAATCTAGATAGATGCTTCACTTCATTTCTAATCCGCAAACCCAGCATGTGGCTGTCCTGTGAATCTAACCCCCGGTGAGCAAAACCTAAGACATTTTCTTACGGGCTTATGATTTGCAGGAAGGCAAAGATCTGGAAAAAGTAGATGGGGAAGATAACACTATTTATATAGGATGACACACTCCTGGCTTATGGAAAAACAATTGTTGACACCTTTTTTCTGATGCCCTACAGATTTCTGCATCGGCCCATTTGAAAATAAGTTGCAGCTGCATAAACTTTACAAGAAACACCTGCAACAAAACTGGAAGTCACAAAATCCTTTCCAGACTCTCAACTGTTTTGCAGATCAACTCTTATACTTTCAATTATAAGGCAGCCAAAATCCTTAAATATACTGACCCTGAACCAGGAGCCACTCAGTTTAATACAAACATTGATCTAGCAATGCGACCGCTCCCAAAAACGGCAGGGCAGGAGGCGGAGCGGCGCTACACGTGCCTGTACATATGGTCGCAGGGACCTTGTTAAGTTGCTGCTGGCAGCTCGTTACCATGACTCAGACATGTCAGCGCTGTTCGTTAGCTGTGCGCCTGTTTAGGGGAGGCGGGAAATCGGGCTTCAGTGATGTTACTTAAAGGCAGCCTGCACCCCTTAAAAGAGAGGTGCACTCTTGCTGCAGACAGCACAAATGCTTGTGAGGAGAGAGATGGCTGCAAAAGGTCCAGTGAGCACTGTTGCAGGCCCTAGTCCAGCTGGTGAACAGGAGGAGGAAGATTGTTTCCCCCTGGGGGCAGAAAGCCATCTAGGCAACACCACCAGTAGGAAGAGGTCATTGAGCAGGTCAATGCTAGGAGCTTAGCTCCCAGGACATGGCTGCACTGACAAAAGGATTTCAATGGCCTCACCAGAGTTGTCAAGGTAAGAATCATACCTCTCACCTCAAGTACTATCTCCTCACACCTGCAACCACACTTACTCACAATACTCCCCCCATCCCCCTGCTTCCCTTCACTCTCCTACAATCACTGCACCACAGTTCACTCCACCTCCTCATACTCACATACTTTGTACTTCCTACTCTTACCACTGTTGTAACACTTACTTCCCTACACCTCATGTCTTACTCACTACATACAAACTATTTGACCATGACCAGCACATTCTCTAAACACCTCACAAGGATGTCACTATCACACCCCTTTCTTTCTTGCAGGAGCAGGTCGTGCACAACTTTTGACAGGAGCTGTGATCGGAGAAGGCAGTTCCCGCCTGAACATCCTCTCCTCGTGCAAGAAGTGTGCTGGTCATCATGGGCCGGGGAGAGTAGCAGAGTTTCTTCACACCTTATCTTCTTTTCACTTCTTACTTCTATCTCACCCCATACATGCTGCATGACAAACTACAGCTGCTTCCACCAGCCACTTCTCTCTTTTTCTTTATTCGTTTATGGGCTGTGGGCGTCGCTGGCAAGGCCAGCATTTATTGCCCATCCCTAATTGCCTTTGAGAAGGTGGTGGTGAACCGCCTTCTTGAACCGCTGCAGTCCGTGTGGTGAAGGTACTCCCACAGTGCTGTTAGGGAGGGAGTTCCAGGATTTTGACCCAGCAACGATGTAGGATCGGCGATATATTTCTAAGTCAGGATGGTGTGTGACTTGGGGGGAACTTGGAGGTGGTGGTGATCCCATGCATCTACTGCCCTTGTCCTTCTAGGTGGAAAAGGTTGCGGGTTTGGGAGGTGCTGCCGAAGAAGCCTTGGTGAGTTGCTGCAGTGCATCTTATAGATGGTACAAAGCAGTCACGGTCCGCCGGAGGTGGAGGGAGTGAATGTTTAAGGTAGTAGATGGGGTGCCAATCAAGTGGGCTGCTTTGTCCTGGATGGTGTCGAGCTTCTTGAGTATTGTTGGAGCTGCACTCATCCAGGCAAGTGGAGAGTGTTCCATCACACTCCTTATTTGTGTCTTGCAGATGGTAGAAAGGCTTTGGGGAGTCAGGAGATGAGACACTCGCCACAGAATACCTAGCCTCTGACCTGCTCTTGTTGCCACAGTATTTATGTGACTGATCCAGTTAAGTTTGTGGTCAATGGTGACCCCTAGGATGTTGATGGTGTGGGATTTGGCGATGGTAATGCCATTGAATGTCAAGGGGCGGTGGTTAGACTCAGATAGTCATTGCCTGGCACTTCTGTGGCGCGAATGTTACCTGCCACTTATCAGCCCAAGCCTGAACGTCGTCCAGGTCTTCTTGCATGTGGGTATGGACTGCTTCATTATCTGAGGAGTTGTGAATGGCACTGAATGCTGTACAGTAATCAGCGAACATCCCCATTTCTGACCTTATTTTGGAGGGAAGGTCATTGATGAAGCAGCTGAAGATGGTTGGGCCTAGGACACTGCCCTGAGGAACTCCTGCAGCGATGTCTTGGGGCTGTGATGATTGACCTTCAATAACCACAATCACCTTCCTTTGTGCTAGGTATGACTCCAGCCAGTGGAGCGTTTTCCCCCCGATTCCCATTGACTTCAGTTTTACTAGGGCACCTTCATGCCACACTCGGTCAAATGCTGCCTTGATGTCAAGGGCAGTCACTCTCACTTCTCCTCTGGAATTCAGCTGCTTTGTCCATGTTTGGACCAAGGCTGTAATGAGGTCGGGAGCAGAGTGTTCTTGGCGAAACCCAAACTGGGCATCAGTGAGCAGGTAATTGGTGAGCAAGTGCCGCTTGATAGCACTGTCGATGACACCTTTCATCACTTTGCTGATGATTAGGAGTAGAGTGATTGGATTTGTCCTGCTTTTTGTGGATAATACATACCTGGGCAGTTTTCCATATTGTCGGATAGATGCCAGTGTTGTAGCTGTACTGGAACAGCTTGGCTAGAGGCACGGCTAGTTCTGAAGCACAAGTCTTCAGCACGAAAGCCGGGATGTTGTCAGAGCCCATAGCCTTTGCTGTATCCAGTGCGCTCAGCCATTTCTTGATATCACGTGGAGTGAATCGAATTGGCTGAAGACTGGCTTCTGTAATGGTGGGAACCTCAGGAGGAGGCCGATATGGATCATCCACTCGGCACTTCTGGCTGAAGATGATTGCAAATGCTTCAAGCCTTGTCTTTTGCACTCACGTGCTGGGCTCCACCATCATTGTGGATGGGGATATTCATGGAGCCTTCTCCTTGTAGGGTTCACAAAATTCCAGGACCCCCTACTCAATGGACATGTGTCTGGAATTTAAAAAGGGACTGTGTTGGACCTTTTGGAGGAGAAATGTGGACAGAAATATCTCACTATTAGGCACCTTTGGGCTAAACTAAGGCCTATTGGATTGAGTTTGGACATTTTAAATTGTATGCTGGGTCTACACAGGAAAATGGGATCCTTATAGGGCTGCTAACCCACCTGGGAGGCAGGCCCCCAGGGAGACATTAGCAATCTAACAAAAGCCCACTTACCAGGGACCCAGATACATACATATTTTAATAGTTCTTAAAACGGCTATACAGAAAAACCCTGGCATCAGCAAAACACACAATGGACAGTATCAAGACCCGATTACATTCTAACAGCACCATTCAAAAACCCCATCAACACCTTTGGGAATCTTGTATCATGCTAATGCTCAATCAGCCCACCAAAATTCTCACGAAGGGATCACATCAGAGTTGATCAGTCTGCCAAAATCGCACAAAAGGGAGTCATCTAAAATCAATTGTGCACCCGAGTTTTGGTGCAAAAATGTAAGCAGCCTCTCAGGTATAACTGGGGACTTGCTAGTAGCTAAAGAGACCTCAACAGACGGGCTGAAGAGAGAGAGTGTCGGCGGACGGCAGCAGAAGCAGCACACCGGAGCAGAAGAAATGTACCCGAGAACACGCTGGAAAAGCACTTGGACTCTGGGCTCTTTGACTCTGGCTTTGAAGCATCTAACTTGCCACACGAGGTTACAGCAATGCAACAAGAAAACCTAACAAGAAGCCTTGGAGTCACTGAAAGATCAACCATCATCCAGCGCTGACTCTAGGAAAAACTTTACCATCAAAACGTCGACCAGTGCTAATACCGAAGCCATCGCAACCAGCCAAGGAGTCCACAAGGTTGAGGAGAGAGAAAGCAGTGTGCAACTGGTCTAAACTGTGGAGAAATCCTTTGGTGAGCATAGTCCCTGTAATTTCAGAGCCTAACTTAGTTAGTGTAGTGGTGGGAGGTGGCTTTATTTGTTTTATTTTTTTCTCTCACTGCATAACCTCTGTTCGTGTGGTGTGCGATTTCTAAATAAAATATTTGTTCTTACACCAAACAGTTGTCTGCCTACATCGATCACATCCCAGAACCAGGGAGTGGGACAATTCGAACCATCAAGGTCAATTTAAAAGGCCGACAAACCCACCACCCCCTACATCCTCCCGTTAGTAGTTCTATGATCCACCACCATTCACGACTGGATGTGGCTGGACTGTGGAGCTTTGATCTGATCCGTTGATTGTGGGATTGCTTAGCCCTGTCTATAGCATGCTGCTTCTGCTTTTTAGCATGCATGTAGTCCAGTGTTGCAGCTTCCCCAGGTTGGCATTGTTAAGTCTGTGTGTTATAGTGAGAATTACTACACAGACCACAAGAGTAAATTCAACAGGTCTTTACTGGTTGGAGGTCGGACTATACTGAATACAATATTATTACACTGTGCTTATATACCGGTGTGGTCACCACCGGTATTACGTATACAGCAGCCAAAGAAAGTAGTACCTTTCTTAAGGTGGACCAGGCTTAAGTTCTCTTAAGGTGGAGCAGGTTACATACACCACAGGCATCTCATTTTTAGGTACGCCTGGCATGCTCTTCTACACTCCTTATTGGGCCAGCTTTGGTCCCCTGGCTTGATGGTAATGGTAGAGTGAGAGATATGCCCGACCATGAGATTACAGATTGTGGTGGAATACAATTCTGCTGCTGATGGCCCACAGCACCTCATGGATGCCCAGTTTTGAGCTGCTAGACCTGTTCTGAATCTATCCCATTTAATACGGTGGCAGTACCACACAACACGATGGAGGGTGTCTGTCTCCACAATGACTGTGCGGTGGTCACTGCTACCAATGCTGCTGTGGACAGATGCATCTGCGACAGGTAGATTGGTGAGGACGAGGTCAAGTAGGTTTTTCCCTTGTGTTGGTTCTCTTACCACCTGCCGCAGGCCCAGACTGGCAGCTATGTCTTTCAGGACGTGGCCAGCTCAGTCAGTAGTGGTGCTACCGAGCCACTCCTGTTGATGGATATTGAAGTCCCAGAGTATATTCAGTGCTTCAACATGGAGGAGTACTGATTCATCAGCGGAGGGAGGGCAGTGGATGGTAATCAGCAGGAGATTTCCTTGCCCATGCTTGACCTGAAGCCATGAGACTTTCTGGATTCTGGAGTCAATGTTGACGACTCCCATGGCCACTCCTTCCCGACTGTATACCACGGTGCCACCACCTCTGCTGGGACAGGACAGGATATACCCAGGGGTGGTGATGAAGGCCATTTCAGAGGGCAGTTAAGAGTCAACCACATTGCTGTGGGTCTGGAGTCACATATAGGCCAGACCAGGTAAGGCCAATTTCCTTCATTAAAGGACATTAGTGAACCAGATGGGTTTTTATGACAATCCGATAGTTTCATGGTTACCATTACTGATACGAGCTTTTTAATTCCAGATTTATTTAATTGAATTTAAATTCCCCAGCTGCCGTGATGGGATTTGAACTCACGTCTCTGGATCATTAGTCCAGGCCTCGGGATTACTAGTCCTGTGACATTACCACTACGCTACTGTTCCTCTCCCTTCAGATTAAAAGCGAACTCCTGTTCCTCTCTTTCACGTCAGGCACTGAAGACGTGGAAGCCTCACTGCCACTTCAGCAGGAGAAGGCTAGCCTTCCTGAAGATGCAGCGTCACTCAAGCGAACCCTAGCAAGCACCAGCTCAGAGACTGGCACTACGCGTAGTTTAGAGGGTAGCCTAGAGGCGTGGTCTTCACATGGGGAATCGCCACAAGTGTGCAAATGCTAGGGCAGGGCGATAGGATGCCACAGGTGCCAGCTCGCCAGAGGGCGAGATCACATACTCTGCCGCAGAGGACTCCAGATGTTGACCATGACCATGGCGCCCACCATGATTGTAACTTTGACAGCATCCATTGTAACTCACACTGCTGGCATGGAAGGTCAGACGGCTGCCATCTTGGCTCTGGGGGGCCAGTGCGGAAAGGGGCTGGCAGGGCATTACATCACTCCTGCACTCTGTTCGCATGTAGAGCCATAGGAGTGCTGAGGGGCAGCCTCAGGAGAGTGGCCTTGGCTCCATGCAAGAGGCACCCATTGTCCTCTCTCTGGATGACAGCATGCCTGCTCCCCCGCCACCCATTATGCCAGTGCCCTTGTTAGTGCCACATAGCCAGCTCGGCCAGACTGCCAAGGCTCATGCTGAGATGCTGCAGTCTGCAGCAGGGCTCTCAAGACACAGAGGTACTCGAGGTTGAAAAACCATGGCTATCTAAACAGTCCTCAATGGAAGCTCAGCAGCATTCCTCCTCCCAGGCTGTAGCCACTGAGATTACATTTCCTAGGAGGAGACACACAATAAGGAGGTCGGGACCCACAACAAGGGCGAGGCCCAGAAGCGAGGTCGGGACCCAGGAGCGAGTCAAGGCCCAGGAGCGAGGTCGGGGCCCAGGAGCGAGTCAAGGCCCAGGAGCGAGGACAAGGCCCAGGAGCGAGGTCGGGACCCAGGAGTGAGGACAGGACCCAGGAGCGAGTCAAGGCCCAAGAGCAAGGTCGGGACCCAGGAGTGAGGACAGGACACAGGAGCGAGGACGAGGCCCAGGAGCGAGGTTGAGGCCCAGGAGCGAGTTGAGCCCAGGAGCGAGGTCGGGATCCAGGAGTGAGGTCGAGGCCCAGGAGCAAGGTCGGGATCCAGGAGCGAGAGGGGGTCCAGGAACGAGGTCGGGATCCAGGAGCAAGATGGGGCACAGGAGCGAGGACGAGGCCCCGGAGCGAGGACGAGGCCCAGGAGCGAGGAAGAGGCCCAGGAGCGAGGTCGGGATCCAGGAGCGAGGACGGGGCCCAGGAGCGAGACGGGGCCCAGGAGCGAGGTCGGGGTCCAGGAGCGAGGTCGGGGTCCAGGAGCGAGGTCCGGATCCAGGAGCGAGGACGGGACCCAGGAGCGACACGGGATCCAGGAGCGAGGTCGAGGCCCAGGAGCGAGGTCGGGATCCAGGAGCGAGACGGGGCCCAGGAGCGAGGTCGGGATCCAGGAGCGAGGTCGGGATCCAGGAGCGATGTCGGGATCCAGGAGCGATGTCGGGATCCAGGAGCGAGGTCGGGATCCAGGAGCGAGGACGGGACCCAGGAGCGACACGGGACCCAGGAGCGACACGGGATCCAGGAGCGAGGTCGGGATCCAGGAGCGAGGTCGGGATCCAGGAGCGAGGTCGGGACCCAGGAGCGAGGTCGGGATCCAGGAGCGAGGTCGGGATCCAGGAGCGAGGTCAGGATCCAGGAGCGAGGTCGGGATCCAGGAGCGAGGTCGGGCCCAGGAGCGAGACGGGGCCCAGGAGCGAGACGGGGCCCAGGAGCGAGGTCGGGATCCAGGAGCGAGGTCGGGATCCAGGAGCGAGGTCGGGATCCAGGAGCGGGACGGGGCCCAGGAGCGAGGTCGGGATCCAGGAGCGAGGTCGGGATCCAGGAGCGAGGTCGGGATCCAGGAGCGAGACGGGGCCCAGGAGCGGGTCGGGGCCCAGGAGCGAGGTCGGGGCCCAGGAGCGAGGTCGGGGCCCAGGAGCGAGGTCGGGGCCCAGGAGCGAGGTCGGGGCCCAGGAGCGAGACGGGGCCCAGGAGCGAGGACGGGGCCCAGGAGCGAGATGGGGCCCAGGAGCGAGACGGGGCCCAGGAACGAGGACGAGGCCCGGAGTGAGGACAAGGACCCAGGAGTGAGGACGAGCCCAGCAGCGAGGTCGAGGCCCAGGAGTGACGCAGTGTGGACCAACAGCGGGGTCGGGAGGACCATACTGCAGCCTATGGAACCCAGGCAGAGAAGGCCTGTGGGAAGGAGGGAGGAGGACAGTAGGAGTATGTTTGTGTGTGTGTGTTAGGCCGATGTAGCAGAGCCTGGTCTCCAATCGTCTTGGGTCCCCTTGCATTGGACCAAGACCTTGCTCTGTCAAGCCTGTGTGGTAGTTGGTGTGCAACGGCCACCCCACGTTAAAAGAATTCATGCACAGGCATCTTCCACCCTTTAAAATGAAGTTCAGGACCTGGAACGTCAGGGCCCTCATGGACAACCCCAACAGCGAAAGACCGGAATGCCGTACTGCTATCGTTGCCCGGGAGCTCAGACATTTCGACATAGACATCACCGCCCTAAGCAAGACCCCGCAGGCAGGGGAAGGACAGCTCAAGGAGTAAGGCAGTGGTTGCCCCTTCTTCTGGAAAGGCAAACCTGAAGAAGAACGCCGCCTCCATGGGGTAGGCTTCGCCATAAAAAATGAGCTAGTTGAATGTCTCAGAGACTCCCCTTGTGGAATAAACGAACGCCTCATGACTCTACGGCTCACCCTAGCCAGGAACCAGTGCGCTATGGTCATCAGTGCGTACGCCCCAACACTGGAAGCCACAGACAAGACCAAAGAGGAATTCTACTCCAGCCTCGAACAATCCCTGTCCCAAGTCCCAACGGGCAACAAGCTGATCCTCCTTGGCGACTTCAACACCAGAGTTGGAAAGGACACAGACCTCTGGGGAGGTGTGATCGGCAGAGAGGGGGTAGGGAAAGCCAACTCCAACGATACCCTCCTCCTGGCGAAATGCTTAGAACATGGCCTTGTCATAACCAACACCTTGTTCCATCAGAGAGACAAGTACAAGGCTTCATGGCAGCACCCTCGCTCCAAGCACTGGCATCTGCTGGACTACGACATCGTCCGAGCGAGGGACCGCAAGGACGTCCGCATCACCCGTGCCATGACAGGAGCTGACGACTGCTGGACAGACCACAGCCTAATCCGCTCTGTCATCTCCATCAACGTAGCCCCAAAACAGCGGCAGCAACAGAAACAATGCCGCAAGAAAATCAACGCTGGAGCTCTCAAAGACCTCGCTATGAAAGCCCTATTCAGCCTGAGTCTCACAAACAACCTGATGACTCCCAGTGATTCCGAGACACAGAGTGTCTACAGCACCTGGTCTGCACTCAAGACCTCCATAATCAGCACCTATGAAGAGATGCTCGGTCACTCGACCAGGAAACACCAAGACTGGTTCGACGAGAACGACCAGGAGATCCAGGAGCTAATAAGCCGCAAGTGCAAGGCATTCCTGATCTGGAAACAGCAACAGAACTCGAGAGCAAGAAAGCGCTGGAAGGAGCACTTCGAAGATTTCTTTAGCCGAGACTCTGTCTTTGACGCGAGTGTCCTCAACTCCATCCCACAGCATGCTACCCATCACCACCTCAGCACAACCCCAGCCCGGCATGAGGTTGAAAAGGCCATCCGACAACTGAAGAACAACAAGGCCTCAGGAACAGATGGAATCCCCACCGCGATGCTAAAACATGGCAGAGAAGCACTATTGGCGCGAATACATGAACTCATTTCTCTTATTTGGAAGAAGAGAGCATGCCAGGGGATCTGAGAGACACCGTAATCGTGACCATCTTCAAGAAAGGTGACAAGTGCGATTGTGGCAATTACAGAGGAGTCTCCCTGCTGTCTGCCACAGCAAAAGTCATCGCAAGAATCCTCCTCAATCGCCTTCTCCCAGTGGCTGAAGAGCTCCTCCCAGATTCCGTCCACTAAGGGGCACACGGACATGATCTTCACCGCGCGTCAACTACAAGAGAAATGCAGGGAACAGCACCAACCGCTGCACATGGCCTTCTTTGACCTCACAAAGGCCTTCGGCACCGTCAACCGTGAGGGATTATAGAATATCCTCCTCAAATTCGGCTGCCCTCAAAAGTTTGTCACCATCCTCTGCCTGCATCATGACGACATGCAAGCCGTGATCCTGACCCAATTCATGTACGGACCGGGGTCAAGCAAGGCTGTGTCATCGCACCAACGCTCTTCTCGATCTTCCTAGCTGCAATGCTCCATCTCACCCTCGGTAAGCTCCCTGCTGGAGTGGAGCTAATCTGCAGAACAAACGGGAAACTGTTCTACCTCTGTCACCTCCAGTCCAGATCCACGGTCATCCCATCCTCTGTCATTGAATTACAGTATGCAGACGACGCTTGCGTCTGCGCACACTCTGAGGCCGAACGCCAAACCATCGCCAACACCTTCACCGAAGTGTACGAGAGCATGGGCCTTACACTAAACATCCGTAAGACAAAGGTCCTCTACCAACCTGTCCCCGCCACACAGTACTGCTCCCCGATTATCAAAATCCACGATGAGGCCTTGGACAATGTGGACCACTTTCCATAACTCGGGAGCCTACTGTCAACAAGGCCAGATGTCGATGACAAAGTCCAACACCGCCTTCAGTGTGCCAGTGCAGCCTTTGGTTGCCTGAGGAACAGAGTGTTTGAAGACCAGGACCTCAAACCCAGCACCAAGCTTATGGTCTGCAGAGCAGTAATAATACCCGCTCTCCTGTATGCTTCAAAGACATGGACCATGTACAGCAGGCACCTCAAAGCACTGGAGAGGTACCAGCAACACTGCCTCTGCAAGATCCTGCAAATCCATTGGCAGGATAGGCGCACCAACGTCAGTGTTCTTGCTCAGGCCAACATCCCCTGCATCGAAGCTTTGACCACGCTCGATCAGCTCCGATGGACGGGCTACATCGCCCACACGCCCGATACGAGACTCCCAAAACAAGCGCTCTACTCGGAGCTCCGACATGGCAAGAGAACCCCAGGTGGGAAAAGGAAATGCTTCAAGGACACCCTCAAAGCCTCCTTGAAAAAGTGCAACATCCCCACCGACACCTGGGAATACCTGGGAATCCCTGGCCCAAGACTGCACAAAGTGGAGGAGAAGCATCTGGGAAGGCGCCAAACACCTCGAGTCTCTTCGCTGGGAGCAAGCAGAAGCCAAGCGCAAACAGCGGAAGGAGCACACGTCAACCCAAGCTCCCCACCCACCCACCCCTTCAACCACCGTCTGCCCCACCTGTGACAGAGACTGTAGGTCCCGCATTAGACTCATCAGTCACCTGAGAACTGATTTTTAGTGTGGAAGCAAGTCATCCTCGGTTCCGAGGGACTGCCTAAGAAGAAGAAGAATTTCCTAGGAGCACTAGGATAGGTAAACGAGCACACAAGACAGGCAATAAGGGGTTGCGCAAGGGTGATTCTTAATTAATCCTGTTAAATATTATCCACATTTGTAATTGAATTGTTGGATACTTTTTTTTTTGTTCTGCATTTGGTGGAGTTAATATTTGTAGTGTAGCGAGGGGAAGAGGCTGGACTGAAGGAGGCAATCGGATGGTGGTGATAAATATTGTGGGACTGCTGGTATCTTGACGATGGGAGAGATGGCTCATGTGAAGTGCTCTTGGATTAGTTTTTCCGGCAGCTAGGGGCACTGATGGTCGATGCTGTTCATGCTCTTCCTCCTCTTCGTGCTGCTCCTGCTCCTCCTGCAATTCTTGCTGCCCAGATGGTGGTAGGGGATGGTCCTTCCTTATGGCAAGGTTATGCAGCGTGCAACAGACGACCCACAATCTGGAGACATGGTCAGAGCTGTGGTGCAAAGCTCCTCCCGAACAGTCCAGGCATCGGAAGCACTGCTTGAGCATGCCAAGTGTCTGCGCAATGAGGTTTCTGATGGCAGCACGGCTCTCGTTGTAGGTCACCTCTGCAGCTATGTCCTAGTCCTGATAGGATTTTAGTCATGAGCCATGTCTGAAGCCCTTATTGCCTTATTACCCAGTAGCTAAAAGTACATGAGCAGTGTCAGCTGTGGCTCAGTTGGTAGCACTCTCGCCTCTGACTCAGAAGGTTGTGGGTTCAAGTCCAACTCCAGAGACTTGTGCACAAAATCTAGGCTGACACCCCAGTGCAGTGCTGAGGGAGGTGCCGTCTTTCGGATAAAAGAAAGACTTGCATTTATATAGCGCCTTTCGTGACCACCAGACGTCTCAAAGTGCTTTACATCCAATGAGATACATTTGAAGTGTAGTCACTGTTGTAATGTGGGAAACGTGGCAGCCAATCTGCGCACAGCAAGCTCCCACAAACAGCAATGTGATAATGATCAGGTAATCTGCTTTTGTTATATTGATTGAGGGATAAATATTGGCCAGGACACCAGGGATAACCCCCCTGTTCTTCTTTGAAATAGTGCCCTGGGATCTTTTACGTCCGCCTGAGAGAGCAGACAGGGCCTCGGTTTAACGTCTCATCCGAAAGACGGCACCTCCGACAGTGCAGCACTCCCTCAGCACTGCACTGGCGTGTCTGCCTAGCTTTATGTGCACAAGTTTCTGGAGTGGGACTTGAACCCACAACCTTCTGACTCAGAGGCAAGTGTGCTAACCACTGAGCCACAGCTGGCACATGAGACGTTAAACCAAGGCCGTGTCTGCTCTCTCAATTGGACGTAAAAGATCCCATGGCACTGTATTGATTTCTTTGTGGGTTCAATGACGAGACATTTATGAAAGAGAATGTCTTTTAATCTAAAGTCTGTTCAACTCTTTTTAACAGCATTACAGGAGACACCATGCTAGTGATCCATCTAAAAGCGTAACTAAAACTAAACTGCTTGTCTCTGTCACATGCCCTCTGCTGGTCAGGCATAAGTAATCAATAAATGCAAACATGCTGGTAAGGCATCATAATCAAACAGGCAAATACCATCACTATTTGCTGATATCATTACAGGCACTATTTGAAGAAGAGCAGGGGAGATCTCCTGGCAAAACTTTATCCCTCAATTAACATCACTAAAAAACAGATTACCTGGTCATTATCACATTGCTGTTTGTGGGAGCTTGCTGTGCGGAAATTGGCTGCCGCGTTTCCTACATTATAACAGTGACTACACTCCAAAAGTACTTCATTGGTTAAGACGTTTTGAGGTTGTGAACGGCGCTATATAAATGCAAGTCTTTCTTTTTTCTTTTTGCGCAGGGTGAATGAATTAATCATGACTTCTGCCAGGAAGCCTAGTGCTCTCTTGTCCTGTTTCACTCTGTACATTGGGAAAGAGATGTAGCTGTTCCTCCTGGCATAGAGAGCCTCGGTGACCTCTCCAATACAGCAGTGAACAAAAATCTGGGAGATATCACTGGTGTCACCTGCTGCAGCCTGGAAGGACCCCGTTGCATACAATTTAAGGGCAACTGTGACCTTCACAGCCAGACAGTGCTGTCCATGCCCCGGTTCGAGTTGTGGCTGGAGCAGGTGACATAGCTCGGTGATAGCCTCCTCTGTAAAGTGAAGGTACTTGAGGCATTGCTCCTCAGTGAAATTAAGGTAGGAGAAGTTCTCCCTGAAGATCCACTGTAGGTGTGGTCTCCTGTGCAGGGCCCTCCTTCTCCCTCTTCTCCCAGCTGCCCCTGCTCACTTCTGTCTTGTTGGCTGCTCCCCCTCATCCTCTAGCCTTAAAGGCTGATCAACCAGTAACCCCCCTGACTGCAGTGAAACTGTTTTAAAGGCAGCCAAAAGTAGTCCAGCAAAAACTTAGAAGACATAAATCAGTTGTAGAAGTCAGAAAATAGACTTAAAAATGCACAGAGGTTAACCAGCAACCTAAAATACAAACCAGCAACGAACCTGTATGTCGTGGACGAGCCCTTTAAATAGCAATGCTAAAGGGTCCTTGCTGCCTGTTTGTGCCATGAGTTGTTGAGAGTTTATCACATGATGTGTCAGGCGCTGGGGCAGACTAATTTCAAAAAGGGTCCTACCCTTATTTAAACCTTTTAAACAGCATTTTAAATACTTCCGGCGTGCATCCTGGATGCCTATGGAAGAGCTGTTACAATAAGGCGGGGCTGAGCATTTATGGATACTTAGGCGCCCGTGTTACGCCTGTATAACGTGTACTGCCCCAGCAAATTTCTAGACTGCTAAGTTTTGGACTGTAGACATAAATTCACACAGAAACCTTTTTATTCAGACCTTTCCTTATAGATAGTAATCGCTGTTGGTGATATCTCGCTTAACTTGTATGGCAGTCATTAAAATGTCCTTGAACTAATCAGTCCTCCATTCCCTTACTCCCAGGAGCCTTTACGATTCTTTTATGGGTCCCCTGTACTGTTCTAATGAGCTTGTTAATTGAACTCTATGTTTGCCCTTTGAGGACCACAGACCTTACAATCACTCTGAAATACAGCAAAGTATTTGAAGATTTTCTCTGTAAAAGTGAGTTGATCCATGGTGTCCTTGGCATAATTTGTAGCAAAGACATTGCATCTCTCAGCTACTGCCAGCTCCTCTTCTGCCTTCTGATAAAGTTGGAAGGTCGTTGTATGAATTATATGCAGCGAGCTAACTGCAAAAGAATACTTGTCGGATATGTACTACAGGAGTTTGGCAACACCTCTAACATCATGCCTGGAAAAGGAAGCAATGTAGCCTTGACCATACTACAGACTGAAGAAACAGAGAGATTAATTTTGTTGTGTCCTTTTCTTCAGCACAGATCGATATCTATAAGTTTAAAAAAGATGGCTTCCAGACAGCATCAGCCTTTATTTTGGATTGGGTATAAATGATCTTATCTCGGTGAAAGTCAAGAAGTGAACAATTATTGCCACTGGTTGGTGAATCAGTAACAAGGTGGCACAAACTGACGAACAGTGTGAGAAGCATAAAGGGGCCGGTAGACTAAAGTTTTCAAGTGGAGCGTTATAAGGATATGCAGACGTAGAAATGAGTTTGGGCCTGTTTT
Organism: Somniosus microcephalus; assembly: GCF_052327205.1. Lineage (NCBI taxonomy): Eukaryota > Metazoa > Chordata > Chondrichthyes > Squaliformes > Somniosidae > Somniosus > Somniosus microcephalus. Next base: position 48,866,211 of record NC_140994.1, on the reverse strand, counting down.
CGGGCCCAGACTTGGCGCTGCAAAGGTAGCACATGCCCAAAGCAAGAGGCCCGAGGATCGATAGAAATTGATCTGAAAAAAGGGCGCAATGCATACCAATTTTTACCCTGTAAAAATGTAATGTGTTGTCATAAGAAACTAATAAAATTGAGTCAACCATAACATTTGAGAGAGAATTAACTTGAAGGAGAAAATATTAAAGGCTACTTAGTAAGAAGCAGGGATTAGCGTAGATAACTCCAGTGGGGACTGTAGTACCGGTTCAGGCATGATGGCCAAATGGCTGCCTTCTGTTTTGAAATTTCTATTATTCTACAAAAAGATTGTGAAAGCTGGAAATTAGGAAATAAAAACAGAAAATGTTGGAAATAGACAGAACTGGCAATCTGATGAAAGATCCCGAACATGTATCTGCCTTTTTTCTGTTCAGATGCTGTGTCATTCCAACATTTTTAGTTTTTATTTCATAAAAGATTTTTCTAATACTGTACATTGCTCAGGATATGCATTGCAGCTGGCATTCAAATATATAATGGCCCGTAATTTCCGATAGGAGGTTTCCTGCGTGCAGATGCCTCCTATCGGAAAAAAATCTCCGCCCTTACCTGAGGGCTCCCGAGGTCCGGACACTTCCGCTCCTGGGCCTCTCCATAGTCGAAATGTGCAGGGTCCAGGTATCCCAGAGGTGCAGGCGGTTCGCAAGCATCCCTGGGATACATGGGCCAGGCCAGCCAATGGGAGAAGGAAATCTCTCTTCATACTTTTGACAGATACACCTGTCAAAAGTATAAATGGAGATCACCCCAAAAACGCATCAAAACGTTAAATACATTTTAAAAAACCTATCACATTTTTTAAATGAGTTAAAATTACATTAAATTAAATATTTTAAACAAAAATTTAATTTTTTGAAAAAAATAAACTTACCTTTTTTTAAAAAAAAGTATTTTAAAATTATAAATGAGTGAAAATTTTTGTTTTACTTTTTTAAACTCTTATGCTGGTAAAAGCAGGTCTTACGCCTGCTTTTACCAGGCGTAAGATTTCTAAGGGTTTTCAGCGGGCGGAGGTTCTGCGGAAAGTAGCACTCTCCCCCCGTAGAGGCCCTTCTCCAGGGCAGGCGGATGATCTGTCAAGAGGATTCTTGACAGATCGGAAATGCCGGTTTTCAGCGCATGCGCTTCACATGCCTGAAACCGGCATTTCCAATGTCCCTACGGGTGTGTACACAGCCCGTACACACCCGTAGGCATCGGAAAATACGGGCCAGTATTAATGTACTCTAGTTATCTTTACTTTATCTTAAAATATCTCATTAAATGTGGCAGAATTCATGTCATATTTGGATACAGCACCTGTAATTTTTGTGGCAAATCTGTTATTCAGTTTACAAAATGGAACAAAATTTTAAATAGAAAATAGATTTTCTGTTTCCAGTGCAATAATACAGCAACATAATAAGCTGCTTAAGTATAAAAAAGTGTTAGGACACAAAATAGAACAAATAAAGAAAAAAGTTTCAATCATTTCTAGTTTTAAAAACCTGATTATATCATGATGGCCTAGTAGATCGCATAGCTAAGCCTTGCACTTCTAACCGCAGTGCTGTCGGTTTGAAGACGTGATTTAGCAGATGCTGAAACTTGCCTGCCCTCAATAGGAACCTTTGCAAGTTCTCAGTTGGGTTGCTGAATAGAGCACTGTGTGATTATACAGCGCTGCACTGGGGAGGGGGAAAGGGGCAGTGAGGTAAAACTGCCAGAACTAATCCCGCCTTACAGAAGTACACTTTGTGTCATCTGATTACAGAGTACCATTGACTCTAACTACAGAGCAGTCTCCCATCCAATACCTTGGTTAGTATAGAATCAAACATTGGATTCATTGGATCAATCTGATGTCCACATTCATGCCCTCTGTACTATGGCAGTTTCACGAGCTGTTAGTTTGGGAAAAAAATGTTACCGCATGCTGCACAGTGATTTTCCTTCAAACTATCCTTGTTTGCTGTGCAGGAACTGGCTGAAAAAAACTGGGTAAAAAGTAAAGTAAAAAAAACCAAAAACTTTTTGTCTGCACAAGCAGACAGGTAGGCGAAACATTTGTGTGTGGAAGGGTATGCTGGCTGTGGTGTGTGGAAGGGTATGCTGGCTATGGTGGTGGACTGACGGCTGATGGCCATTTTTTTTGGCTCTGACTGTTTTCTTCGCATGCCTGAGTCGATTTGCATCAACTTAGGGTTTGGGAGTTAGCATAGGTTGGTTCAAAAGTTAGATGCCAAGCTCATTTGAAAACAAACAAGATAACAGAGGCGGGCAATTAGGCGCTCCCAGTGGGATACAGCATTGGGAGACCTAAATGGAGAAAAAGCAGGAGTGTGTACATGTGTGTGTATGGGAGGGAGGAAGCTTTGTATAGTTTGATCATTGAGACTCACGCCTGTAGTTTCTCCTCATAGCAAGCACAGTCTGTCTGTTTGTATTTACTTTGTTTGTGGCAACTTTCTCCCTCTTTTTCTCCTCCCCCTCTTCTGAAGACATTGGCCCCTACTGGGGTACGGCTCTAACCAGCCATCCTTCGTGTCGGATTCATGTGTGAGCCTGGACAGTGAGTGTTGGCTAGCTATTTCACCGTGGCAGCCATCACAGCCAAGCCAGATTCTGACAACTACACATGTGCACTTTGCAGCAGAGACCAGAACAAAGCGAAAAGGAGTACAACCTCTGGCTGATTTGTCATCCCCCTTCGTCTAGGGGCACGTAGGCAATTATAGCAAATGCCAGCTTTGCTGAGATAGCTAATTCAGCACAAACGAGGAATTGAACCCGTGACCTTCTGGTTTGTGGTGGTTCAATTACGCGTTGCTTTCACCACTTGTGTCACTGGAGGAATTCATACATGCATTTTTATTACCTATGCAACAGAAATATTGCTTCCAGAAAGATAATTTGAAATGTTATTTTCTCCAATTTGGAACCATTGCATGGACATTAGTGGATGGCAATGATAAATATTATGAATGTGAGCTCCCAGCAGGGAGTCTCACCAGTCTGGAGCACACATCCTGAACAGGCTCCCCACGAATCTCTATCGTTAACTATAATGGATGGAAGATGGTGAGAACTGCACCCACAATTTCCCAATATGGTGAGGCGCCCTTCCAGGAGTGCACATTTTCAAAATTAGCCCTACAGTCTATGGATCTAAATGACAAATATTTTCCCAAAGATGCCTAAAACACACCACCTTAATGATCAGAACTTGCTATTATAGTGGGACCATCTCTGTTACAAAATGGTCAGGTACAAAATGTAATGATACAATTTTTAGTATTGTGATTTCTCATCATTTCATATATTGACATAAACTTACAGGGTTCTTTACCATGGCTCCTCCCACAGCCCTCACTGCTTTTGAATTGCCTGCCACTGTTGCTAGCTGCTTGTATGAGACCATTTCTCCGAATTTCACGTCACTCATCAGGTTCATCAACACGCTGCAGGTGAAGGTAGCTGAAGGAAAGAAGAGCGAACACTGTTCAGGTGGTTTACAACTACCAACTGTTCATGCACATTCACCGACCACTTGAATATTAATGACCACGAAACCTTCTTCAGCACTCGGTCGCTTTGTTAAAAAAGGACGTTTCACACAGTTACCAATTTAATTCTTAAATTGTTGATAGCATATTGGCCGTAATTTAATTTGGAGGTGGGTCAGGAGCAAGGGGGCGGGGGGGGTGCTGGAAAGCGGTCGGGAAACCCGGGAGAATGGGTATCCCGCAGGCCCTGCCGAATTTAATGGCAGGGCCTGATTAGCATTTCAAAGCACTGATTCCCACCCGCGGCCATCCAGATGGAGAGGCTGATTTGCTGTTGGGTGGGTAGGCCTGTGGCACCAGGTCGCAGAGAGTAGGGAGGGAGGAAGGAATCGGGCGGGGGGGGGGGGGAAATCGGAGGCCGGAGGGGGATTGGGGGCCGGGGAATGGAGACCAGAAGAGGATTGGAGGCCAGAGGGGGGAGGTCGGAAAGGAATTGGGGGCCGGAGGGTGATTGGAAGGCCGGAGGGGGGGGGGGGGGGCGGAGATCGGGAGGCGAGAGAGGGATTGAGGGCTGGGGTTCAGAGGCCGGGGGGTGGGGGAAATCAGAGATTGGAGGCCTCGTTGGTGTGTTGGAGACCTCGGGGGGCAGATCGGAGGTCTCGGAGGGGGTGTCCAATTGTGGGGAGTTGGCAAGGCAAGTATGCTGGATCCAGCAGGTAAGTGGAAAGTCACCTACCTCCTGGATCCAGCAGTCCCTCTCCTTCCTTTAGCTGGCCTGGGAAACCTGACCAGCCAGAGTTAAATATAAATTGGTAGATCACCATGAGGCACGTAGCCTCATTATAATATTTAAATGGCAGCCTGCCTCCTGGAAGCGGGTTGGCTGTCCACCCCCGTTAAAACTGGAAGTGAACGGGTTGGGGTCGGGATTCAGATTTTTAACTCTTTACTCTCCCGTCCGTCCACGCTTTTTGGGGTTAAAATTCCCCCCTCATCATGTAGAATAGTATTTATTAGTATAAATTTATATTCGTGAATCATTTTAATACTGATAAGATAATTTTAATATGGGTACAATAATATCAGTGTTTGCAAACATTTGCCAAAATGTACTATATTTGTTGCCTTTGGTATAATCTAGCAAACACTGTTGTATTCATATAGATGGCATGTTTGAAAAGCAGAAGGTTGTAAAGGGAAAGTTTAAGGTGAATGTCAGGAAATACAAATAAAAACAAAAAATGTAAAAGCTAGAAACACACAGCAAGCAACATCTGTAAAAAGAAAACATTTGGGTGTGTACATTTTCTCAGAATTGAAGAAATAACCTGATTTTCTCTTTACAAATGCTGACACAGCCATTGTGTATTTTTAGCATTTTCTGTTTTTATATCAGGAAATACTACTTAATAGAGGGGATCAAGAGGTGGAATGGGATGTCAGGAACATGGGCTCATTTAAGAAATAGGTAGATGCTGTAATAGGAAGAATGCAGGGTTAGTAGTTTGGAAAGAGGATATTAAATGGACCAAGAGTCTTCCTCATCTGGAGCTATCTTGCGGCCTTCAAAGAATAATTGATCTCTGCATGTGTTTAGATCTAATGCAATGTTTACTTAAACAGATTAAATACAGCAGCTGTTACATGGATTCTACAAGGAGCCAATAGGAAAGATATCATGGCCTAGAAATTTGGCTGCATAGCACCTGTTTTTCAGGCGTTAAGTGGCCTCCTAAGCTTCCAAATATTTCAGGCAGGAAGCACACGTACATTACGAGCTAAAGGTGCGCTGCCTACCATATTGGTAAAGAACAAAAAATCAGCGCGCAGTTCCCATGCCTGAAACAGGTGTTAGATCCTTTGCATATGCAAATAAGGGGCCTGACACCTGATTGAGCCCCCCCCACTGTAAGATTGGTTTGACCTGAGGCAGCCAGCAGCAGGAATATATGCAGGAGTGCTCCTCCCAACCTCATGTTAAAAGAATGCAGGCCACTGCCAGCCACTTGTTCTCCACCCGATCTTCACTGCTCCACTACCCCACCGTCTCCTGATCAGTGACCCTCCCTCCCCCGATCGCTGTTGCTCCCGCTCCCTCATCGCTGCTCCCGCATCGCTGCCCCCAGCCCCCGATTGCAGGCCCTCCCTCCACTCCGATCACTCCCTGCGCCCGAATTCCTAGGTCAATATCTTACCAATGAAATGGAGCACTTGTGAGTATGGGTCACTTGTGAAAGACGTACATTAATTTGTTGTTACTAATGAGCATCTCTCCAGTGGTGAGGCTGACCATAACCAAGTTGTGATCTTCACTCATGAGTTATTTGGTCACCACCCGTTGTGCAGATATTTATAATAATCACACATCTCTGACATTTCCATTATATCTTTACAATCAATGAGAGTGTGCAATATTTTTTGGACTGTAACATAGGGTTCTGATCAACGTTCCCGCTAACCTGTGTGGCCATGAGGCCGCGCAGCTGTCTGCCGGTCCCGCGCAGCCCGGGACTGGCTTTTCCAATGTGAAATTTCGCGCATGCGTATAACTTTGAATGGACCGTGCAGCCAAATTTAAAATTAGGGGACACATTGGTTCTGATAACTGTGTAAATGGCTCAATTTTTGCTCTTATTATTTGACATAATCGAAACATCACAAATGTATTACAACATGAATAGAGAGAGATAGAGAAAAAAAATAACCTTCCACTGTAGCATACAATAAAATATGCTGTTCAAACCATGCAATACTACAGTACAGGAGTTCAAACTACATGCCTGGATCATTGGAACATGACATTTTTCACTGTTTCTCAAGACATCTGCTATTGGTAAAAAAAATTGCCCCTCCCCCCATGATCTCCAGCTTCAGAAAGCAAAAAAGCAGATCTAAGTTTCAAATTTTGCTCTTGTGGTGTGCAACTTCATCTCGACCCCTTGATATGCAACTGCTTTGCAACATACCCCGGCCTATGCTTTACTCGAGGAGTACCATATTCATAATCTCATGCATTTTTCATAATCTCACTCATTTTTTATTCTCTATATACTTACTTGTCTTTTTTATAAAGGATCCCATAGATTTTTTTTAGATTATATCATTTTATGGTGTAACATTGACCACTTTATGGCATCATAAGGCAGCTATGCCCTTCAGTCTTTAACTATTTTAACAGAATTTAAAAAGTGACCAACTGTGACTAATGAGGCCTTCACCAAGCATGGGATGAAGTTGATATACTACACCAAGTAAGTCATTGCCAATCAGAACAATTAAAAATGGTCAATTACAAAGCACTGGAAATACACAGGTATATTGATATTTGAAAGTGAAAAGAGAGGTTAATGTTTTGGGTGAAGACCCTTCACCAGAAATGATGTAGTACAGACCCATTTGACAGCTGACCACAGCAAAGAGCGGAAGTAAAGGTCAAGAATACAGATACGTTAACTACTTTTACAAAGACTTTAATTGGCATTCAAAATGTTACAGATGAAAAATGCTGGAAGACATACAAAGGCCATCTCAGTCAGTCTGTTACAGGGCATTAAAAACACAGAAGGCAAGAGGAAAACCTCCAAGGTGGAAGGGCTGTCAGTGAAAGAATCAGGAAGGAAAAGAAAAACAAGAAACTCTTGTATTTACATGGTTCTTCCTCATAGCTCTCAGCAACATCTCAAAGTGCTTTACAAGCAGTGGATTATTTTGAACGGCAATTGTGTAGACAGGGAAGAGGCCATTAGAGTGGGAGGAAGCTCGTGTGGTGTGTAAACAACTGCATAGACCAGTAGGACCGAACGATCTTTTTCTGTGCTGTAGATTCCATGGCCGCGATTTCACCATCGGAGGCGGGATCGTGGCGGAAGAGGTCGTTGGTGGGTCCCGGTCCCGCTCCAGTCTCCAGCCCGCTCTGTGAAAAGGATTTTCCCCTGATGGGGCTTGTTAAGCCCACCCTGCGAGGTTCCCGGCCAATTAACAGGAAGCGGGTCTGATGACGTCCTTAAAGGGGCCATGTTCAAATTGATTTTGACAGTTCTGCTGTCAGTGTTCTGCAGCATTGAGGTGCTGCAAACACTGACAATGACTGCACAGAGGTGGACGGCTGTACCCAGGCTCTCCCATGACTCCCTGCTTATGGAGGGAGTCACAGCATGCAGGGAGGTCCTCTTCCCTTCCCATGGGCGGAAGAGACCTCCCCAGATGATCAACGCAACCTGGCTGCACATTGCACAGGAGGGCAGAAGCAGGGATGTCGTCAGGAGGACCAGGCTGCAGTGGCACAAGCCTTTTAATGATCTGAGTAGATCACGAAATGTTACTGCCACGCTACACTCAACCTCATCCTGCTGTGCCACTCATCACATCCACATCTCTCTGCCTTCCCTACCCTACTCCTGCACATCTTTACTCACACCAACTTACCTTGCACCTCCATCCATCCCTCTCTATCTCCATTATCACTTCCCCATCTCACGAGCCACCCATCACACCCTTCAACCTACTGCAAGCATACCAACTAACAATACACTAGGGTAGGCACTTGAGAGGTTTAGCCAATGTCCATGTGAAGTTTCTGTTAATGTGTTTTCAAACATTGAACCCACAACCTTCTGACTCAGAGGCGAGAGTGCTGCCCACTGAGCCACGGCTGACACTCAGTACTACACTGGAGTATCAGTTTTTATCATGTGCTCAAGTCTTGGAGTGGCGGTTGAATTCACAACCTACAGATCCAAGGTAAGAATGCTACCAACTAAGCCAAAGCGACATTGGAATGGAAAATCAGGAAGACTTCTAAGATCCGAAGGTGCTGAAGTCAATATTCAGATCACAGGAACAAAGATTAGGAGTAATAGATGAGATATGAAGAGTGATTCTGTGCCTCTGTGCTCAGAGGGGGAAGCCATACTCACCTGGAGCATGGCTAGCGGTATCAGGGCTGCAATGTTGTACTCCTATCTTTGACCTGCACCCCCTCTTGAGCATGGGACGACAGAATCGCGCTACTATTCCATAAGTTTGCACTGAGGTTTGTTAGAGCAACGTGAGAGATTAAAGATGTTAAGGTGAGAGTGAGAATGGAGATGAGAGTTGAAGTTGGAGGCCACAGGAAGGTCAGGATCGTGCCTGCAAACTGAACAAAAATGCTTAGTAAAGCATTCATTCAATCTATGTTTGGTCTCCCTAATGTAAAGGAGACTGCAGCAAAAGCAGCAAATCCCTTGCTTTTCCTACTTGATTCCTCCATTTACATTCTATTGTGCTCCTCCTGCCATCTTAGAACTGCTTTGCTCACTTGTTTTTCGGATACCTTTTCACAGTCAGACTGCGATGACCTTTACATATTCAGCACTTTTTTCCTCTTTTCAGCATTTAAAAAAATGCTTACAAGCTACTAAATCCATTAGTTGCCTCTTTGTTAAAGTAGTTAGCATATGTGTACTTTAAACCTTTACCGGTTGTTCGCCCCTCTTTGCATTGGCGAGGGTTATAAAGGGGCTCTCCTGTCTCCACTGTACTATTCTGACAAAAGGATCACCACCCAGAACATCCATTCTCTTTCATGTGCTATCAGAATTGTTGTGCATTTCTCAGTCAGGACAACAACGGGATCACCAAGATTGGGCTTCGAAGGGAATAAAGAATAAGCAGCCAGAGTTCCCCCTCTGTAGTGTCCGAGGATCAATAATACTCAGACTGCAGGAGAACAATAAAACAGGTATTTACTGAACAGGGAGTAATTCAAGACTGAAATACAGAAGCCTGCTATGGCTTTATATACAGGGGTGGTCACTGCCGGTACTGCAGCATAGAATCAGTTCTTCTCTTTAAGGTACATACACAATTCCTCCCCTTTTAGATAAACAGTACATAACATTCATTTAACAACTAAATAATAACTAATTACAATTACAATTTTCTCTGTACTATATACATCAACTGAAATAATCATTTATAAGTTCAGTCTTTGAGGAGGCATCCTGATCCTGACTGGATAGCGCCTTTCTCGAGTATCCTGTTCTTGCGGCGGAGTTGATTCTGGCTCATTGTCATTGGTTGGTTCGTCAGCTTCCAATACCACTGCTTCTGAGGTAGACGCAATCTGTACTTCGGGTTGATTACCAGGTGCACCTGCTCGTGGTATGGGTTTGGCTTGTTCCTGTGACTCTAGAATCTGGTCAGCATGGCGTCTCACGATGCTCTCTCCAACGTCCACTGTGTACATTAGTGGTCCCTGCTGTGTGCATATCGTTCCTGGCTGCCATTTTTCTGTTCGGTAGTCGCGGGCCAAGACTGGTTGCCCTATCTTGAAGCTCCTGGTTGGCTTCTCATTTATGTGCTGGAATTGCTTATCCTCAACATCTCGTCTTATGTTTGGTTTGAACAAATCCAGGCGACATCTTAGCCTTCGGTTGAAGAACATTATGGCTGGAGCTTGGTTGGTGACTGCATGTGTCGCATTCCGGTAAGCAAACAAGAAATTATCCACCTTGTGTTGTAGTGGTATGTCGTCATTATGCATTGCCTTTATTGCCTTTTTAAAGGTCTGAACAAACCTCTCAGCCAATCCATTTGTGGCTGGATGATATGGGGCAGATGTGTAATATTTCACCCCATTATTCCTCAGAAACCTCCGGAAATCCTCGGACACAAACTGTGGCCCATTGTCGGAGCAAATCTGTTCTGGCAAGCCATTCCTGGCGAAGATGGTCCGTAGGACTGCAATAGTTTTCTCCGTGGTGGTGGAGGACATTTTGATGACCTCTGGCCATTTCGAATGGGCGTCCACAGTGATTAGGAACATTGAGTCCATAAATGGACCAGCAAAATCAATGTGTACCCGTTGCCATGGAGATGAGGGCCACTCCCATGGATGTAGCGGGGCCTGTGGTGGAGCGTTTTGGACCTTCTGGCATCCTGTCCATCTCTTGGTCATATCCTCAATTTCTTTATCGATTCCCAGCCACCACACAAACGCCCTGGCTAGGCTCTTCATTTTTACCCCTCCCAGATGACCCTCATGAAGCTCATTGAGCACTCTATCTCTCAACTTGGGTGGAATTACCACTCGGGGTTCACACATCAAGGTCCCCCGGCACACTGACAGCTGTTCTCTCCTTGGCGAGAATGCTGGCAACAGTGAGTTGCCATATGCTGGCCATCCCTTCACCGTCAAATCATAGACCCGAGAGTGTGTCGGGTCATTTCGGGTTTCCTTCTCTATACTTGAGTTTGTAACAGGTAGACATTCAACCATAGTCGCATGGAATATCTCAACAGGGTCCACTGCAGGTGCTTCCTCTACCATAGGCAACGGTAGGCGCGACAGCCCATCAGCGTTTCCATGCTGTTTCGTACCCTTGTACTCAATATCGTACTGATGTGCCCCTAGAAAGAGTGACCATCTTTGCAGCCGTTGTGCCGTCATCACCGGAACGCCCTTCTTTGGGTTAAAAATGGAGACCAGGGGCTGATGATCAGTCAGTAGGGTGAATTTCTGCCCTTGCAGATAGTGATTGAACTTCTTCACCCCCCCACACCAGGCTGAGGGCCTCCCTGTCAATCTGGGCGTAGTTACGCTCGGCTGAGGTTAACGAGCGCGACGCAAAGGCTATTGGCCTCTCTGAACCGTCAAGGAATTTGTGTGACAGCACCGCTCCGATGCCGTAGGGAGACGCATCACATGCTAACCGAATCGGTAGTGTTGGATTGTAGTGGGCCAATACTTCTTTTGAAGTGATTAGGCATTTACATTTCTGAAAGGCACGCTTACACTCATCACTCCATTTCCATGTTACTCCAGTTTGCAGTAGGGCGTTCAGTGGGTGCAGAATTGTAGATAAATTCGGCAAGAACTTATGGTAGTAGTTCACCAACCCGAGGAACGACCTCAGTTGCGACACATTTTCCGGTGCTGGAGCCTTGACTACAGCCTCAATCTTGTCCGGCGACTTATGCAACCCTTCCTCATCAATCATGTGGCCACAATACGAGATTTGTCTCCTGAAGAACTCGCATTTGGGGCGGTTGGCTCGTAGCCCATATTCCTGTAATCTCGTGGGCACCTGCTCCAGGTTGGCAAGGTGTTCACTGTCATTTTCACCCGTAACCAGGATGTCGTCCAAATAACACTGGGTCCCCGGGATCCCTTGCAGGACTTGTTCCATCGCCCTCTGCCAAATAGCCGGGGCTGATGCTACCCCGAATACCAGTCGATTGTACTGGTAAAGGCCTTTGTGAGTGTTTATCGTGAGATATTTCCTAGACGCTTCTTCCGCCTCCATTTGTAGATACGCTTGGGCCAGATCAATCTTTGTAAAGCGTTTCCCTCCAGATAGTGAGGCGAAAATATCTTCTATCCGTGGAAGTGGATATTGTACTGTGTGCAGGACTGGGTTCACAGTTACCTTGAAGTCCCCACAGATGCGGACCTTCTTCGGCTCCCCAGGCGTGCTGCTCAATGATTTCTTCATTACAGGAACGATGGGTGTGGCCCACTCGCTCCAGTCCACCTTGGACAGCACACCCGAATGCTCCAGACTCTCCAGCTCTGCTTCAACGGCTGGGCGGATCGCGTAAGGTACCGGTCTGGCCTTAAAAAAATTTTGGGTTTGCGTTATCTTCGATTTTTATCATTGCCGTTACTCCTTTTAGAGTCCCAAGTCCTCGTTGGAACACCTCTTTCGCGTCAGTTAGAATTTTTGACAGTCGTCCAGGTGTGACGTCATCATCCTTTTTATCAGTCACAGTTAGCGCCTGAATGGAATGCCAATCCAATTGTATTTTTCGGATCCATTCACGTCCCAATAATGGTGGTCCTCCATCTGGTAGTATATATAGATACAGTTTCTGTGTTTCCTTGCCGTTGTATTCAACTGGCACCCTTATTTTTCCTCTGGGGTAGACTTTTTGCCCCGTGTATGTCTTCAATACAATGGACGTGTCCTTCAAGGGTATGTCTGAGAATAGCCGCTCATAGTCTCGTCGATTCATGACAGTTAGAGCTGATCCTGTGTCCAATTCCATCTTTACTGGGGACCCTGCTATCATGAGGGTGACCCAAATGGTTCGGTGATCCTCCTTTGCGATCACATTGTGTAACTTTAGACAACTTAGTCTCCTGCTCCCGGAGTCCTTATCACTCTCCTGATCTTCCGATCTACTGTCTGTCAATTTCTTTACTTTCTTGTACTTTTCCTTAGTAGTTCTTGTAGTGTTGGTTTTCTTTCCCGACCTGCAGACTCTTGCTATGTGTCCCATTTTCCCACATTGCCTGCATACTTTGTCCTTAACCCAGCAGTCCTTTTGATCATGGGTTGTTCTGCCGCAGCGATAGCACTTTTCTGCTCCATACGCCATTTCATTAGCGCTGTATTCCTGTGGTTTCTGTTGTATTTCCGCAGCTCCCCGTGCTGCTGCTTCATAGGATACTGCCACGCTGAAAGCCTGTTCTAGCGTCAGGTCCTTTTCCGAAAGTAGTCGTTTCTGGGTTCCTTCATTCTGGAGCCCGCAGACAAACTTATCCCGCAAAGTGTCTGCCAGTCCTGCTCCGAACTGGCAGTGCTTCGATAACTTGCGTAGTTCCGTAAGATAGTCAGCATTGCTCTCATCTTTGTGCTGGTTTCTTTTATGGAACTTGAATCTTTCTGCTATCAGCAGCGGTGTAGGGTTTAGGTGTTCCTGTAAGATATTAACAATCTCCTCAAAACTTTTCTCCATTGGTTTAGCTGGGGTAATTAAATTCCGCAATAGGCCGTACGTTCTCGCGCCCATCAAATGCAATAATACCGACGCCTTCTTTCCATCGGCCACCTCATTTGCCTCACAGTACACTTCAATTCTTTCCACATACGTGGTCCAGTCTTCTACCTCGTTGTCGAAAGCAGTGATACTGCCACTTTTCGGCATCTTGGGTGATTTAAAATGGCACCTCCCGCGCTTTTTCTTCTTCACCAATGAATTAAAATGGCGCCTCCCGCGCTTTTCCTTCTTCCCGAATGGAATAAAATGGCGCCTCCCGCGTTTTTCCTTCTTCCCCTTGCTGCCACGCTGCTCCTAGTGTTCTACAGGGTAATGGCGGCGACCCGCGGCTTCGGCGCATCTCACTTTTCCTTCCCCACATTCTATCCTCTCCACGCTGCCCTGTTCTTGAGCACCGACCGTGCCCTGTGCGCTCCACCCTCTCTCTCTCTCTCTCTCTTTTCCTCCCGACGACGCTGCACGGCCCCTTTGCAGAGCCGCTCGGTCGAGCCCGAGCCCGCCGCAGTCCGGAAGGGTCAGCGCACTACCTGCTACCAGCACGACTTGCTGGAACACCTCGACTGGGGAGCCAGGCCCAGCTCTCCACAGCCTCCCCTGCAAATCTCCGATGGATCCCTGGGCGGTTGCCCGCGGTCAACGCCCGCCGTTCTGACTTCGACCTCCAAGAAGCTTCTCTTCAGGGAAAAGATCCCCGTGAGGTGATGCAGTACTGCAGGTGAGTTCAAACCTGCCCGTCGTCAGTGTAGTGTCCGAGGATCAATAATACTCAGACTGCAGGAGAACAATAAAACAGGTATTTACTGAACAGGGAGTAATTCAAGACTGAAATAGAGAAGCCTGCTATGGCTTTATATACAGGGGTGGTCACTGCCGGTACTGCAGTATAGAATCAGTTCTTCTCTTAAAGGCCCATACACAACACCCTCCTGACTGTTACCCAGCACCTCCCTTTGGAAGAATGTGTTTCCATGTGTGTTCTCACAATGTACAAAGGGAAAGAGTTGTGAGTGTGTCTCCCCACCAGTGTGGGCTGAGCGGCACAGCAGAAACTGCTGAACCCAAGTAGTTTCCAGTTGTGAGTTGATTAAGAAAGTAATACTCCCATTTTCCTGGCTGATTTTATTGCGTGTTGTGGCTTTACTTCTACAGCTTCTGGCAGAAGCCCCATTCTAGATACTCGGGCTTCCTCATAGTTGCACCTGAACAAACACAATGAACCTTATAATGTCTCATGAGTTAAAGTAGATATTCATTCTGCAGTTTATAATAAAAGAATAAAAATAAAACTGCCCATTTCAAAGCAAACTGTCTCTGTCCCGATCATCATGCATCCTTATTAGTTATGCAAATCTATTCACTACAGTTCCTGTCACCCATTAACTGTTACACTACACACAGGAAGCACCAATATCTATGGTAGGAATACATCCATAAAACTTAATTTTAAACTTATTTTATGTTGTAGCTTTTCCCCCCTTTATTTAGTAATCCAGAAGCCCCCTGCCATTGTTTGGTGCTGAGAAGCTGCTCATTGTTTCCAAGCACGATAAGCGAGCCTGATGCATCTGTTACTCAATGCAAATCCTCCCAGAGTATGTAGAAAGAATCTGTGGCTACTAGCTGCTCAATATGATTTTAATACCAGAAAAAAATAACAAAATTGTAAGTTAACATTTAGGGTGGTCGACCATTATTCATATTCTGTGTTGATATTTGTATATTCTATTTATAAAGGAGCTTGTTCTTTCAGTCCTTTTGTCAATTAAAAGACTTATTCATGGTTTCTCTTTACTATCAATCAAAATATAACACTACGCATTGAATCAGTAACTGTATTAACAGTTTGAGACCAATCACTGTCCAGCCCTATGAATTATCTGCTTCTCTTCAAATGTGTATACTACTGTCTTTTAACATTGTTAGAGTCAAAGGCTTCAATTTTGTGACTTTGCGCTTGTTCTGTTTCAAAGTGAAGACATTAAGCATATTTTTTTATTAGTTCCTGGGATTTGGGCGTCGCTGGCAAGGCCAACATTTATTGCCCTTCCCTAATTGCCCTCGAGAAGGTGGTGGTGAGCCGCCTTCCATAACTTTGTGATGGTTTGGTACAACTGAGTGGCTTGCTAGGCCATTTCAGATGGCAGTTAAGAGTGAAGCACATTGCTGTGGGTCTGGAGTCACATATTGGCCAGACTGGGTAAGGACGGCAGATTTACTTCCCTAAAGGACATTAGTGAACCAGGTAGGTTCGTGGCTGGCAGTATCGTGGTCACCATTACTGATCCTGGCTTTTTATTCCAGATTAATTTAATTAACTGAATTTAAACTCCCCAGCTGCTGTGGTGGGATTTGAACTCATGTCTTAGGATCATTAGTCCAGGCATCTGGATTTCATGTCCAGTAACATAACCACTGTGCTACCGTTCCTGATAATTTCAGGATTATCAAAGAACGGTGAGGGTTAGTCAGAGGAATATTTTTCACACAGGCGGTTTTTAGAATGTTTTACCCCAAGTGGCTATTGAGACAGAGATTATAACATTGTTTAAAATCAAATCTGAAAAGGAAGAGTAGTGAAGGATTTGGGGATAGGGCAGCAAAATGGGATTAGGGTAGATAGCTCCAGTAGGAGAGTGAGCAACAGCACAGACTTGAAGGGCTGAATGACCTTCTTCTGTGCTGTAATTTCTATGACTTAATGAAGGACGTGTGAATCTTGTACATTTAGTGCCATATTTTTCCGTGTCTATTTTTCTTAAGGTCTGCGAGGGTTAAAGTTCAAGGCCTGGATTTTCCTTTGGGGTGGGTCTTCTGTGGAAGTGGGGGGGGGGGGGGCAAGGTAGGACATCTGCTCACTGCCCTGATTCCGTCGGTGTTCTCAGCCAGTTTCCTCCATTGGGCCTTATTAAAAATGCAGAGCGGTCTCCGAGTGTGATCTCTGCCACCAAGAAAGAATCTGCCACTGCAAATGGAAGGAGGAGGAGGTATCTTAAAGGTGTCACAGGATCCCTGAAGTGGCATTTGCAACAAAATTTACAAGGCTCTCAAGTAGCCACGGGACCTCTGAAAAGAGATAATGGAGAGATATGGAAAAGCAAACTACTAGACCCTCTTCCTCCAACATTATGCTGAGCAGCATTGCTGCCACTGCCCCAGGGGCTACTGGCATCCTCTCGGCTGGTGGTCCCTGGAGTTGGAAGTGGCACATACAGGCAGTAGGTAGGTATGCCGGGTGGGTTGCTAAACTCCACTTTCCAGTGGTCTTCACTGCTAGGCTGTGGGGAAGGGGAGCCGAATTTAGGTCAGGGTGGGGATGCGGCAGTAGACATCTCTGTACAATTGTCCTGCATTTTCTCCCACTACTCCATCCAATGGTATAGCTGAGGAAAAACCAGACGGTGAGAAAGTGCAGAACCAAAGTCTGTGGAAAATGAGTTTAAAAGGTTTTCAGTAAAACAGAGGAGTTTAACTATTAACCCATATGGAAGACAAAACACAGCCATGAGATGATTATTTGTATCTAATTTTTTACAACTAATTATCAGTAATCACAAGCTACAGTTGAATATACTGTTGCAAATTAACTGTAGTATTAATATGGAGTACATCAATAATTACTACCAGCAGAAATTAAAATATTGTGCTACTAAAATTTCATGATCTAATAAATATTCATATTTATATCTAAATGTATTTGCAGTCTCACTGCACTTATGCTTCCATATTTTTTATGTCTATTAGCAATTCACATTCTAAACATATTCGCCATTCCATTCCAGTTTTAATTTTGCAATACAAGCCACCATTTTGCGTATGTTTAATGGCCAAGATGGCAGTGACACATGCAGTACTTGGCAAGTCGTGCCAATAGATCTAGAGGCATGAAATGATGCCAGCTGCAGTAAGAGCAGCCATCAGAGGTTGGTATTCTGTGCAGCACTGTGATTGCAGAACACCACCACACAGGAGAAGGATGGTACGGAAAAGTGCCAAAAGGGTCGCTTGCCTTTTGCAGGGAGATATCACATACGAAGAAAAAACAAGTTGCAATTTGTTGTCTTCTTTTGTAGCACAAGTTTTACATCGCTCTAAGAGGCTGGGTGCACTGGGACAGAGCCTGGCTGTCCCTGACGTTTCCGAGGTCACAGAACCTTGTCCCATGTAGCAAACACGCTGGTAGCACGTTTTCAAAATTGTGATTTCTGATATTGTATATTGCTTCTCGGTTTAAATTTCTTGTGACACAATAAAATCTTTGTTACCATTACAGAAAGAAGTACAGGTGCACACAGAATGTGCACTGCCCCATACAAAACAACTGTTTATCATCAATTTCCATTATTATCCATGTGTAAAGGCAGAGGAGTTGTAGACAACAAATTTAAGATTACGAAAGGGTTTGATAGGGTAGACGTAGAGAAGATGTGTCCACTTGTGGGTGAGACGAGAACTAGGGGCCATAAATATAAGATAGTCACTAATAAATCCAATAGGGAATTCAGGAGAAACTTCTTGGGCTGAATTTTGCCAGAACTCAGAGGGCGGGTTTGGAGGCGGATCCGCTGTCAAAATAGCAAAGATTGACAGCGGGTCGGAAACCCACTGTCAACCTGTTTCCACGCGAGTCTCCCAGGTGTCGGATCTGTCAGTGGAGAACTGACCTGACACCAAGCGGCGGGGGAGACAATTGAGCTCATTAAATGGCTTGTTAAGAGTCAATTTAATGGTATTTTGAGGTTTCCTTCCAATTTTACCTGCTCCCCCACGGGTTACCCATTGCTCGGGGAACACGCCAGCTCACCCTGGCGTGAGGCGAGTCTGCTCTGATGTTTCTGATAAGCTGAGAGCTGCAGAAGTGGTGTAAAGGATGCCATGTTGTAGGTGGTCAGTTTCAGAGCGCAGAAACTGTTGGTTACTGCATTTTTAATACATATAGAGATTTCTTTAGCTTACAAGTGTTTAGAGCCAACTGTATGTCCAGTGCCACCTCATTGGAACAACCTCTCTCACCATGACAGATTGCTTCTGTCATCTCACCTGCAGCTGCCATCTATTGCAGCAACATTGGTGCCCTAAAAACTATCTCACCTTGCTCCTGATTCCTTCCATGCTCAGCCCCAACACCAACATCACCAGGCACACCAGCAGCACCAACCTTCTCCGCCATCACCTGATGCTGCACAGGACATCAGCCCCTGACAACATTGTTGCCCGGGAGCCCAACGATGGCATCACCATGGCCAGATTTACTTCACTTGATGCTGTAAACCCTGGCTGCCACATGATGTACCAGGTTGACACTATCCCACACCAGCACCATAAAGCATCCCTTTAATTTCCAAGGCATTCCATGCACACCCATCACTATAGCGGGGTAGGTGGGTGAGGGAATTATGTCTCAACATTCACTGGAACTCAGTAAGACACTTCTCAAGGTGTGCACAGATCTGTCCAATAAGGTGCAGTGTTGAAAAAATAGATTTCACTGTATGACAACCCATTACCAGAAACTTCACATGGACATTGGCTAAACCTCTCAAGTGCCTATCCTTGTGTGTTGTTAGTTGGTATGCCTGCAGTAGGATGAGGGTGAGTGTGAGTGTTGGCTAGTGAGATGGGGAAGTGATAATGTAGATAGAGAGGGATGGGTGGAGGTGCAAGGTAAGTTGGTGTGAGTAAAGATGTGCAGGAGAAGGGTATGGAAGGCAGAGTGATGGGGACGTGTTGAGTGGCACAGCAGGGTGAGTTTGAGTATGGCTTTGCAGTATCGTTTCATGACCTACGGAGATCATTGAAAGGTTTGCGCCACTGCAGCCAAGGACTCCTGACGACATCCTTGCTTTTGCCCCCCTGTGCAATGTGCAACCAGGCTGCGTTGGTGTCCTGGGAGGTCTCTTCCGCCCTTGGAAGGGAAGAGAACCTCCCTGTGTGCTGTAACTCCCTCCATAAGCATATGGAGGGAGTCATTGGAGAGCCTGGGTGCAGCTGTCCACCTTTGTGCAGTGCTCGTCAGTGTTTGCAGCACCTCAATGCTGTCAAACACTGACAGAACAACTGTCAAACTCAATGTGGCCGTGGTCCCTTTAAGGAAACCGGCTGATGACTCGTCATCAAATGACGTCATCAGATCCGCTTCCTGTTAATTGGCCGGGAAGCCCGCAGTGCGGGCTTAACAAGGCCAATCAAGGGAAAATACCTTTGACAGAACAGCTGGAGCCGGGAGCGGGACCGGAACCCGGCAACCAGCTCTCTCACCATCATCCCACCTCCGCAGAGAAAATCCAGCCCCTTTACTTGGAGAGTGGTTACAACGTGGAACTCACTACCACAGGGAATAGTTGAGGCGTAGAGCATAGATGCATTTAAGGGGAAGCTAGATAAGCACACGAGGGAGAAAGGAATAGAAGGATATGCTGATAGGGTGAGATGAAGGATCAGAGGAGGCTCGTGTGGAGTATAAACACCGACATCTATTGGGCCGAATGGCCTGTTTCTGTGCTGTACATACTTTGTAATACTTTGTAATTTGGCAGAAGTGATTTAGTTGATTATTCAGTTCATTCATATATGCAAATATAGTTTGGTTACAACATGAAAGCATTTTTGAACGATGCCCAGCACACATCCTTAATTAACATTGAGATATGTTTGCTTTCACAAATTTTAGCCTGGCACATACACAGTTGATGTAAATAACATAACTTTTTAAATTTTTCTTCTGGCTGTTTAAAATGCTTTTTAAGCACACTGTTCTACTTCAAACATTTTGAATTGCTGCAATTGAATAATGTCTTTGCATGATAACAGTCTTTGCATCCGTGATGATAACTGGTCACGCAACAGAACAGATTTTACTATATACACACTAAATACAGTAATCAAGATATGAAAGACTAAAATCCCTCATCAAAATCATTGCAAAACTCAAGATAAACATTTTGGCATAAGACAAGGAATTTTGTGAATCCACAGAGGATCCAAACTGGGCATCTATAAATCCACAGTTCATCCTATGAGTGAGGGAAACCAAAGTATGTGGAGATGGGAGGAGAAAAAAAGAAAGATTTGCATTTATACAGTGCCTTTCATGACCTCAGGACGTCCCAAAGCTCTTTACAGCCAATTAAGTACTTTTGAAGCGTAGTCACTGTTGTAATGTAGGAAACTATATATAGAGAGGCACCTAGAAGTAGTTCTGGTAAAAATGTTCTCACATACATGAAGTAAATATCATTTTCCAGGTATGTGAGATAACATGAAGTTATTCCATAAGATTATTTTTTGCATAGAAATTACATTAAAGTAATTGTCATTCCTATTTTATATGTTTTACAATTTCCTTCACATCAACACTGCATGTTCAGTTCAAATTATATATTAATACTGCACTGATGTAATATGCCAGTACTTTATTACACTTTAGCAGCTACTAACTTTATGGCATGGAACAATGCTATTACTTACTACACAGTACATCATAGTTGATATGAATAGTGTTTCATTAAAGGCTGGGTGATGGATTGTGCATTTACAGCAGGAACTGGAATAACGTTTAAGTAGATATTTCAAACGGTACAGTATTTAGAATCTAAAAACCGAGTACTGCCTGTCTATCAGAAAACATAATAACTTTATTGGAACAATCTGATTAATATTATGACCCTAAATGTACTATAACTCAGTATAATCCATGTGTTATTAGAACAGGGTCAGCTTAGGAATTAACTTTTTTGTTCATTAATTTACAAGGATTAGTAGAGGTCACAAGACAGCAAATCTATTTCAGTTTTTATGAATCTGTTTTCAAAATGTACTTAATTTGTGGCACTAGGGTGTCTTTGGGGTTAAGCAGAATGGTATGTCCCTCTAATTGCTTTCTATTCAGAGTAAATTCATTAGATAATGTTCTCTTCAAAATTCATGAATCAATTTAACTGAAGAAACCACATTAACAGCTTTTGGTTCATTAGCACATGTAGTTCTGATACCAAATGACTACTCGTAGGCTTTCTTTAGGCAAACAGATTTTGTTTACAATGATTACTTAAAAGGGATTTGTTCAAAAGCCAGTTTTTTAATGCATTAAAATTGTGACTCATTTTAGAGTGGGTTTGGGAATCTGTCCTCTTAATGAGTATATATCACCGCAAAGAACTACTTTCCTGGTGCCAGGAACCAGCTCCAGGTTCCTTTGGATTTTAGACCCACTAGGGTAGCAGTTTTGGAACTTTACCAAACCCTTGAAATAAAATGAGCAGTCTGTGTAAATACAACTGCAGCGTAGAGTAGCTCTGAAAAACTGCCCGAAACAGATCCAAAAGCATAATTTGCGGGTGAGGCCAAATTGTTATGGGTATCCAAATTTGACTGTACCTTTTCCACTGCTCATACAAATTTGTTTGATAACAATTATCAAAAGGAATACAAGAAACCACTTCACTGAAGGCAGCCTAGAGCAAAACTGCCAAACATGTGACATATGCCAGACATGTTGTATCAGCCCGACAAGTTGCTCACACATGAGTCTTGACCATTTTCACAGTAAACTATGCTGGTCCAGTTGGACTAATGTTTCTAAAGGTGGCCTGCTTGTTTATTATACTAGTGTTGTGTATTATGAGCTAACACTTCTACCTTGCAGTTATTGTTGGAGGCACAGTTGGCCTATGGCACAAGACTCACACGTACACAGCATTTAGCAATGCTGAAACTGCTCCAAGTCAGAACCAGCAGAAGCCATGCACGTGCATAGACCACAGACGGGTAAAAAAAAATTCGACAGAAAGAATACAAAAAACTGACAAGAGAGAGACACAACACATTCAAGGTCTGGTGCACTGCAGCATGGCATCGTAGGATGTGGGTTCGTGACAATAATTTCCCACATGCTGAGTCCCTGACCTTGGCTGTGCTATCATAGGGAGGAAGTGAGCTGAGGTTAAGCCCTTCCCTACATGGAAGAAAACCTATGATAGAACTCAGTGCCCATTGTTCTCACTCACAACCTGAGTAAAATATATTCTATGCTCCGCATTCAGACTTCTCTATATTGAGATGAATACGTTCCGGACCCTGGGGTTAAACAAGTCGTGCACCTCTGGTTCTGACTTTACAATGTAAATAGATGTGATTTATTCTATAAAATATTAATGTTTCAATAGAAAACAATTTCAACTCTCAGTTTTTGGCAGGGAGTGTTTATCCATATTTTAACTTTTTCTTTTATATTTATTGAATAAGATAAAGGTGTTGCAATGCAAACTGAAAACAATCCAGCTCCAGAAAAGATCTATTCAAAAAACAACAAATTATAATCAGAAGCGTACTTAAATCAATAATGCATTCCATAACTTAGAGAACTGCTGGTTTAACTATAAATATTGTATGGTGTTATCGTAGGCCATTCATAGTACATGGATGTTGTCAAGTGATAGGAAGTTACTTGACGATACACCCCAATAAATGCATCCCAAATTTAATATTCGGAACTGAAAATGAACAAATCATTTTTTAAATGAAAGACTATGTGAGTTCTTACACACATCAGCCAGAAACAATCATTAAAATGGTTTTAAAAAATGATATTGTTTAAAGAATTATTTTCCTAAGCTCTCTATACTGTGATTCATACCCTATACCAAAACATACAAAACTACTAACTTCCACTGTTGTGGGCTGTCCTCAGCAATAAACCACTTCTCAATTTACTCATTAAATGTAGGTTTATTTACATGTTTTACCAATGTTCTCCCTTTATCTCCTGAAGGTGCAGAATCTTGCTAGGAGACATTTCCACAGGTGCAGGCAGGCCTTTAGTTCTTGCCTAAGTGGCCATTCTTTCATGCGTAAACCTAGACATTGAGTGCCTCCAGGGTATGCAACTGTATACGGCATCACAGCCAAGCCCAATCTGTTTTCACCCACATGCACTTTCCAAACAGAATCACTGGACATTGATCGGAAATGGGAACTCTGGCTGATACTTTCCTGTGATAGCCCCCTTGCGCTACTCTGGATCAGATCAGCTAGCTCAGGAAAGACTGAAAATCAAACCTGGGAACTTCTGGTCTGCATGGCTTAATTCTACATGACTTAGTGCCTTAACCACAA
>NC_140994.1:48670295-48840295 GCF_052327205.1 Somniosus microcephalus | reverse complement strand
ACTGCAATGCACTTAATGCACACAATAACTTAATACATTAAAGATGAAAAATTAATCACTGGTTTATTTGGTGATTGAGGTTTTCAGAAAAGACCCAATCACCTAGTACCTTCCAATTTGTTAAATATTGGGCCAATGACCCATCAGAATACCACTACCCAACAAATGTGAAACAATATGGCATTAACTCTTACACTGCTGAACTTCTTGGGCACATTTCTGAGTTAATTCTGTTCATTAAAAGCCTTGATATTTCTGTTCTTTTTTTATTCTGCAATGCCTAGAGTGGGAAGACTTTGCAGCATTCAAATGATACTCTTCGCTTTCCTGAAACATCATCTGCAAAAATGAATTTGTCTAAAGTTCCAACACTGAGTACAACAAAATAAAATTAGAAAATTGTGCAAAATCATTAAACATTTATTAATTCCCAGTATTAATCCATTAAAAAAATTATTTTGATGCAAAAATACCCCAGAAATACCCAAAGGATTAAAGTCTATGGAGTTCAACCCCTGCTAAGACAAACATCAGTTTAGACAAGCAGATTAGCAAGTCCCACAATACCCATTTGTAATTAATGTTTACCCCATCTAACAAACTGCACAGCTGTACTTGTTTTGGCACATAGCATTTTCAGAAATAGCCCGGATGTGGGTCTAGATCAAGCGCACAATCAACTGGAAAAACGAGCAGCAAAAATCTGCAAATGTTGATACAGGGGAGCAGCCCACAGCTCAAGTGGTAGATATGGTTGACTCCTAACCAGAAGGTCACGAGTTCCCAGTGCTGTCTGTCACTCTAAATCACACTCCTAAGTTCCATCGGCTCTTGGCTAGGCCACTGGATAACGTCTCGGTGCTAGGCCTGCCAAGAATACTAATTTATAGCATTCATATATTCAACCTGCCCCTTGGTTGGATACTTGAATATTTGACCTTTTAATAAAATGGAGTCACAAACAGTAAGTACTTGTTCACGGTATTTTGTTGCTCACTGATCTGCCACTGCTGCCTTTTGGGTGCTTCATTCAAATTGCACTATTTATCTACAGAATTTGGATTTTGAGCCTTAGGTAATTTTATATGTATGTATAGCTGATGTAGCCAAATACTCAAAAGGGGAGGGGGAATTACATATTTGAATAGACATGTTATTCCTGTATACTTGAATTGCTGACGATGAGGTGACAGCTCCAGGAATTCTATCTCTGGGTGAGAGATAAGTTGACACAGACTAACTCACTCTGCTGAACTGTACCTTATTCTACCCAATTATGAAGCAGGATTGATGACAGCTACAGGGAAGTCCATGGCCTAGACTATCCTACTCTTCCAGCTAGAGGGAATAGCATAGTTAGAAACCAATACAATTTTAGAGCAAAAAAATATATATATAGGGTAAACAAATTATCCAGAAAGTAGTCACAATTTAATGAAAAGAATAAATAAAGATCTGCTAATGTCATTGGAAACTGAAAATGTATTAATGCTAAATTAGCTGAAAGCTTCATTTTCTTTGGCTCGGAGAAAACATTTAAAAAAGAATTCCCCGGCAGCCAGGCAGAGCATCCTATAGTTGTACTACACTGTCACATTATGGGGGAAAAGACATTCCCACATGAAGAGTTCCAGATCTCATCTGGGTCATTGGTAGAGGTGCTTTCACAAACAGAGGAGGGGTAAACAGAGGTGCACATCACTTTTTGCTACTGTTAGGCACTTTCTAGTGCTTGGTTACAAGAACAGCATCAATACTACCTTGTTCACCTGCCTCTTTGAGCAGAAGATAGCACCTTGTTGGGGGAGGGGAGATTGTTTAAAAAGTGTGTAACTATCTTGTAAATGAAGAGGGGGAGGGGGGGGGGGGGAGTGCCACTGCTATTAACATAAAATGTGACTGAGTGATATAGTGACAAAAATATATTTGCGTCACCAGGATTACAGCTCATAGAGCCCCTGTGAAAGTGTGACTTACACACAGGATTTTATGGGAACTATTACTATCCACATAGTGTCCATCAGATGTTAATAAATAAAACATAAAAATGTTCATAAACAAATCTGTCAAAATGTATTGGCACATATTTATGCTATTAGCTGCAACTTCAGCCAAATTAACATCTGATGTACTTTGGAGAGCAGCAGCAACGATTCATCACAGAGGTACAGAATAACAGACACATGGTCATCTGCGTAATACAACACAATTGTAAATGCTCCATTAGTTTTATGGATTGTTAATCACAAGCTAACACTTGCAACTGAAGACATTGCTAAAATGCTGATTGCTCTCTCAAAAGATCTCACTTAATTTTGGAAAAGTGATACATAGACAATTATGGCGGGGGGGAAGGAAGGAGGGGGGAGGGATTTTCAATTAGCAGCCGCCCGTTTCCTGGTCAAATCAATTTCGACAGGCATTTCAATGGGTGTCCAGTCATCCCGCCCAATTTAGACAGGAGACTGTTTAAATATGGAAATGGGGGTCCTACGCACAGTGTAAGACACGGTTTGGAGAAATGGGTGGGGCAGGCAGGACGCATGCTGGTCCCACTGTCTCCACGCATTGAGGGGTCCTTAAAGGGACCACTGGAGGCTGTTCTGAAAAGGTAAGGTTTTTACTATATTTTTGTGGGGCCAGGAGTAACAGGATTGCACCCCCCCAGCATCCGCACTACCTCCCCCACCCGACCCACAGGCCTCACCTATCGACCAGCTCTGTGCTCCAGCCAGACAACATTCTGCTGCGAGAAACTTGCGAGCTACAGCAGAGCGGCTTTTGGCCCCCGCAGCTTGCTGTGAATTTGTTAATTAAGGTCTGAACTTGATAAATCTTTGGATCTCCTGACTGCCACATTGGGCAGGTGCCATGGGTGAACCGCTGATATTGTGCCCGTTTGGCGCTCCACAAGAAAATCTCCCCCATGTGGTCAAAGGAAATCACTTACAAAGTTTGGTTAAATCTAAAAGCATTTTACAGTTACTGAACAGACAAATCTGCACTTACCAGTGCTTCTGTGTAATACACACACACACACACACAAGATTTCCATTTGTGAAAGGGCCCTGGAGCCTGATGTCTAGAAGTCTGTGACAAAACCCGATTAACAGGGGCTAAAAATTTGTTTGCCTCTGAAAACGGGCACGTAGATCGCGATGCGGGGGATCAACCCACGCCCGTTCAAAGTAATGTAGGCAGCACACAAACTTTGGAGAACAGAGAGTGGGCAGGAAGACGTGCAGTGGCACAACAGGGGAGAGAGCGTGCTCCAAGCTTCTCGGATGCAGCACTGGAGATCT
Organism: Somniosus microcephalus; assembly: GCF_052327205.1. Taxonomy (NCBI): domain Eukaryota; kingdom Metazoa; phylum Chordata; class Chondrichthyes; order Squaliformes; family Somniosidae; genus Somniosus; species Somniosus microcephalus. The sequence goes on along the minus strand of NC_140994.1, from coordinate 48,836,993 downwards.
TGGTGCAGGAGGTGGAAAGCAGGAGAGATGTCCTGTATCCACAGGGGACCAGGGGGCCCGCCAGGCAAACGCAGAAAAGGCAATGGGAGCAGATAGCCGTAGTGGTCAATGCTAGCAGTGTAGCCCCGAGGACCTGGATGCAGGACCGCAAGATGTTCAATGACCTCACGAGTGGTCAAAGTCAGTGAAGTCATCTTCAAATGCCATAGCCTTACAACTGAACCACTAGCCTCAGACACTGCTCAATTCACCACCCCCCTTCACTCACCTACCACCAATCTCCATCAATCACGATTCATTCCTCACCTTCAGAGCTTCTCCTCACCCTCACACACTTAGCACTGCTGCAAGCCTCACACCCATATCTCAAAGCTTGCACACACTGCCAGCTATTCAACCATGGCAGGCACATCACACAAACACATTGCACCACATTCACTGAGACACTTCCCTCTCTCTTGCAGAACAAGATGGCTCATAACTGCAGGCAGCAGGGGCTACATGCAGTGAGACAGGTGTCTGCTTAATTTGACCATAATGGAGGAGACAGTGCTGGAGATCACTGAAGCGGCCATCGCTGAGCCCGTGGCGAGCAGCGCGACCGAAACACTGCAAGATGATGGTATCTTCATACCTAATCCTCCTCCTCACATCCCACTTCCCCCTCATGCCGCAATCTCTGATTTACAAGCTGCAGATGGTGTAAGCATGCACCTCTTGCTTCCCCCCCACCACTTCCCTCACCACAACCTTACCCTACCCTTGTGCCTTTCTTCTTTCAGATTCCCAAGAACTCCAACCTGGCCAGGCAGTGGTGGAGGAGCAGGAAATGCAAGAGGAAGAAGGCAGTGATGCTGAAGACACAGCACCGTCACTCGATTTCACACTCGCAGCCACCAGCTCAGATACTGATAATACACGTGCTTAAGAGGGTTGTATAGAGGCGAGATCTACATGTGGTGAGTCACTGGGCATGAGCGGGCTGCAGCCAGGGCAGGGGGAAAGGGTAGTGCAGGTGCCAGCTCCACAGAGGGCGAGGTTGCACACAAGTTCTGATGCACAGGACTCAGAGGAGGACTTGGATGGGGCTGAAGAAGAATGCTGATGGGTATGCACAATGAGATGCTTGGCGCATTGGCAGGCCTGCCAGCACCAACCTTGCACAGGGCTTTCCACAGAGCTTGCAGCCCATCCTTTCCAGCATGGAAGTGGTGGTCAAGTTCATTAGCGCACTTGTGGACCCAACCATGATGGTCGATACAGCACAAAGAAGAAGCCACCCAACATCGAGTGCTGTAGTGGAAGCTCAGACTGAAGTCATGCAAGCTCAGCTTGTTGACATGCAAGCACAGACTGCTGCCATCATGGCTGTGGTTACCAGTGTTGAAAGGGGCTTGCAGGGTGCCACAGTAGTCCAGCAATCTGTCCTCCAACAGATTACTAGGATTGCTGAGGCGTCACTCCAGGGAGTGGCAGTGACTCTGTGGAGCACGAACGTGCTGTCCTTTCCCAGGATGACAGCATTTGTCCTCCCACTCCTGGCACTTTGCCGGTGCCCTTGCTTTTGCCTCTCAGCCAGACAGCCTCGACTGCTGCTGCCCATGCCGAGGTGGTGCAGTCCGAAGCCAGGCCTTCTAGGCCCAGAGCTACTCGAGATCGTCCTCCAAGACCATCTGCAGTCTCCCCCACTGCAAGTCAGCAGTCTTCCGCCAGCCATGCTGCAGCCACTGGGGTAGCACTGCGTAGGAGCTCTAGGACAGGCACTAAGAGAATGCATAAGGATGATTAGTTGACTTTGGAATGTAATATTGGATGGTTTGATTTATAAATTTGGTTTGGAATGTTTGTTTTGTGGTGGCTTTTATTGTAGCATTGTGGCCAAGAGGATGCTGTGATGGTCTGCAATGTTCCCTGTAATTTATTTTTGGGCTGCGCGGCCCCTTTAAGGGGCTGCATGGCCCATTCAAAAGTCCGCGCATGCGCGTTTTGTAAATTTAAAAGCCAGCTCACTTGCTGCGCAGGACTCCTGGAGCGCTGCGCGGCCGCACAGCTTAAAGGGAACACTGATGGTCAGTAACAGAGGGAAGGTAAGGTATGGGACTGTTGGTGAATGGTGAATAGGAAATTGGGGTTGTGTTCACAGGTACCGCAGTTGAATGAGTCGATCACAGACAGCCTAGCCAGAAAGGTGCTGTGTTGGCTGCCTCCTCACTTCCTCCTCTTCAGCGTATATGTGGTGGCAAGGGGTGTGCCCTCATGTTGGCGAGGTTGTGGAGCATGGAGCAGACCATGCCGAATCTTGAGATGTGCTCTGGCGAGTACTGCAGGGCTCCTCCAAAGTGGTCCAGGCAGTGGAAGCGTTGTTTAAGGACACCAATGATCTGCTCAATCAGATGCCGTGTGGCAGCATGGCTTTCGTTCTATGCATGCTGCCCACGTGTGCTTGGGCTGCGCACCGAAGTTATGAGCCAGTTGGTCAGCGGATAGCCCTCGTCGCCCAGTAGCCACCCTCTGGCTTGTCACGGTGGTTCAAATGCTGATGGTACAGCGGAATGCCGCAGAATGAAGGCATCATGACTGCTGCCAGGATACCATGCATTGACTTGCATGATGCACTGAGTATGGTCACACACCAGCTGGACACTGAGGGAGTGGAATCCCTTCCAGTTGCGGCACATCACCGAATTCACATGTGGCGCCTGCAAAGTGACATGTTTTTAGTCAATGGCACCCTGCACCATGGGGAAGCTAGTTATCCTGGCAAAGCTGCGCGCTCGCTCTGCCTGCTTCTCTCTAGCAAGGGAGAATAAAATGTATTCAGCTCTCTGTGAATACAGAGCCTCAGTGACGTCCCTTATGCAACAGTGCACAGCGAACTGGGAGATGTTGGAAATACCACCTACTCCAGCCTGGAAGGAGACCGATGCGTAAAAGTTATGGTCACGCTCACTTTGACAGTCACTGGCAATGCCGTCGTCCCCTGGCTCTGAGGCTGCACTTCTGCCTGCAACAGTTGGCAGATTTCAGTGAGCACCTCCTTAGCGAAGCAGAGATGTTGCATAGACTGTTCCTCGCTGAGGTTGAGGTAGGAGAATTGCTCCCTGAAGACCCTGGGTAGATATGGCCTCCTGCTGAGAGCCCTTTTCCTCCTCCTCCTCCTTCTCCCTCTTCGAGCAGCTTGTCCTGCTCTGTGTCGCCTCTGCTCATGCTCCCTGTCATGCAGCGCTGGCATTAAATCAGCGTTGCACGCTGATTGACGTCACGATCTGTGTAATCTGCATACTTCCGGTGCGTGCTCCCAGTGCCTGCGCCAACGACCTACCCAAAATGGCTTCCGGTGCGACCCGCACCACAAGTGCGCGCGCACTCCTCGGACGCCATTTTGGACCCGAATTGCAACCGTAGCACCAAAAAAACGGAAAGCTACGGAGCTGAATTTAGCTGCCTAGATCTTTAAGTTATTGAGGTTACAGGATAATTTTTAAGGATGAATGCCCAATGCTATGACATATATGTCCCAATTCCTAACAGTCCCAAGAAAAAGGGATGGGTTAAAGAAAGGACCAAACTGTAGATTTTGTTAGAAGTCTGCTGAAGAGTAGAGTCAGAAGAGGAGCTAAACCTTGCAGTAGGTAAGTTACTATTAATGGAAACATCACAGTTCCTAACAAGAAAAATGTTATCGATCCTCAAAAGTTCATAAAAAGATTTCACTATCAATTTCACATTCCCTGTATGCAATAAACTATACGGCCAAAAAACTTCCAGCTGTCCATCTTGGTGCAAGTGCTAGGATCCACCCGCTAGAAACGTCCGGCGCTAAACCTGCCAATGTTTGTGAGGTCAATGGAGGTCATCCAATTTAAATAATGAGAGCGGGCGCCTGTGCCATTAGGGGTATATCAGTCTTTTCTTTACATCTTCAGAGGTCTAGGCCTGGACCCCTGTAGGTGGACCTCCCTTCTGATTAGCAAACTAGTACACTCACTTTCACTTGGGGTTCTGGGCCGCCGATGCCCAGCCAGGCCAAGGACAAGAAAACTCCCAGTCTGTTGGTCCCTGGTTCTAGCCACTCTCCTGTTATTCTGCTAGCAGGCACAGTTTCCGCCCCTAACAAGGCCCTGTGGAAGCTGCCGGAGAACGTAAGGGCCTAAATGCTCTGGCTCTTGGCCTAATTTGTAGCAGTACCACCAGAGAAATGGTGGGAGTGTTGCTGGAAGGGTCATGAACTTCTGACCCCGATATCTTGAAACTTTGACTTTGTCAAAACTTACTGTCCAATTTTGCAAGACCAATCCTTTGGAAAATTGGTTGATTGGCCTCCTTCTGTGCTGTATCATTCTATGATTCTTTTGCGGAGTGCCTGATTTTCTGATGACTGATTTGGGGGCAAATAATGAAGCCATGCTACTGTCACACAATCCCTCATTCTAATATTTAACTTTTATTGAAAAATGGATCACACCAAATTTCTCATCTTTGGGTGAAGCTTCACCCATATAAGAGCCTTGTCCATAAAAGCTGGGTGCAGGGGATTCCCAGGACCTGGCCTGCTGAAGTCAGCTTCTTAAAAGGACAAGGCAGGCTTTTGATCAAGTTATTCCTTTGAATTTTAGGGGGAGGTTTTGATATTTCCTTTTACCACATTTTGCTGCAAGCATTAATTAACTTTGCTGGGTAGCTCTCTATTTTGTCATTTTTTTTGTTTTTCTTTGTCTGCTAGTATGTAGCTTCATTATTCTTGTTTGCTGCTGGCTTTGATATTGCACCTTACAAAGAGGTGAGGATGGATATTTCTTTGGGGGCTTATGAATGTACTGCATAATTAAGATAAAGAGAAGCTTGTGAGAAGCCAACCAATGCAAGTGCAGTGACATTGAGGTGTTTTGGCCATACCCATCACTAGCCCAGGACTTGGATTTATAGATTCCCTACACATGTACCTGGATATATCAGAGGAGACCTGTCTTCCCTGGAAAATTGTCACAGAGATGATCCAGGTGCTGCATGATTACCTGCACGCAACATCTGGATCAATGGCAGTTTTTCCTGTAGATGTGAAGGTAACGGGAGCATGGAGACTTCATGCTACCAGATACTTCCAAGCCACTCAGAAGATATCTACCACACTGTGGACTCTGCAATACACACATGTATCACGCAAGTGGCAATCCAAGGAGTACCACCCGTATCACTGTTCCCGCAGAAAGGAGGCATCAGCTGGACAGGGCACACAGCTTTCACTGGGTGGCAGGATTCACTTGAATGCAAGGCATCGCACGTGGGAATCGGGTTTGCACTTAATTACTGTTCAAGTGATATCTGGCCACAGAAACATTATTATGCACTTCAGTGGCTATTATCCAGGAAGCCACCATGATGCCTTCATTGCGCAACATTATTTGAAGGAGAAGAAATACTGGTTGTTATCTCTTAGGAAAACAGAGCTATTCTCTGCATCCTAACAGCAGAGGACCACCATGGCCTAGACACCTCAACATATGTTTGCTGTTCCTTGGCTACCACCTCCACCTTCAAGAAAAACATCTATGCAGCTGAAACATAATGAAAGATTTGTTGCAAAGTGTTAAGTCCGTGAATGATTAAGACACGGACCAGCAGGAGTGAAAACAAACAAGTCTTTACTGGTGGAAGTCAATAGTGAAAACTAACAAACAGAGGCTCTCTAGCGCCTTTTATACAGGGGTGGTCACTGCCGGTACTCCAGTCTGAGACCAGTTATTCTCTTAAAGGTACATACACAACAATTCCTCCCCTTTTAGATAAACAGTACATAACATTCATTTAACAACTAAATGATAACGAATTACAATCACAATTACTGTTGCTAGATACATTGGTTAAGTTTAAGCAATTATAAGTTCAGTCTTTGAGGAGGCTTCCTGATTCTGTCTGGATAATGCCTCTTTGGGGTATCAGGTTCTTCTGGCAAGGTTGAGTCAGGATCAATGTCTTTGTTTGGTTCATCTGCTTCCAATATTACCGGTTCTGCGGTAGCTGCAATTGGAACGTCAATTTCATTACCAGGTGTATCAGATCGTGGTGTGGAGTTGACGTTTTCCAGTGATTCTAGAATCTGGTCAGCAATGCTCTCCCCAACGTCCACGGTATACATGAGAGGTCCTTGTCATGTACAAATCGTTCCTGGCTGCCATTTCTCAGTGCGGTAGTCCCGGGCCAAAACTGGTTGACCTATCTTAAAACTCCTGGTCGGCCTTTCATTCATATTCTGAAACTGCCTGTTCTCCACATCTCTTCGGACGTTTGGCTTAACCAAATCCAAGTGGCATCGTAGTCTTCGATTGAAGAACATCATGGCTGGAGTTTGGTTGGTAACCGCATGTGTCGCATTCCGGTAGGCAAACAAGAAGTTGTCCACCTTGTGTTGTAGGGGTATATCTTCATTACACATTGCCTTGATAGCCTTCTTGAAAGTTTGGACAAACCTCTCGGCCAATCCATTAGTGGCTGGATGATATGGGGCAGATGTGTAATGCTTAACGCCATTGTTCTTTAAGAACCTCCGGAACTCTTCAGACACAAACGGTGGTCCATTGTCAGAGCAAATCTGTTCAGGCAGCCCATTCCTGGCGAATATGGTTCGCAAAACTGTGATAGTTTTTTCCGTGGTGGTTGAGGGCATTTTTATTACCTCTGGCCACTTTGAATGTGTATCCACCGCAATTAAAAACATCGAGTCCATGAAGGGACCAGCAAAATCAATGTGCACCCGTTGCCATGGAGATGAGGGCCACTCCCATGGATGCAGAGGAGCTTGTGGTGGGGCGTTTTGGACCTTCTGGCATCCTGCACAGCTCTTGGTCATCTCTTCGATTTCTCTATCGATTCCCGGCCACCACACAAACGCTCTGGCTAAGTTCTTCATTTTTACCCCACCCAGATGACCCTCATGAAGCTCAATGAGTACTCTATCCGTCAACTTAGGTGGAATTACCACTCTGGATCCACACATCAAGGTCCCTCTGCACACTGACAGCTGTTCTCTTCTCGGCGAGAATGCTGGCAGCAGTGGTTCGCCATGTGCTGGCCATCCCTTCACCGTTAAATCATAGACCCGTGATAGTGTCGGGTCATTCCGTGTTTTGTTTTCTATGTTTGCATTCGTCACAGGGAGACATTCGACTATGGTCGAGTGGAATAACTCCATTGGATCCACTGCAAGGTCTTCTTCTTCCACCGTCGGCAACGGTAGGCGTGACAATCCATCAGCATTTCCATGCTGTTTAGTTCCTTTGTACTCGATGTCATATTGGTGTGCCCCTAGGAAAAGGGACCATCTCTGCAGCCGTTGTGCCGTCATTATCGGTACGCCCTTCTGAGGGTTGAAAATGGAGACAAGAGGTTGATGATCGGTTAGTAGAGTAAATTTTTGACCGTGCAGGTAGTGATTGAACTTCTTCACCCCCCACACTAGGCTGAGGGCCTCTCTGTCAATCTGAGCGTAGTTACGCTCGGCAGAAGTTAACGAGCGTGACGCAAAAACTATCGGCCTCTCTAACCCATCAAGGAATTTATGTGACAGTACCGCCCCAATGCCGTAGGGAGACGCATCACACGCCAGTCTGATCGGCAGTGCTGGGTTGTAGTGAGCCAATACTTCCCTTGAAGTGATTAATCCTTACTCTTCTGAAAAGCACGCTTACAATCATCGCTCCATTTCCATGCTACCCCCGTTCGTAGCAGGGCGTTCAGTGGGTGCAGAATTGTCGACAAATTCGGCAAAAACTTATGGTAGTAATTCACCAATCCGAGGAATGACCTCAGTTGCGACACATTTTCAGGCGCTTAACAACCGCTTCAATTTTGTCAGGGGACTTATGTAACCCCTCTTCATCAATCACGTGGCCACAATACGATATCTGTTTCTTTAAAAATTCGCACTTGGGGCGGTTGGCTCGCAGCCCATGTTCCCGTAGTCTAGTGAGCACCTGTTCTAGGTTGTTAAGGTGTTCACTGTCATCTTCACCTGTTACAAGGATGTCGTCCAAGTAACACTGAGTCCCCGGAATCCCTTGCAGGACTTGTTCCATCGCTCATTGCCATATCGCCGGAGCCGATGCTACTCCGAATACCAATCGATGATACTGGTAAAGACCTTTGTGAGTGTTTATCGTGAGATACTTCCTAGAGGACTCTTCAACCTCCATCTGCAAATATGCTTGTGCTAGGTCAATTTTTGTAAAACGCTTCCCTCCAGACAGTGAGGCGAAGATGTCTTCTATCCTTGGAAGAGGATATTGTACTGTGTGAAGGACAGGGTTCACCGTCACCTTGAAATCCCCACAGATGCGAATCTTCCTTGGCTCTCCGGACTTATTGCTTAACGTTTTCTTCATGACAGGAACGATGGGTGTCGCCCACTCGCTCCAGTCGACCTTAGACAACACGCCCGCCTTCTCCAGATTCTCCAGCTCTGCCTCGACGGCTGGGCGAATTGCATATGGTACCGGTCTTGCTTTGAAAAACTTGGGAACTGCATTCTCTTCTATTTTTACCGAGGCGGTTACGCCTTTAAGCGTGCCCAGTTCTTGTTGAAATACCTCTTTGGCGTTAGCTAAGATTGTTGACAATCGTCCAGGAGTGACGTCTTCATCTTTTTTATCGTCCACCGTCATTGCATGAATGGAATGCCAATCCAAGTTTATCTCCCTGATCCATTCCCGTCCCAGTAACGGTGGTCCACCATCTGGCAGTATGTAGAGATACAATTGCCGTATTTTCTTGCCATTGTATTCGACAGGCACCCTTATTTTTCCTCTGGGGTATACTTTTTGCCCCGTATACGTCGTCAAGACGATGGATGTCTCTGTCAAGGGTATGTGTGAAAATAGCCGCTCGTAGTCTCGTCGATTCATGACGGTTAGCGCTGATCCTGTATCCAATTCCATTTTAACTTGGGACCCTGCTATCGTGAGGGTGACCCAAATGGTTCGGTGATCCTCTTTTGCGATTACATTGTGAAGTTTGAGACAGCTTAGTCTCCTGTTCTCGGATTCGCTATCGCTCATCTGGTCTTCGGAACTACTGTCCGTCATCTTTTGTACTTTCTTGTACGGTTCCTTAGTAGCCTTTTTGTTGTCGCTGGTCTTCTTCCCAGACCTGCAAACTTGTGCAATGTGTCCAATCTTCCCGCATTGTCTGCATATTTTGTCTTTGGACCAGCAGTCCTTCTGGTCATGGTTAGTTCTGCCGCAGCGATAACATTTTGCAAATCCCCGTGTCATTTCGTGGGTGCCGTATTCCTGTGGTTTTTGTTGAATTTCTGCAGCTCCCCTGGCTGCTGCTTCATACGATACTGCCACGCTGAAAGCCTTATCTAGTGTCAGCTCTTTTTCTGAAAGTAACTTCTTCTGTGTTCCTTCACTCAGGAGTCCACAGACAAATTTGTCCCGTAGGGTATCTGCCAGTCCTGCTCCGAACTGGCAGTGCTTTGATAGCTTGCGTAGTTCCGTAAGATACTCAGCATTGCTCTCATCTTTGTGCTGAGTTCTCCTGTGGAATTTAAATCTTTCTGCTATCAACAGCGGTGCAGGGTTTAAGTGTTCCTGTAGGACAGCAACAATTTCGTTAAAACTCTTCGCATTCGGTTTGGCTGGAGTAATCAGGTCCCGCAATAGGCCGTATGTTCTAGCGCCTATTAAGTTTAGCAATATCGATGCCTTTTTCCCCTCCGCTATTTCGTTTGCCTCGAAATATACCTCGACTCTTTCCACATACGTGGTCCAGTCCTCTAATGTATTATCAAAAGCAGTGATACAGCCAGTCTTCGGCATCTTGCAAATCTAAAATGGCACCTCCCGCGCTTTGCCTTCTTCCCCGATTTAACAAAATGGCGCCTCCCGCGCTTTGCCTTCTTCCCCGCTGTTGTTAGCGCTGCTTTCCACGGTTTCTTGCGCGTTAAATATTGATTCTTTTTCTTTTATTATTTTCCCGTCGTGGAGCGGACCCTCTGGGACACTTCCCTCCCTCTTCTTAGGTCCGAACGCTGCCCGGCTTCGAAGCACCGGCCGCGCCCTGTGTGCTCCACCCTCTCTCTCTCTCTTTGCCTCCCGACTCGCTGCCCGGCCCCGTTGAAAAGCCACCCGATCGAGCTTCAGCCCGCCGCAGCCCAGGAAGGATCAGAGCACTACCTGCCACCGGCCCGACTAGCTGGGAAACCACAGACTGGTGAACTGAACCTGGCTCTTGACAGTCTCTCCTGCAAGTTTTCAAACCGATGATTGACGGTCGACGCCCGTTTCTCGAGTTTCTTTGGACTCAGAATCACAGAAATCACAGAAACCCCACAGTGCAGATAGAGGCCATTTCGGCCCATCGAGCCTGCACCGACACATATCCCACCCAATCCCCGTAACCCCTACACCTAACACATATCCCCATTTAATCCCCCTAACACTAAGGGTCAATTTATCATAGCCAATCAACCTAACCCGCACATCTTTGGACTGTGGGAGGAAACCGGAGCACCCGGAGGAAACCCACGCAAACACGGGGAGAATGTGCAAACTCCACACAAACAGTCGCCCGAGGCCGGATTCGAACCCGGGTCCCTGGCGCTGTGAGGCAACAGTGCTAACCACTATGCCACCGTGCTCAATTTTTTTTTTTCTTTTCTTTCTTCTGGCTCCGACCTTTAACAACGCCGTCTGAGGTGCTGCCGAGTTGCAGGTAAGTTCGTTTCTTACTCGTCGTCAGTGTTAAGTCCGTGAATGATTGAGACACAGACCAGCAGGAGTGAAAACAAACAAGTCTTTACTGGTGGAAGTCAATAGTGAAAACTAACAAACAGAGGCTCTCTAGCGCCTTTTATACAGGGGTGGTCACTGCCGGTGCTGCAGTCTGAGACCAGTTATTCTCTTAAAGGTACATATACAACACAAAGGGCAATGGTTGTGCACAAATTTTCAAATGGTTGGAAATCTAAGTTAGGAATTCCCACACCCACTTGGGTCATCCACTTCCAGTGCATGTGGGAGTTCCCAATTTAGGTTTGTCTCATGATTGATGTTTCCACAAGAAATGTGTGTAAAAGTGTGCAGCATATTTACCTTCACCTCACTCCCAATACCATCAAATTTCACTCTCATATGTATCCAGGTACAAGGAACCTTGGTGACTCCATTGACTTGGTTGATAATGGCTCTCTCTTTCACTGGAGAGTGGCTTTCAGCTCCAAATAGAGCCATCCTCCTTTGCTGCACTTTCTACAATATGATATCCAACCTTTCAGCATCTAAAGGCCCAATATATTCCACACGTCTCTGCTGATAATCCACAGTTTTGCAGAAATATCCTTGATTACAAATAGCAAACTGTGCCCAATTACTCTAAATAGTAAAATAGCAGTATTATCAATTAGACAAGTTATCATGTGTCAAATTAGTATCTGTGAAATGTGATACACAGTCAGTAGGCTAGAGTTTACTGCTAGCTCTGCAACCATCAAGTCTCAGTAACATCAAGCACAAAGAAGTCATGCATATGAGAGTTTGGACACATGGATAGAGCGCTGCTCCAAGGGCCGCTAATTTTAAATGTTAGGGGCAAGCAGGTGACAGCATCCATTCCCTCATAAGATGAAATAGATTCCATACAAAGTATTTTAAAAAAAACTTGCATTTATAGAGGGCCTTTCACAACCTCAGGACATCCTAAAGTGCTTTACAGCCACTTCAGTGCTTTTGAAGTGGAGTCACTGTTGTAATGTAGGAAATACAACAGCCAATTTGTGCACAGCGAGCTCCCACAAACAGCAATGAGATAATAATGAGATAATCTGGGCTTTTTCAAGTGATATTGGTTGAGGGATAAATATTGGGCACGACACTGGGGAGAACTCCTCTTTTCTTTGAATAGCGCTGAGATCTTTGATGTCCACCTGAGAGGGCAGAGGGGACCTCGGTTTAACGTCTCATCTGAAAGACAGCACCTCCGACAGTGCAGCACTCCCTCAGTACTGCACCGAAGTGTTAGCCTGGATTATGTGCTGAAATCTCTAAAGGTTCCCAGGTAGTCCTAGGTAGGAGTTTTACACCACGTGGCACTGGTGCACTCACATGCCAGATTACGATCTGACACCACACTTATACTGTCACTTTTGCATTGATGCACACTCAAAACCACTTCAACATAAAAAAAAGTTAGTATAATTGCAGTCTCAGATATAGTCGAAGCTGTAGAAAGTGGCACCTTAAATAACATCCTCAAGCCAATATCTGACAAAACAATGTGGTGACAAAGAGTAGACATGAATTACTTTAATATCCAGCATGTGACATTTAACAAGATAAGTATTATTACCCTTTTATTGCATCACCCTTAGGGTTATTAAGTATTCTGATTCTTATGGTGTCATACAGAAGTACATGATGTCCCAAAAACTGCAAGCTTGAAAGAATCATAAATTAACAATGGAATATCAGATTTCACTGATTCAAATAGTAATTATATTTCCAGAAAGATATTGCTAGCTAGTGTCAAAAAGCAGTAGAAATAGATACAGTGTCGCGTGTAACTCAGTCACTTTAGGCATGGTCAAATGTATAGTGTGATATTTATCAAGTTAATGATTCTCCCTAACAATGCTTATATTTTCTGATGTCTCCACAGATCCAGGGGAAGTAACATGATAACAGCACACACACATTTACCTTTTGTTAACAATGTCTGAACTACGACTTGGTCCATTTCAGCTCGGTTCTATGACCCCAGAGTTGCATAGTGGCTCTCCTCATTGTGGTCCCCCACAAGAAGATAAAAGATGAAGGTGGGTTATCCAGATCACCAGCAGGATGCACCAATGCTCATCCTAAAGTACACATTTTGCAAGGGTGTGGAAAGAAAGGAAATCTTGCAATGTGGATCACCCACGATCATGAGACCAAGACCTTCACAAACATCCTACATAATCAGTGCAGGACATGATATAATCCACAGTGTTTGATAGATACACTCTGAACAATCAAATCTCTTCCAGGGAGTTTCTACAGGCTGGTATGGTGTAGATACAGGCAGTCATCCATCCTGGATCAAAATAGATACAGTACTGTAATCCAGAGCAGAGAGATGTCCAGACTGAGTCAGTATGTTGCTTCACTCAAAAATATGCTAATTCTGAATAGGTTTGATCGATAAGCACTATCAAGCCACTGTGGACATTCAGGGCAGGCAGTCCTTAAAGGCCACCATAAAGATTAGTTTGTTAAAAATATTTATCTGAATGTGTAGCCGAGAGGAACAAAAATGCTTTCTCCAGACCCTACATTAAAACTATGGGCTGCTGTACTTGCCCCACCCCACCGGCCCAGATCCCAAACCCAACCGGCCCAGATCCCAAACCCAACACCCACCCGATTACGACCTTGAACCACCCTCACCACCACTTACCATCCCTGATCTCGGCCACCGCTACCCTTCACTCCGATCGTCCCTCACCCGGTCGCCTCCCTCTCTCGATTGCGCCCCCACCTCCCCCTACCCCAGTCCCCTTTAAGGACTTACCTGAGGCCTCTTCTCTGGTAAGCTGCCTGAAAACACCCATTAGGTGTCCGTAGCTTACCGGTTCGATGATAATGAGGCCTGAGGCCCAATATTAGGTGCGCCCCGGGTCTATCCATTCAGGTTGTTCGAGATTTTTCCCTGTGCCCCTGTTTTTGGGTGCAAACAAATTTTTCCCTCTAATGTAAATTAATGCTACAATCTCTTTCTGACCAAATCGACAAAATCTCAAACTGTGGCAATGGGGTACCCTAGGCACATCGTGCCATTAATGACTTGGAAGATGGTATCAAGCAAACATAATGAGGAACAATGCAATTAGGCCACTAAGGGTACAACAGTGTACTGATTATGTTATTGGACTAGTAATCCAGAGGCTTGGACTAATAATCCAGAGAACAATAGTTCAAATCACACCATGGCAGTTTGACAAATTGAATTCAGTTACAAAAGGAAATCTAGGAATGAAAAACTGGTATTAGTAAAAGTGCCCAGAAAGCTGCTGGGTGGTCGTAAAACCCAATTGGCTCACGAATATCTTTTAGGGAAGGAAAGCTGCCAGCCTTAGCCATTCTGGCCTATATGTGACTCCAGTCCCACAGCAATGTGGTTGACTCTTAAACTGCCCTCTGAAGTGGCCTAGCAAATGACTCAGTTGTATCAAACTGCTTTAAGAAGAACGATAGCAAAATACTGCGGATGTTGGAAATCCGAAATAACAACAGAAAATGCTGGAAAAACTCAGCAGGTCAGGCAACATCCGTGGACAGAAATTTGAGTTGACGTTTCGGGTCGAACCCTTCTTCAAAACTGGAAAGAAAAGATAGATCGGAGGCAGGGCTGCGATCGGACAAAAGAATAAAAGAAACAAAAGAAGTAAAAAAGAGACAATAAAAGGTATTAGAAGCTAGACGAGATGGTAATAGGCTGAGATTAGGTGTAAAGTGTACTGGCAGGGCAAGAGATAGCTGCCAGGTGTGAGAGAGAAACAAAAGGAAAGGGGGGGGGGGGGGAAAGGAGTGGAAAAATTACAAGAAAAAATGAAATAGGGGCCGAGGTTATGATCTGAAATTGTTGAACTCGATATTGAGTCCGGAAGGCTGCAGAGTGCCTAATCGGAAGATGAGGTGCTGTTCCTCGAGTTTACGTTGAGCTTTCGTGGAACAATACAAGAGGCCAAGGATGGTGAGGTCCGAGTGGGAATGGAGCGGTGAATTAAAATGACAGGCAACCAGTCCCCATCCACCACCACCCTCCTCCGCCTGGCTGAACTTGTTCTCACATTGAACAACTTCTCCTTTAACTCCACTCATTTCCTCCAAATCAAAGGTGTTGCCATGGGTACCCACATGGGTCCTAGCTATGCCTGCCTTTTCGTGGGCTATGTGGAACAATCTTTGTTCCAGTCCTACTCGGGTCCCCTCCCTCGCCTCTTTTTCCGATACATTGATGACTGTATCGGTGCCATTTCCTGCTCTCGTCCCGAACTTGACAATTTCATTCACTTTGCCTCCAATTTCCACCCTTCCCTCACCTTCACATGGTCCATCTCTGACTCTTCCCTACCCTTCCTCGACTTCTCCGTCTCCATCTCTGGGGATAGGTTATCGACCAATATTCACTACAAGCCCACTGACTCCCACAGCTACCTGGAATACACTTCCTCCCACCCCGCTTCCTGTAAGGACTCTATTCCATTCTCCCAGTTTCTCCGTCTCCGCCGTATCTGCTCCGACGATGCCACCTTCCACACCAGTGCTTCAGACATGTCTTCCTTTTTCCGCAACCGAGGATTCCCCTCTACCGTGATTGACACTGCCCTCGACCGTGTCAGTTCTATCTCCCGCACTTCTGCCCTCACCCCTGCCCCTCCCTCCCGGAACCATGATAGGGTTCCCCTTGTCCTCACCTTTCACCCCACCAGCCTCCACATTCAACGGATCATCCTCCGGCATTTCCGCTACCTCCAAAGTGATCCCACCACCAAACGTATCTTCCCCTCCCCTCCCCTTTCAGCATTCCGCAGGGACCGCTCCCTCCGAGACACCCTAGTCCACTCCTCTATCACCCCAAACAGCCCTTCCCCTTCGCCTGGCACCTTCCCGTGCAAGCGGAGGAGATGTAACACCTGCCCCTATACCTCCCCCTTTCCCACTGTCCAGGGCCCCAAACACCCCTTCTAGGTGAAACAGCGATTTACTTGTACTTCTCGCAATCTAGTATACTGTATTCGCTGCTCACGATGCGGTCTCCTCTACATTGGGGAGACCAAACGCAGATTGGGTGACCGCTTTGCGGAACACCTCCGTTCAATCCGTAAGGGTGACCCCGAGCTTCCGGTCGCCTGTCATTTTAATTCACCGCTCCATTCCCACTCAGACCTCACCGTCCTTGGCCTCTTGTATTGTTCCACGGAAGCTCAACGTAAACTCGAGGAACATCACCTCATCTTCGGATTAGGCACTCTGCAGCCTTCCGGACTCAATATTGAGTTCAACAATTTCAGATCATAACCTCGGCCCCTATTTCATTTTTTCTTGTAATTTTTCCACTCCTTTCCCCCCCCCCTTTTCTTTTGTTTCTCTCTCACACCTGGCAGCTATCTCTTGCCCTGCCAGTACACTTTACACCTAATCTCAGCCTATTACCATCTTGTCTAGCTTCTAATACCTTTTATTGTTTCTTTTTTACTTCTTTTGTTTCTTTCACTTCTTTTGTCCGATCGCAGCCCTGCCTCCGATCTATCTTTCTTTCCAGTTTTGAAGAAGGGTTCGACCCGAAACGTCAACTCAAATTTCTGTCCACGGATGTTGCCTGACCTGCTGAGTTTTTCTAGCATTTTCTGTTGTTATTTTGCTTTAAGAAGAAGCTTCACCACCACCTTCTCAGAGCAACTAGGGATGGACAATAAATGCTCGCCTTGCCAGCGATTAAAAAAAAAGACCAGTAAGTGGCAGATTGAATTCAATGTGTGTAAGTTATAAAATAATTAGCATGGGAACAAGGAACATAAAGTGAGAGCCTGTATTAAATGGAACAGTGGCTGAACATTAAAGAAGTATAGGAATTATAGCATAATAAACAACAGAATGCTTAGCTACAGTAAAAAGGGCATATAAGATATGAGGTTGTATTACCAGAGCACAAATCAGAAGAAGTTATCGTATTTTTGTACATGGCATTGCTTAGACCGAGTACTGTGTGAAGTTCTAGTCAACTAATCACTGGGTATTTTTGCTTTTGAAGGGTTACTGAGATGAACAAAGGGATGATCCAAGTTATCAGGAATTAAATATACAAAGAATGGTTAGGAACATTGAGGTGAACATTATTTGATGAATAGGAAACTTTATAAACTAATTTGAGATGGTCCAATTGATCTCATCTTTCTGGAATACTATTCCTACTGACTTCCCATTCTAGCTTTAACGTCTACCTGAACAAGCAGACTTCGAGGTGATCTAGTTAAGGTTTTAAAGATTATGGTAAAAATTGACAAAATAGATCGAAGTAACCTGTTCGCTATAGTGAAGGGGCCAAATACAAGTTAAAAATTGGGAAGTTAGGAGAAAGAATGGGAGTCAGGCAGAACTTCTGTACTCTGTGGAGGACAGATTTGTGGAACAAGTTATCAGGAAAGGCTAATGAAGCAGACAGTATAGCTGGCTCAAGAGATAATTAGACACATTTCTGGAAGAATGGATTGAGGGCTATGATGAGAAGGTGGGTAGATTTGTGAAAAATATACACTTGATAGGTCTATTCCTAAAGACTCTTAAGTTTCAAAGATGTTGGCTGTTGTTCATCAAAAGACCCTGAGTTAAGATCATTCTGCTGGGTGTTTACTCCACTTAGTAATCATGGGTATCTTGGAACATTGCTGTTTTAATGTAGATCCCCATAAAATTGATATCCTGGGAAGGCTGTGAATATGACTTCTTTGGGTTCACTAGTTGACTCAGCTGTGTGAACATCTGCTCTATCTGAGAGGAATTGCCTCTTGGGAAATCCCCAGGGAGTGAACCGAAATAAGCCAATCATCAAGGTATGAATAAACATGGAAACCCTTGAGAAACACATTGGCTATCACCAACAGAGATTTTATAAAGGTTCTTGTGTGGAGATTAAACTGAAGAGCTTACCTTAGACTGAACGCAATTGCCTACTACTAGAAAGGGTAGAAACGTTCTATGATAATCCCTGATGGTTATGCAAAAAAAAGGGTTCTGAGGTAGATGGCTATCAATGAATCCTTAGTGCACATTATCTGAATGATGGTCTGCAGGGGGAAATACTACTCTTCCTAACAAATTTGTTCAAATCTTTGTGGTTAAAAATAGGGCTGTATGTTAATGTCCATGTAATATTTTGGGACTGTTATCAGTAAGGCCAGTAAAGGATTTTGTTTTGATTTATATTATGACATTGCTCTAGAGTTAGATTCTCTGGGAAATGCAGCATGTTTTTTGACTTGTCACTAAAGCCAGTAAATATTAAACAATGGGTGAAAGCCATGATGAATTTGAAATGTTAATAAGCTATCTGAAGTGAGAGAGGATGGCCATTAAGTATAACTTTAAGCCATTGTGTCACAATGGTTTTCATTCAATATGCCTGGTAAGGGGCTTAGCTGAACAGATACACAGGTGCCGTGAGCTCCTACATCAAAAAGAACTTGTATTTATATAGCGCCTTTAATGTAGTAAAACGTCCCAAGGCGCTGCACAGGAGTATTATAAGACAAAAAATTTGACACCGATCCACATAAGGAGAAATTAGGGCAGGTGACCAAAAGCTTGGTCAAAGAGGTAGGTTTTAAGGAGCGTCTTAAAGGAGGAAAGAGAGGTAGCGAGGCGGACAGGTTTAGGCAGGGAATTCCAGAGCTTAGGGCCTAGGCAACAGAAGGCATGGCCACCAAAGGTTGAGCAATTATAATCAGGGATGCTCAAGAGGGCAGAATTAGAGGAGCGCAGATATCTTGTGGGGCTGAAGTAGACTACAGAGATAGGAAGGGGCGAGGCCATGGAGGGATTTGAAAACAAAGATGAGAATTTTGAAATCGAGGCACTGCTTAATCGGGAGCCAATGTAGGTCAGCAAGCACAGGGGTGATGGGCAAACGGGACTTGGTGCGAGTTAGGACACGGGCAGCCGAGTTTTGGATGACCTCGAGTTTACGTAGGGTGGAATGTGGGAGGCCAGCCAGGAGTGCGTTGGAATAGTCAAGTCTAGAGGTAACAAAGACATGAATGAGAGTTTCAGCAGCGGATAAGCTGAGGCAAAGGTGGAGACGGGCGATGTTACGGAGGTGGAAGTCGTCGGTCTTTGCTATACTGCGAATATATGGTCATTTCAGGGTCAAATATGACACCAAGGTTGCGAACAGTGTGGTTGAGCCTCAGGCAGATGTTAGGGAGAGGGATGGAGTCAGTGGCTAGGGAATGGAGTTTGTGGCGGGGACTGAAAACAAAGTGGTAATTCTGACGGAGAATGCAACAGGCCACTTCGCTGCACATAGTGTCAAGATAGTGGTCATAGGACTCTTTTTGTGCTCGCTCTCTTACACTGTGTTTGCTGAGTCAGGTCTTTACCATGGACCTGACTTTCCCTCACCCCAGAAACACCACTTGGAATGGATTTGCGCTCCACTGTGGGGAAGGAAAGTGTATTACTACCACAGGCCTGAGAAAGCTGCAGCAGTGGCAATGGCCACTGGGTTTGCAGCCTTCTGACTGCTGGTCAAAAACAATTGCCGAAGGCTTCCAGCACTGCTGATCCTCAAAGAAAAAGCACCTACCTAACTGGAGGTACGAGGAGGTTGCTGGCAGTCTCTTAGATCCTCCAATCTGTGGGGCTGATTGAAACCTGGAAGGCCCACTTTTAATGACACTTTTACTGTTTTTGGCTTGTGCTACATGGAGACTCAGAAACATGATGCGGGGGTTTGTTGACATCACTCTCGTCTTATTAATGCTTTATTCGAAAGCTTCCACCTGTGCTATGTGAACGAATTCCATCCCCCAGGCGAAACCTCTGGAAATATGTGTTAAGCATAAAGGGGGTGGAGACCTGGCATAATGCCACTTTTTTTTCTACTTTGAAACTGGGAAGTACACATTCCCGCGGCGCAAAGCAGAGAAAAATCGGCCCCATCATCTCCCCGACATAAGCTTCAGTGCTGATACTTTGTATTGACTTACAAATCCTTTTGGGGATGACTGAGCTAAGCAGTATTTCTGCCTTGCCTTTGGGACAGAAATTTAATCCAGTACACCTTTTGGGTGAGAATGCAAACTACTATCATCCCCTGAAGAAATAGGCCACACTCTAGAGGGACTTCTCTATGCTTGGACCTAATATGAAAACACAGACAAGCAAGGGATTGGAAAAGAACACTCAAATGTCTGTGGAATGCGCACAGCTTGTTGACTACAGGAGGTACTTATAGTAAGTTGTGATGGCTGCATTTCATTTAGTGGTTTGTTTCGGAGCTGGGGGAAGATGGCAATATCTGAAAACAACTTTCTGACAGAATTGTAGAGCAGGCTTGTTACTGAATCCCCTTGATCTCCAGAGGATTCAGAAATGCCAATATTTGTGTTGCAGGTCACCTCAAAATCAGGTTTGCAGGTCTCGGGGGGGGGGGGGGGTTCTACAAGGTAAGCAATAGTGGAGGTAGGTGGTGGGGGAAAAGGGGGGGATTTGGTTACAGGGATATTCCATTACCAATAGCAAAAAGACCGTGAGGGCTCAGGTGGGAGGGAATGACTTTAAAAAGCTGGTCAGCTTTCCCTTTGATTACCAATACAGTAGTAGAATTGGCCAGATTGAATCACTGGAGGCTACAATAAATTCCAAGATATTTTATGTTAGCAGCCCTGAAAATATTATTCATGATGATAGTTGACACCTTTCATTGAATCTGGCTGCTTACTATGTGTGGGGATCTGCTGAGATTTGTCCTTGTCTCCATCTCCTAACTTCCTCCTACACTGGGACTGAAGCCTAGACTGTAATTTGAGCATCAATAAACTTTTAAGAGCCTTAGTACATTAGTCCACCCTAGAATATTTCCACACCAGCATCAAATAATGGTAATGAGCTGATATGTTTGCTGTTTTCTCCATAACATAAAACAGCAGTTACAAACAATTGTTTCTGGTAGATGAGCAAGAGTTTAAAGTTAAAGGGCTAACATCCAATTATTAAAACTTTCCAAACTACAGCAAAACACTGAACAGATATTTGCAAAACAAAAATCTTGTAACACAGCAAAATTTGAAAAACGTTTTCTCTGGTCGTGGAGCAGCGCCCATCACAACTGAGAATAAAATAACTGAAAATGGTTGCAACAGAGAACATTCTCATTGAACACAGGGAGGGAAGTGTTCATAGTTCATAATCTGCAACAAATATACATTCCCATGAGGAATAAAAACACCATGGGAAAAATGGTCCACCCGTGGCTAACAAAAGAAATTAAAGATAGTATTAGATTAAAGGAAGAGGCTTACACTCTTGTCAAAAAGAGTAGTAAGCCTGAGGATTGGGAGGATTTTAGGATTCAGCAAAGGAGGACCAAGAAATTGATAAAGAATTGGAAAATAGAATATCAGAGTAAACTAGCGAGAGACATAAGAGACTGTAAAAGCTTCTATAGGTATGTAAAAAGGAAAAGTTTAGCGAAAATCAATGTGAGTCCTTTACAGGCTGAGAAAGGAGAAATTGTAATGGGGAATAAGGAAATGGCAAAGAAATTAAACAAATATTTTGGGCTCGATTTTAACAGCCCTGAGGAGGTGGGTTTGAAGGCGTGTCAGCTGGTAAAATTGGGAAAAAATGGCTTCAGACACCCAACCCGCCCCCACGTGACTTTCGTGACTGTCTGTTCAGCTGCTCCCAAACTGACCTGACCCCAACCAGTGGGACAGGTAGTTAAGGCAGTTAAGAGCCTGTTAACTGCCTTGATAATCCTATTTTGACAGAGGTTTCCCATTTTCGTGCCTCTGGCTCCTGTTTCCCATCTTGTCAGAAACAGTCCAGCTGTAAGGAGACGAGTTGGTGGAGGACATGATCTGTAGTCATTATTGGTGCAGCACTTTAAAAGCGCTCCTGTAACATGGCTGGCATTCAAATGCAACAACTTTGTTGTTGGAGGTTTGGGATAAGATTTCACAAATCTACTGACCTTGTGACTGGTCAAGCTGACACACATCTGCTGTTTGAACTGATTGGAATAATTTCAGGCCACTTTGAGTGTGCACTTGCAAGCTTCTTGCCTCAACTGAAATCTATAACGGGATGGGAACCATTTACATCCTCTCATCCTGGTCGTCAGATTCAGAGGAAGAGCAGCGCGGCTTAGTGCTGCCAGGTCAACAAGTGGCTCCACACACAGCCTCCTTGGAGGAAGATGAAGAGGACGAGGAGGAGGACGGAGAGTGACACCTTGCGGGGCTGGATGTGGCCAATCCAACAGCAGACGACCGCATTGCTGGCCGTCAGGCAAGGGATGCACTCATCCATGCCAGATTCGCGTAAGCTTACGCTTCAACCACAGGTGGCTGGCACATGGAGATGAATATAAGTCTGACATTCTCAAAACCCCAGGTATCATCTGTTCAATAAACGGTGGTTTGTGCTCAGTGTCACCACCAACATTCTACATGGAAATCACCCTGAGCCCTCACTCTTCCATTTCCCAGAACACAGAGGTCACACTTTAGGTGATCTCAGCAGATCATTAAACCTTTTCCCACACTAAACCCATGTGCGGCTGCACACAGACCTCAAGCTCACCTCCTCTGCAATTTGCAGCCAAGCTGCCTTGGTTTGCTGAGGAGACCTCCTCCTTCCGTTTCCAGGGAAGAGGAGCTCCTGACATCCTCTAACTCCCTCAACAAGAGCATGGAAAGAGCCCTCATTGAACCTGGGTGCAGCCTTAGTTATTGGGGCTGCTGTTCCTGCAGCAGCCAGCACCTTTAAGAGAAAAAAGCATTAATATTACTAAGCCAATGATTGGAACAAATCTGCCATCTTTTTCATTTCATAGTCAGATAATAAATCGATATATAAAAAAATTATAAATATCTTTCTGGAATAATATGATCAGCAATTTCATTCATTAAATTATGTTCAGAACAGACGCTGTCAACGCCCCTTTATATATAATACAGCACCAATCCATCCCATTGACATTT
Organism: Somniosus microcephalus; assembly: GCF_052327205.1. Classification (NCBI taxonomy): domain Eukaryota; kingdom Metazoa; phylum Chordata; class Chondrichthyes; order Squaliformes; family Somniosidae; genus Somniosus; species Somniosus microcephalus. The sequence continues at coordinate 48,814,255 of NC_140994.1, read as the reverse complement.
TTCCCAAAGGGGACATGGCCCCTTTAAATTTTCATCCAAACAATGGCCCAGAAATTCGGGTCTCCACGAGTGAGTACGCATGGGGTACTCACCCATAAGCCCAATGGAAGTGCCGGTTTCGTGCATGCACTGTGCATGCGTGGGAAACCGGCACTTCCGTTCCCCTGAAAGAAGGGGTTAAGAGGTGGAACGTGTGCACCGGAGAGGCTGCGCGTGCGCATCAAACTTACGTTTTTTTTCCAGGTTTCTCCGGGAAGGTAAGTCTCCAGAAGTTAGACATGTAAAAAGCAGTCGTAAAGGCCTGCTTTTAACAAGATAAGTGGTGAATTAATTAAAATTAAAACATTTTTTCCACAGGTTTATTATTTTTAAATACTTTAAAGAAAGGTAAGTTTATTTTTAGGCCCGTTAGAAAATGTAATTAATTTTTTCAAAAATTTAAATTATTGTTTAAAATAGTTATTTCATGTAATTTATAGTTTATTTTAAAAAAGTGATTTAAAAAAAAAATTATTTGAGGTTTTAGTGATGTTTTGGGGCTTATAGTATTTATAGGTTTGACAGCCCTTCCTGTCAAACTTATGAATGAAGCATTCCCTGCTACCATTGGCTCTCCATGGCCCACGTGATCTCAGGGGACGCATCAAACTAACTGCTCCCCTGGGATACACAAACACTGCGCGCCGGCAGTTGGAGGAGGCCCAGGATCGCAATTCCACGGGGGCTCACAGCTCAACGGCCGGCGCGCAAGGTAAGTGCAGGTCGGAGGCTTGCACCCGCGGGAAGCCTCTGACCCGAATTTTTGGGCCAATGCATCATCAGACTCGAGAAACTGACAGCCTCCAAGCAATTGCCTGGAGGGACCCGCACGTTGGCCGTAACAAGGCAAATAGTAAGTTCTGGGAGGTGGCAGCCAGTAGCAGGTCGGAAAGCCTCCGAGCAGCGGACCCACACTCAACCCGCCTCCATTAGTAAAATCGCGACCTTTGTGTCTGTCTTCATGGAAGAAGATGCAAAAAACATTCCGCAAATAGTTGAGAACCAAGGGTCTAGTGAGAATGAGGAACTGAAAGAAATTAGTATTAGTAAGGAAATAGTACTGGAGAAATTAATGGGACTGAAAGCCGATAAATCCCCTGGACCTGATGGCCTACATCCTAAGGTTTTAAAAGAGGTGGCTATAGAGATAGTGGATGCATTGATTGGCATCTTCCAAAATTCCATAGATTCTGAAATGATTTCCTCGGCTTGGAAGGTAGCAAATGTAACCCCATATTTAAGAAAGGAGGGAGAGAGAAAACAGGGTACTATGGATCAGTTAGCCTGAGTCCCTGGAGTGGGACTTGAGCCCACAACCTTCTGACTCAGAGGCAAGTGTGCTACCAACCAAGCCACAGCTGTGGACATGGTAACAGGGGACTTAGAGAGAAATAATAGGATTCGGCGACACCCAGCTCCACCTCGCTACCACTTCTCCCGACTCCTCCACAGTCTCTAAAATGTCAGACTGCTTGCGTGACATCCAGTTTTGGATGAGCAGAAATTTTCTCCAATTAAATATTGGGAAGACTGAAGCCTTTGTTTTCGGTCCCCATCACAAACTCCATTCCCTAGCTATTGACTCCATCCCTCTCCCTAATATCTGTCTGAGTTGAACCACGCTGTTTGCAACCTTGGTGTCATATTTGACCCTGAAATGAGCTTCCGACCACATATCCACAGCATAACTAAGACCGCGAGGGAGAAATTCGGTATTGTCCCGTTTGGGGCGCTAATTTTTGAAATGTCCTAGATAAGGGGTAAGCCATTTAGGACAGAGATGAGGAGGAATTTCTTCACCCAGAGAGTGGTGAACCTGTGGAATTCTCTACCACAGAAGGCAGTTGAGGCCAATTCATTAAATATATTCAAGAAGGAGTTAGGTATATTTCTTAAGGCTAAAGGGATCAAGGGATATGGGGAGAAGGCAGGGACAGGGTACTGAGTTTGGATGATCAGCCATGATCTCATTGAATGGCGGAGCAGGCTTGAGGGGCCGAATGGCCTACTCCTGCTCCTATCTTCAGTATTTTCTATGTTTTTTAGGTGGTGGGCAGCGTGGCTGTCGGTGACATCGACCCCCTTGGGGGCAACAACGGTATGTTCATCTTCTCTCCTCCCACTTCCACCTCAAGCCTTTCCCACTTTCCAGTTCCTGAGGCTATCTGCATTCCTTGCTCCCTTCCTGCCCCCCCTTCCCTCACCTTAATGCGAGTCTTGTGCCTTTATGCTTTCAGAGAATCAGCAACCAGATGACCAGCCTGTCCCTGAGAGTGAGGAAGGAGAAGAGGAGGAGGAGCAAAGCACCGCATCACTGCATCGCTCACCCGCAGGCACCACCTCAGATACTGGCACTACGCGATATTTAGAGGCAAGTTTAGTACAGGGATCTGCACTGGATGATGCACCGGGGACGAGCGGGCTGCAGCAAGTCCAGGGGGAAAGGGTTGCTTGGGAGCCAGCTCCCTGGAGGGCGAGTTCTGCTGCATAGGACTCAGATGAAGACCCTGAATGGGAGGCGTTCACAAGAAAGGTGATGGGCATGCACACCGAGATGATAGATGCAATGGCAACGGTGCCCGAGAGCCTCTTGGCAATGGTAAGGAGCCTGGAGGAGTCCCCCTGCAACATTGCACAGAGCTCTGTGCACACCATGGAGCCCATCATTTCCACTGTGCAGAGGATAGTGGACTCCCAGAGAGACCGTGCGGATCCAGGCCTCATGACGCGTGTCATGGGCGATGTGGCAGCTTCCACTGCAGCACAGGCGGAAGTGACGTAATGTCTTAGTGCTGTAATACAGACAATGGTTGCTGCCATCGAGTCTCAGACTGCCCTCATGCAGTCTCTACTTGATGCAACGCAAGCTCTGACTGCTGCCATCGTCACTGGGTCCACCACAGTTCACCAGGGATCTCACAGTGTCGCAGCAGGCCAGCAATCTGTGCTCCAGCAGATTGGTAGGAATGCTGAGGTCCTGGTCCAGGGGAGTGGGAGTGGGTCAGTGGAGCAGGAACCTGCTGTCCTCGCTCAGGATGACAGCATTCCTGATCCCATCACTGCCACTCTGCTAGTGCATTTGCCGCTGCCCGCCATCCAGCCAGCCCAGACTGCCGCCGCCCAGCCTGAGGTGATGCAGTCTACAGCCAGGCCTTCCAGGCTCAGCGTTGGTCGAGAGCATCCTGCAAGGCCATCTGTAGTGTCTGGCACCGACACTAAGCAGCCTTCCACCAGCCCTGCTGCAGCCACTGGGGAGATACTATGCAGGAGCAGCACATTAGGGAAAGGCACTGTAAAGAGGGGAAGTAAGGGTTTGCACAAGGGTGATTAGTTCATTTCGTTGTTGTATATATGTGGTTACTGATTTTGGATACATTTATTATTGCAATGTTGCAGAAATGGTGATGTGTCTCATTTCAGCTTTGGGGTATGGCATGGAATGACAAATTGATGGATTGATGGGGACTGGATGGGCAACTGGGAAATGCAGTGGCCTCGAAATCATTGGAACCGAAGTCTGATGAGGCGGTCTTGGACGACCCTGACACAAGGCCGATGGAGTGGCTGCCTCCTCCGTCGCTGCTGTTCATGCTCCTCCTCCTCCTGAGGTGGTGGAGTTATGCCTGGTGGCAATGGCTGCACCCTCATAATGGCCAAGCTGTGCAGCATGCAGCACACCATGACAAAAAGGGACACCTGCTCAGCCGAGTGCTGGAGTGTTCCTCCCGAGCAGTTAAGCCAGCGGAACCATTGCTTGAGCACTCCGATGGTCTGCTCAATGATGTTCCTGGTGGCAGCATGGCTCTTATTATGAGTGCTGGGCAGGAGTGTTGGGGTTGTAGAGCGGAGTCATGAGCCAGGTGGAGAGTGGATAGTCTTCGACTCCCAGCAGCCAGCTTGATGTGGTGGCTGGAAGAGTGCTGGCACACCGGTCTGGCGCAGAATGAAGGCATTGTGGCTACTGCCAGGATAGAGGGCATTGACGGTCAGGATTCGCCGTGTGTGGTTGCACACTAACTGCACATTAAGTGAGTGGTAGCCTTTGCGGTTACGGAATACCTCAGGATTGTTATGAGGTGCCTGCAAAGTGACGTGGGTGCAGTCAATGGCGCCCTGCACCATGGGGAAGCCCGCTATCCTGGCAAAGCCACATGCACGCTCGCGCTGCTTCTCTCTGGTCATGGGGAAGCAAATGGTAGTCCCTTCTCCTTCTGTACAGAGCATCTGTGACCTGACGGATGGAGCAATGGATGGCAAACTGGAAGATGTTGGAGATGTCGCCTGTTGCACACTGGAATGATCTGCTGTTGTAGAAATTGAGGGCGATGGTGGCCTTGACTGCCACTGAGAGAGCCGTGGTGCTCCTGATGTGAAGCTCGAGGTCTGGCTGCAGGAGATGGCAGAGCTCTGTGACCACCCCCTTGGTGAAGCAGAGCCTTCTAAGACACTGCTCCTCAGTGAGATTGATGTAGGAGAAATACTGCCGGAATACCCTGGGAGGGTAAAGCCTCCTGTTGAGAGCCCTGTTGGCCCTCCTCCCTCTGGCCACATTTTGCACTCCTTCTGCCTCCGCTGTTAATGCTGGAGGGCGAGATCCAGTGCCAGTACAGCCCCCATTAAAGTATGGAAATGTTACACTTTAAAATCTCACCTAACTGAAACGGAATAATTTTTTTGAGGCAGAAGACTCCTTCAAGTGAAAACCGCTGAAATCACTCAAAACGCCCGTTTGCCTATGTCAAACTGACAAGGCAGCAGTCTTTGCCGACTAAAAATAAACTGGATGTTGACGTCTTTATATAGCGCTCCTCCAGTGCTTATCCAACTGCATTCCGCCTGTTCTACCTGTCGTTGCTAATGGCAGGTGCTCAGGCAGGGGGGCGAGAGTGAATTTATGAGCCGGGGCACTGCGCAGCCGGATGATGTCACGATCTCTGGGCGCAGGAGATCGTGGCGTTAGTGATTACCGCCGCCGCAAACCTCCACGTCAATTTCGCGGGCATTGGTACTATCTCCACACCCGGTCGCAAAGCTGGTAACAACCCATTAGTGCCCCCCGGAGGTGCTAATGGGAGGAGCAAAGGAACCGAATTTCTCCCCTCGCCTATTTCCACCTCCATAACATCGCCCGTCTCCGCCCTTGCCTCAGCTCATCCACTGCTGAAACCCTCATCCATGTCTTTGTTACCTCTAGACTTAACTATTCCAACGCACTCCTGGCTGGCCTCCCACATTCTACCCTACATAAACTTGAGGTGATCCAAAACTCGGCTGCCCGTTTTATAACTCGCACCACTCCCATTCACCCATCACCCCTGTGCTCGCTGACCTACATTGGCTCCCGGTTAAGCAACGCCTCGATTTCAAAATTCTCATCCTTGTTTTCAAATCCCTCCACGGCCTCGCCCCTTCCCATCTCTGTAATCTCCTTCAGCCCCACAACCCCCCGAGATATCTGCGCTCCTCTAACTCTGCCCTCTTGAACATCCCTGATTATAATCGCTCAACCATTGGCGGCCATGCCTTCTTTTGGCTTGGCCCTAAGCTCTGGAATTCCCTGCCCAAACCTCTCTGCCTCTCTTTCCTCCTTTAAGACACTCCTTAAAACCTACCTCTTTGACCAAGCTTTTGGTCACCTGCCCTAATTTCTCCTTATGTGGCTCGGAGTCAAATTTTTTGCCTTTTAATACTCCTGTGAATCGTCTTTGGACGTTTTACGATGTTAAAAGTGCTATATAAATACAAGGGCCTAGAAATTCAGTTGTTTGCGCCAGCCGCTAGCGCCTTAGGAGGAGGAGAAGTGGGGCGCTAATCGGCTAGCGCCCGGGCGCGGCGCGATCTGCGCCTCTCGCGAACTTCAGTTAAGATTTAGCGGTGCCGCAAAACCTTTGCGCGCGCTCAGCTGCGTGCGCAGATCCTGACGTCATTTCATGGTGCAACGCCCTTTGTGCACCCCGAACCGGAAATTCAGTGGCGCCGGCCTATTGTGCACCTGGCGCCCCTAGCGACTGGTAGAGGGGAACGGTTCCCAGTCGCTGCGGGGCGCGCTAATTAAAGGGGGCTCCTCCTGCAGTATAAATGGCAGCCATTTTGCACCACTCCTTCTTTGTGAGAGACGGATCTTTGGAGAGAGACAAAGGTAGAGAGCTTTCTGGTTTGGCTCAACACTCGCACAGGTACTTGTGGCTTCAGGCCAGAGCTTTGCACTTGTCTTTAACTTCAGTGTCATAGCATTGATTGGAAACATATAATGGGGGCTGTAATGGGTGGAAACGTTGGGCTTCTCCATTGCATTCAAAGGGCTCAGAGACGCCGTCAGAGAGTGCCAGGCATGGCCAGACGGAGAAGGGCCAACAGGCGTCAGCAAAGGAGGCCTTACCCACCCAGGGTATACCGCCAGCAGTTCTCATATCTGAACATGTCTGAGGAGCAGTGTGTTTGGAGGCTGCGATTCAGAAGGGCGGTGGTCACCGAGATCTGCCACCTGCTTCGCGGAGATCTGCAGCCACAGCTGAGGAGCAGGATGTCTCTGTCAGTGGCAGTGAAGGTGACAGTGGCTCTCAACTTCTATGCCACCGGCTCCTTCCAATCCGCTACTGGGGACATTTCCAACATCTCCCAGTTCGCGGTACATTGCTGCATCCGCCAGGTGACCAATGCCCTTTTCAGAAGGAGACGTCAGTTCATCTCCTTCCCCATGACCGTGGACAAGCAGCAAGAGTGTGCAATGGGCTTTGCAGCATTAGCGGGCTTCCCCATGGTGCAGGGCGCCATTGACTGCACGCATGTAGCTTTGCGGGCACCTCTACAGAATGCCGAGGATTACCGCAATGGGAAGGGCTACCATTCGCTCAACGTGCAGTTGGTGTGTGACCACAGGCAGCTCATCCTAGCTGTCAATGCCCGCTTTCCAGGCAGCAGCCACGATGCCTTCATCCTGCGCCAGACTTCTGTGGCAGACATGTTCGAGGCCCAGTCTCACACACGAGGATGGCTTCTCGGGGACAAAGGCTATCCTTTGTGCACCTGGCTGCTGACCCCGCTCCGTGCGCCCAGCACCCCTACTGAAGAGGGATGCAATGACAGCCATCAAGCAACCAGGAACATCATTGAGCAAACAATCGGCGCGCTGAAGCAACGGTTCCGCTGTCTGGATCGTTCCAGGGGAGCCCTACAGTACTCGCCTGAGCGAGTCTCCCATTTCGTTGTCGTGTGCTGCATGCTGCACAACCTGGCTATCCGCAGGACTCAGCCACTGCCAGCAGAGATTGGAGGACCACCAGAGGAGGAGGAGGAGGAGGAGGACCAGCACGGGAGGGAGGCAGAAAGTGCAAGGACTGCTCATCGGCGGCTTATTGCAACTCGGTTCTAGGCCCCCTCTCAGGGAATGGCTTGTGCCAATGGCAGAAGATGAATGTGGCCGCTCCACAAGCCCTCAGCCAAGCAGGGCAACCAGGACTTCCAAAAGAAAACATGGACAGTGCGATTTAAGAATTTTTTTTACTGTGATACCTCTGTGCCCTTCCCACATGACAAACTAATGGAGAGAACCCCCCCCCCAAAAACACAAATACACCAGTCTCGGCCTTTATAAGTAAAACAAATACAGCAGTCTCGGCCTTTATGTATGAAACAAATACACCAGTCTCGGCCTTTATAAGTAAAACAAATATACCAGACTCGGCCTTTAAATATGAAACAAATACAGCAGTCTCGGCCTTTATAAATAAAACAAAACATTTGGCCACACCTTCTACTTTTTCCCCTGCGAGGGTGATCCGTTTCGCTGCCGTGACTGGCCCCTGCCCGCCCTGCAGCTCCTCCTCAATGGGACCCCAGTGGCTGCAGCAAGGCTGGGGGAAGGCTGCTGAGGGTCAGATGGTGAGACGGCAGATGCCCTTGGGGGTCGGCCTGGACCAGCTCTGGGCCTGGAGGGGCCGGCTGCTGACTGCTCCAACTCTGCTGGTGGCAGCTGCAACGGAAGAGTGACAGTGTTGGCTGCAGGAATGCTGCCAACCTGGCAGATCACAGGCACTCCCTGGTCGGCTGATACATTGGCACGTGCACGGGCCAGCACTGCAGCATGTGCAGCAATCTGCTGAGGCACAGACTGCTGGGATGCTGCGGCACGGCGAGTGCCCCGGAGATGCCTGGCCGATCCAGCGAGTGTGGCAGCAGTTAGTGCCCGTGTGGCCCTGGTCTGTGTCTGCATGACAGCAGCCAGTGAATGCACGGCACGACTGAGCACTTGGCTAGAAGCCGCCTGTGATGCAGCGAAGTCCTGCTGACTCCTAGCCTGTGCTGCCGCGACGTCCTGCAGACTCCTGGCCTGTGCTGCCCCAAATTCCTGCACACTCCTTGCCAGTGACTCTATGGAGTCAGGCATTCTTGCCACTGCAGCCATGAGCTCAGTGTGCCTGCGCTCAGCCTGGGCGCCCATTTCCGCTAGAAGCCGTACCTCCTCTGCGCTCACCGTAGCAGGACTGGAGGCCGCACTCACCCTCCGGGGAGAAGGCCGCCGAGCTTTCCCACCCCTCCCGCGTTGCTGCAGCCCGCTGGTCCCCGGAGCTTCACTATCCTCCGACCCTTCCCCCCTGCTCCCCTCCAGGGAAGATGTGTCACCATCATGGCCATGGGCTGCCTCGGCTGAGGGTGTCCCTGATGGGCTGGCTTCCTCTTCCTCTATGTCTGACTCGGGCACAGTGCCAGCTTGAGGGGCCGCCTCCTCACCTGGTGAGTCACCATCTGAAAGCAGGGAGGCACAAGAGTTGCTTTAGAGTGAGGACAGGGCGGCAGCGAGGAAGGCATGAGTGCTGCTGTGCACTGCATTGGTTCAATAGTGGCAAAGGATGCTGGTGTGAGGCGCAAGTGGGAAGAGAGAGGTCAAAAAGGTGATGACCTTACCATTGGTGCCCAGAACAGGGTCAGCATCTCCAGTGGCGACGGGGCCACTCAGCCGGCCTGCCATGATTCGCTCCACTCGCTGCTTGAGGTCGCTCAGCTGTTTCAGGTCAGGACGGCCTCCCCCGGTCTGTCGCTGCTGTCTTCTGTTATGCGCCCGCTTGGCCTGCAAGAGAAAGGACAGCCTCTAAGTACAGTGTCAAGCCCTGATCTTGCCCACACTGCCTCCCATGGTCGATTAGCCCTGACAGTGTCAAGCCCTGATCTTGCCCACACTGCCTCCCATGGTCGATTAGCCCCGACAGTGTCAAGCCCTGATCTCGCCCGCACTGCCTCCCACGGTCAATTAGCCCTGACAGTGTGTAAAGTCCTGAATGTGCAAGTGCTTTTCATGACAGTCCCATAGCTGCTGGATGAGGGCTGGCCATTAGGGCTTTCAGGCCCCTTTGGCCGTAAAGTGAGGTGCACATGCAGGGATGAGGAGGATACTGGAAAGGGTAATCACCCTGACAACCCGAGTGAGGTCGTTGAATTTTTTCCGGCATTGGGTTGGTGTCCTGCCAACCACGCTGTTGGACGTGACCCTGTTTTCCACATCCCTCCATGCTTTCCGATATTCGGCGGGCAGCGGCCTCCTGCCACCCTCAGGGAAGAGGATATGGCGCCTGCGGTCCACTGCGCCAACCAGCAGCCTCAGGTCACCCTCGCCGAAACGCTGCGCTCTCTCCCTGGCCTTCTCCATTCTCCTGGGCGTGGAGCAGTTCCAGAAGCAGTGTTCAGGCCTTACCTTAGGGTTGCAGTGTGCAGGGCGTGGCAGCCAAACAATTCCACCCTCCCCCTTTACGTGCTGACCTGCGCCTGACTGTCTGCCCTCAATGAGCAACTTGCCACACCTGCGCTGCGCCCGCCTTCGGTGTTTGCACCCCAGATCGTCGGCTTAGCACCTAATGATAGTCGTGCATCGCCTGCTTTAGCAACCTCTTGGGGCGATGCAACTGAATATCGGCGAAGGTGGCGCTAAGTTGCGCCGGGCGCAAAAGTTAGCGAACGCCATGCTGCAGCGCCCCAAACGTGGCTATACTGAATTTCTAGGCCAAGGTGTTGTTGTGCAGTGTCAACACAGCTTTATGAAAGGGAAATCATGTTTGACAAATAACTAGTATGACAGATGAGGGGGAACCAGTGGACGTGGTGTATTTGGATTTTCAGAAGGCATTCAATAAGGTGCCACACAAGAGGTTATTAAACAAAATTCAGGCTCATGGGATTGGGGGTTATTTATTAGCATGGATTAAGGATTGGTTAATGGACAGAAAACAGAGAGTAGGAATAAACAGGTCATTTTCGGGTTGGCAGGCTGTAACTAGTGGGGTACCACAAGGATCAGTGCTTGGGCCTCAGCTATGCACAATCTACATCAATGACTTGGATGAGGGGACCAAATGTAATATATCCAAGTTTGCTGATGATACAAAGCTAGGTGGGAATGTAAGTTGTGAGGAGGATGCAAAGAGGCTGCAAGGGGATATAGACAGGTTAAGGGACTGGGCAAGAAGATGGCAAATGGAATATAATGTGGAGAAATGTGAAATTATCCACTTTGGTAAGAAAAATAGAGTATTTTTTAAATGGTGAGAGATTGGGAAATGTTGGTGTTTAGAGGGACCTGAGTGTCCTTGTATACGAATCGCCAAAAGTTAACATGCAGGTACAGCAAGCAATTAGGAAAGCAAACTGTTTATTGACCTTTATTACAAGAGAATTTGAGTATAAGGGTAAAGATGTCTTACTGCAATTATATAGGGCTTTGGTGAGACCACACCTGGAGTATTGTGTACAGTTTTGGTCTCCTTACCTAAGGAAGGATATACTTGCCATAGAGGGAGTGCAACAAAGGTTAACCAGACTGATTCCTGGGATGGGGGAACTGTCCTATGAGGAGAGATTGAGTAGACTAGGCCTATATTCTCTCGAGTTTAGAAGAATGAGACGTGATCTCATTGAAACATACAAAATTCTTACATGCTTGACAGGATAGATGCAAGGAGGATGTTTCCCCTGGCTGGGGAGTCTAGAACCAGGGGTCACAGTCTCAGAATAAGGGGTCGGCCATTTAGGACTGAGATGAGGGTGGTGAATCTTTGGAATTCTCTACCCCAGAGGGCTGTGGAGGCAGAGATCGATAGATTTTTGAATATTAAGGGAATCAAGGGATATGGGGATAGTGCAGAAAAGTGGAGATGAGGTAGAAGATTAGCCATGATCTTATTGAATGGCAGAGCAGGCTCGCAGGGCTAAATAACCTACTCCTGCTCTTATTTCTTAAGTTCTTATGACCTGAAACAACATGTTCAATCACAAACATCTTGGCCTTTGTCAAAGATTGGCTATCCATTCAATATTGATATATGGCTGTTGATCTAATGTAATTATGAGAGATGCAATCATCTACAGCCTTTTGTTTCTGTATAACTTCAGTGGGGTTTTATTGATATTTATGTGTAAACTTACCTGAGAAAGCAGTCTAGTGTCAGTAGGGCCTAAATTTAACATTGTTGCTCCTGTTTTAGACCCATAAACCAATTTAACAGTACCAAGGCCCACGCCCAATCTGAAAGGTAGAGCCTTTATTTTAAGGTGGCCCTGGCGTATACTTCAGACACAGATTCTTAAATTTGTTTTCCCTAGTGCGATGGGAGAGAGGCGATGTCAGTGCTAAGGGTATGGAGTTCGAGGTGGGGGCCAAAGACGATGGCTTCGGTCTTCCCAACATTTAGCTGGAAGAAGTTATGGTTCATCCAAGACTGGCACCAATCTCCTCTTGTCTGACGTAAACCATTTTTGCCACCCAAGAAAGATTAAATTCATGTTATTTGTATGGTACAGGAATCCCGCCCCCATCGCGGTTTTGCCATACGCGGATTTCAAGTATACATGGTTTCCTCTCTGCGACAAATTTTGCCAACCGCGGCAGTGAATGTTGCGTATACGCAGTTTTTATTTTTCATGTTTCACAGGTCGCGCTTCCAAACACGAGACTCCATTCATCCGCGCCGCTCTTTTGAGCATATTTACTACCAGGCGTGGTCTCGCTCCACTCGTGGTAATACTGTGTGTGTGTGTGTGAACGTCGTCTCGTTGCTACCCATTTTGCCTTTAATTACAGTATTGTTCTGTTTAGCCCTTAATCATGGCCCCTAAGCATAATCTCAGTGGTAAAGGTGAAACAATAGCGAAAAGGGCAAGGAATGTACTAACCTTAGATAGGAAATTAGATGTCGTTAATAGGCTTGCCCGTGGTGAAAGTACAGCGTCGGTTGGACGACTAATGGGGGTTAACGAGTCCACCATTAGAACCATAAAAAAAGTGTCGATAAGGGCTAGTATTGCAGGTGGCTCTTTGAAAAGTGCTAAAGTGTCGTTTATGCCATGAGACCATAAGCTTGAAAAATGGAGAAGGCACTTAATATATCTAGTTGGAAGACCAGGACCAGAAAAAAGTGAATATTAATTCTGCATGGGTACGTAAGAAGGCCTTTAGTATCTACAAGCATCTTACTGTGGCTGTCGGGGAAAGTGTAGATGACATAAAGTTTCAAGCGAGTAAGGGCGGGTTGGAGAATTTTTAGCAGAGGTTCGCCTTGACTAACCTCAAGGTTGTGGGGGTATCACGAGGCCGCTGCCAAGTTCCCGGAAGAGCCGAAGAAGTTAATCGCTGAGAAGTGTTACCTGCCGAAGCAGGCATTTAATGCGGATGAGACTGGTCTCTTCTGGAAGCAGATGCCTTCCCGAACTTTCATCGCGAAGGCTGAGAAGCATGCTTCGGGATTCAAGGTGGCTAAGGGTAGGGTGACCCTTTTCCTTTGTGCTAACGCCGAGGGAGACTGTTTAGTGAAGCCGATGCTGCTCTACCGCTCTCCTAATCCCCACGCTCTGAAGGGCAGAAACAAAAACTATCTCCCTGTCTTTTGGCGTTCTAACCGCAAGGCGTGGGCTACTGCTGCAGTCTTCATGGACTGGTTTCAAAACTGTTTTGTGCATGATGTGGAGCGGTACCTTGCGAAAAAAAATCTGGCTTTCAAGGTCCTACTCATCCTCAACAATGCCCCTGGCCACCCGCTGGCACTCCAATTCGCCCACCCTAATACTGAAGTCGTCTTCTTGCTTCCCAACATGACTTCACTCCTTCAACCCATGGACCAAGGTGTGATAGCCACCTTCAAGGCATACTACATACGATGCAGCTTTGACCGCATGATGGAGGCGATGGAGGATGACGCAACACTGACGGTGAAAACTTGTTGGAACGATTACACCATCGCTGACTGCATCACCAACATAAAAGAATCGATGGATGAACTGAAGAGGATGACAATCAACGCCTGCTGGGGTAAACTTTGGAAGGAGGCAGTGAATGACTTCCGAGGCTTTCTACAGTTGATGCTGAAGTTCAGCGCATTGTGAAGGTTGCGCGACGTTTGGGAGGCGAGGGGCTGGCCAACATACAGCCTGATGACGTCGAGGAGCTCCTTGAGTTGCACGGCGAGGAGTTGATGGAGGAGGACCCTGATGAGCTGATACAGCATTCTAGTGAGGCAGAGGACGAAGACGAGGATATGGTGGAGAAGTCAAAGATGACAAGTGCCAAACCTTAGCAAGGCAATGCTCCTTACTACTAATCTCTCGGACCTCTTTATGGAAATTGACCCATTCTTGAAGCGTAGTTTAAAATTCAAGCGAGGTTTGGGGGATTTAATGAGACCATACAAGCAGGTCCAGAAAGATATTCAGAAAAGAATGAGTCAACCATCCATCGCAGAATTCTTTAAGAAACCGCCCAGTTGATGACCCAGTTGCATCAACCAGCCATGATGTCGCTTCTCCGCATTCACCCCCCTTGATTGATGATCTTTTTTATTGTCCTATTTAAAATAAAGCAACTTACTTAGGCTCTGACGAGTGTAATTGTGGCCACGTTCCCCCTAACCCCATTTTTCCCATAAGGTCTTATATTTGCCAACTGTGGTTTTACCAACCACGGGGGTTTTCAGGGACGTATCCCCCACGGTTGGGGAGGGATTACTGTAATTTCCTTCACCCTTATGCCGAGTGATTTACTGTACTATACATGTAAAACCAGAATTCATCAATGTTTGATTATTCGCCAGTTTCCATTATCCAATAGGGGAGGTTCCCTCCATTATGGCAGATAATAGAGGTTACACTGTATTTTAAATTGCTCTTGGGTACAAAGGTAATAAATCACATAGACAATACAATCCTACAAGCTATTTATACTTTGTGAATGATGTTGAAAATGACTGAGATCGTGGGATGTTAAACGTGTCTAAGAACATACTGCCCATCAATGCCCAGAGTTTTCATATAGTGAGGAATATGGAAAGCAGTGTAAAATCCTCCCACAATCTGAGTCAAGTAACATCAAATTTAGAGAAAGAAAAGTTTATTGTACCACTTTCAGAGCTCGCTATTGAAGCTCAATTATGAACGTACTGCAAAAGTTAGTTAACACTGGCTGTTAGTACTTCCTAGTTCAGCCTGTCATCAGATGTCAACAGAAAATTGTGTCAACCTTCACTATAATACCAATAGAGAAAACTAATTAAAAAGCTTGTAAGATTATACTAGTACTTCAATTTCCAAATCTGATTAAGTGTCCTGTATGAACTACTAATTACAATAATCTTATTAAAAAGATTCCACACCGGTGCATTTACAGCCATCAGATAAAATTAATAGCTGCTTTTATCTAATGTTAAAAAGAGGGGAAAAAAATCATTCTTATTTATTCTACTTTACTCTATTCTTAGCAAATTAGTCTGAATAAATTTTTACTTCCATTAACCCTTCGAGAACTGGAGTAATATTTTTGCATCATGTCCAAAAACAATGTAAGATTCACATTTGTCAAATTAGTTAAAGTGTGGATAGTGTTTAGTATCGAGATCACTTTTTAAAAACAAGAATCTTACTTGCAATTTTTAATCATAGAACACTTTAGAGAAAAGTGATTTACTTGGTACAAACTAAAAATCTCAGCTCTAAAAGGGTTAATGGTGAAGGTGGTCTAATGTAATTAGCAATCACAGCCCAGCTCTTACACTTAAAACAACTGTTGCATCACAAATTAATAGGAAGCCCCTAGAATTCTATCTTCATCAATTTAGGGGGAAATTTGAAGTCACAAAGATCAGACTGTGCTGCTTGAAAGCTGTAATGCTTCATTGATTCAGTACGATCACTTTTAAGAATTTCCCATCCAAAAATCATCTCTGTAATTTGAGCTGCGTCTAAGATGTTCTATTTTCAATGTGAAAGATCAGGAGTATTTTACATAACGCGAGAGCTTACACAGTTTGCTGACAATCGTTTTGTGACTCTAGTTCAACTCGGAGAAAACAGTAATCAGTGTCACAAAACTAATGTCCGTATGGTTTGTAAAGACATATCTGTAGGATCCTGATCCTGAACAGAAAAAGTAAAGCTGCAATGCCCCACAACTGGCCTCAGAGAACATTTTTTTGCATGATTTGTGTACATCACTGATCTCACGTTCTGTCCCTGGGATCTGGTTCTGTAATTTTCAGGAACCCAGAAGTGAAGACTGGAGGTCAGTGTGTGCCTGTGTACATAAACCATATATCCCTGAAATTGATCTGCCCTGCATAAACTTGAATATTTTCATAGCAGTTTGTGCCACAAATAATATTTTGAATGAACGCTCTTCCGCAGCTCTTGCTTGTATCTCAGATAAAAAAACATTGAAGGATGATGGAGCACTTCAGCTTTAAATGTCCTAAAAATAGACCACACTGATCTTTAGTGAGTCAAATATTTTCATTCTTAACTTAAGGACTGCAATACTAATTTAATGGAGAATTTCAACTTAAATCTATAGAATGGACACTATATTTTAATATAGCACGCAAAGTGTTTATGTAACCCTTCAGGTTCTAGCTAAGGAGCGAATTCTGGTGCAATGCTCAATGGAACGTTGCCTACTGAACATTTATTACTGATTATTCCAATAACCTCCCATCAACCAGGAGTTTTTAAAGGGCCATAACGTCACAATGATTTATCTGATCCAACAGTAAAACACCTGGGATGTGAGAAATGGAGTTGTATGGCAACAGTGCATTTCACCGTTTATAACGGTAAGAACTTACTTATATAATTCGCAGATTCTACGAAGCCAACACCAAATATCTAGTAAAAATCTCCGAAATCAACTTATTGTAATACTTCTTCACTATGGTGAAAGTATTAGACAGTTAGGCAAAGAACAATAAAGCAGTTATTTCAAACCTATACAACTATCAAGAGCCTAGTTTAAACTGCCATTTCTTAGTCCACTTTACTGACTGACTGAGCTTCAAGTCTCCAGTCAAAGCAATGATTTAATAATTCAGGTCCATCTACTATAAATTATTTGTGGTGTGTTAATACTGATGCTTCTGGTTTTGAAGGAAGGCAAAAATTATATTTTTAAAACTGATTAGCAAGTACATGCAAAGGTATTTTTAACGTGTATCACTAAAAGATTTAAATTCTGTAAAAGAGATGATGCTAGCACAGAAATTTACTGCATATATACTACAAATGTAACTTAATAAGTATCAAAACTTTGAAAATATTCCCTTCAGATTTGTTTTACCAAACATTTTCTGCTGTCAGTGGGAAAGTATTCCAGATCAATTTCATATCCTCATAAAATAGGCAATAAGCCTCATTTTCTGTGATCACAGCCTTTGTTTATGCAATGCAAAACAAGATTACATTTTTTGCATAGTTCCATAAAAAAACAAATGAGTACTTTGTTATTTACGAACTATATACTGATGGAATTTACATCTCTAGACAAGGCACTGCTGGAGTAAGTGCTTCTTAATTAGTTTTCATCCAAGATAAAGTGATTTCCACCAACACTGGATTTGTATGACTATTGAAGAAATAAAGGATATCACACAGTCGCATTGAACCACATCACAGAAGGTTATTTCTAAAATGATTTTGAAGATCTTTCTCATGAGAAAAATAACGTTTGTAATTTACTGATATTAATATGACGTACATTGTGGTTTTCAGTAGTTTGAAATGGAAAATTGCTTTCTCTTTCCTTTCCTGTACAATGTGGCCTGCTTAATATCACTTTTTTTTTGAAAGATGAAAAGAACTCGCATTTATATGGCGCCTTTCACGACCTCCGGACATCCCACAGTGCTTTACAACCAATTAAGTACTCATGAAGTACTTTCGAAGTGTTGTCACTGTTTTAATGTAGGAAACACGGCAGCCAAATTACGCACAGCAAGCTCCCACAAACAGCAATGTTATAATGAGCAGCTAATCTGTTTTTTTTTAAATGAGGGGTAAATATTGTCCAGGACACCAGGGAGAAGTCCCCTGCTCTTCTTCAAGGTGGGATCTTTTACGTCCACCCGAGAGGGCAGACGGCGGCCTCAGGTTAACGTCTCATCTGAAAGACAGTATGCAAAACTATTTTTATTCAATGTGATAATTATTTCAAAATATGGTTAAAATTGATATACAATGTTAGTCCATGATCATTAAAGAGCAGGACCCCGAAAATCTGTATCTTCGGTGTGTGTCCGTCAGAACCTAGGATGGGATCTGGATATATTGGGCCGCAGCCTTGCATGAAAATATCCGTCTGTTCCAAACATGGCAATTGGCATGGGGTGGGAGGGGTGGAAGGCACCAGGGCGGACTCAGGGGCTCCAGGAGATCCCACACCTAAGGTAGTCACTGAGATCCATTACAGGGTCGGCTTGGTTAGACCAGGCATACTTTCCCGGTCACCAGCAGTTGCTGAGCCCACCTGAGGGCCCAGGCTGGGATCATAGCCTAGACTGCTGAAGATCTGGGAGTAACTTTTTCTTTAATGGGGTGGCATTTATGAGGAGGGGGTGGAGGGCACTAGCCCCCGCCCTGCATTGACTTGGGAATATTTGGTCAGACCTTCTGGCCTTCCTAGAATGGCAAGGTAAAAAGGGAACCTCCCCCGAACCCCAGAAAGTCTGCTGTGGTCAGCTGCAGAGGTTCCCAGTGGGTCCAAACCTGGTGTAATTGCAGGCATCACCAATTCACAGGGTCCAGATTTTCTACCCATCCACCTGCACACTGTAACTTGTTAATTCGACCTGAATTTTACTCTTGATGGGTAGTACCAGGATAACACTTGAAATAAGTCTGCTGGCAGTAACTGCCGATATTTGAGTATTTAAATGTTCACCTAGCTGCCTTAGAATCATAGCGTAGAAACAGGCTATTCTCTCCATCAAGTCTGTGCCAGTGTTATTCTTCACGAGCCATCTACTCATCCCACTTCCCTGCTCGCATTCCATATCCTTTAATTTTTCTCTCTTTCAAGCAACTATCCAATATCTTTTAAAAGAATTTATGGACTCTGCAAAGTCTCAATAAAGGTTTATGGCCAAGAATTCCACATACTAATTATTATCTATGTAAAGACATTTTACTAACCTCCCATTTAGCTCTGTGTGATCATCTTAAATTTGTGCCATCTTGTTACAAGCTCACTGAATAGTGGATGTATTCTGTCAATGTTTATCTTATCATAAACCTTCATAATCTTGAAGATCACTAACAGGTCACCTCTGAACATTCTCAATTCTGGCGAGAAAAGTCTTAACTTCTCCGGGCTCTCTTCATAGCTTGAACTTACTCTGCATCTTTTCTATTGCTCTTATATTTTTCCAATAATAGGGTACCAAAAGCTGTACATAATATTCGAACTGCAGCCTAAGATTTTGTACAATTTTAACACTAACTCTTTACTTTTTTATTCTATGCTTTAAGCTACAAAACCAAGGATTCCTTTGTCTTTTTTAATTGCTTTATCTACTTTTGTTGCCACTTTTAATGACCTGTGTATCAGTACGCCACATGGATCCTCTACTTCATTTAAAATCTTAATTTCAGGTGTGTTTCTACATTCAATTGCATCTACCACCTATTTGCCCATCTTGCTAGCCTGTCTATGTCCTCCTGCAGCTTTTCGCAATCATATATCATAATTTGGCATCATAAACAAATTTCCATATTGTTCCTTCAATTTCTGTAGTAAATAAAAGTGGACCCAACAAGTACTCAGTGGAAGACTCATCACCACCCCTTTCCATTCTGATAAACTTCATTTTACCGTTACTCTTTGCTTCAGCCCTCCAACCATCTACCTATCCATGCGGTCATATTTCACTTAGTTTCACATGTCAATGGGCCAAAACATGCTGGAAAAATAACAGCATGTTAATGGCTATGCAAATCGGCCAGCAAGTTCAGAGGATTGAGAGATATGCCAAGAGTTGTGAATCTCCAGAACTCGCTGGTCGATTTACACCGCTCCACCGTTTGCTTTGCACTAATGGCATCTCGCGCCATTAGCCTCCCTGTTATTTTTAAGAATTTGTCCGATTTGCACATTAACTGCTGATTAAACGCGCTGCAGAAAGTTATGCCTGGTAATTAAGAGTGTAAGCACCCTTTTAATGACATGATAATTGTTAATGCAATGCCAATCAACCTCTCTGACCCAGAAAGGGAACAATTTGAACTGTTGAATCTCATTCCTGCATGTAGTAAATTATTTTTAGAGATTTAAAACATTTAACATTTTATGTTTTTCTTTCTTTTCCTTTCTGTCTCTATTTTTTCTTCCTTTCGTTCTCTTTATTTCTCTTTTTATACCTGATTCGACTCAAATTTGCCCACTCTAATTCACCCTCATTTTCCGCCAATCCTCTATTTCTTTCTCAATTCTTAAATCTCATTAGTTAAGGAGATAGATGGTTGAGCCCGTCATTCACTAAGGTCCAAGATGCGCCATTGCCTGCGCCACACCGTTATCTGGTTACACTGCCAGCAAGTTATGGCGCAATTTTTTTTCAAGCAGAACGGTGCAGGAAAAAGTTTAACTAACGGTGTATGCTGCAAGAAGTCCCTCTCCAGCAAAATTTGGCCCATTATCTTTGCCATGTCTAATATGTCATACCTTGTCAAAAGCTTTTTAAAAATTCATATAAACCACATCCACTGCATTTCCTTTATCCATCATCCCTATTTTCTATTTATTATTAAAAATCCTGTGTACGTGTGTAATTCCTGTCCAGCATCCAGTTGTCATGATGGTTATTTCATGTTTTTAATGTCAACATAGACACTGCCTACGTAAATAATGAAATTGTGTAGGTAAACACTTGTCTGTAACAATGCAGTTGCAGGCTTTGACCATTAGGTGATGTCTTGGAATGTATTTTTGAAATCTCTCTTCCAACTCCATCAGCATCTTGCACAAAAAGCTTATTTTCATCTACTGACAGTGGGAAATGCCACAGGAAATTTAGTAATTTCTCTAAAGAATTCTACAAGTTTGGTCACGTACGACTTGCCTTTTAGAATGCATCAGCTGTGGCTCAGTGGTAGCACTCTTGCCTCTGAGTTAGAAGGTTGTGGGTTCAAGTTCCACTCCAGGGACTTGAGCACAAAATCTAGGCTGACACTCTGATGCAGTACTGAAGGAGGTGCCATCTTTTGGATGAGATGTTAAACCTACCCTCTCAGGTGGATGTAAGGGTAAGGTAAGGTAAGGTAAGGTAAGAGAGCTCGCTCTGGTGTCCTGGCCAATATTTATCCCTCAACCAACATCACTAAACAAATTTTCTGGTCATTATCACATTGCTGTTTGTGGGACCTTGCTGTGTGCAAATTTGCTGCTGCATTCCCTACATTCCAACAGTGACTACACTTCAATAGTCCAGTACTTGGCTGTGAAGCACTTTGGGATGTTCTGAGGTCCTGAAAGGCGCTATATAAATGTAAGTTCTTTCTTTGTTTCTTGCCTTTTAGAAATTACCAATTAAAATTTACCAGCAGCTTAAGTAAGACTAACTGGCTTACAATTTCCTGGCTTATTCCCTGTCTCCTTTTTTGAAGAGAGTATTCACATTTGTCCTCTGGCACAATTTTTCTTTCCACATAACTGTAGAAAATTATAGTCAGAGCCTCTGCTATTTCTTCCCTAGCTTCTCTCAGACTTCATGGATGTAAACTGGTATTAAGTCCCAGTGATTCGTCTATCTTAAGCTTGAGTAACTTCCTTAGTACCATCTTTCCTTGAATAATAACCTCCACTAATTGTTCTATATCCACCTCTAGTGGTTCTACAATTTCACTGTTCACCTTCTCTGTGAAAACTGAAGCATAGTACATATTTAATATTTCTGCCATTGCCTCAATCTCCACTAGTTATGTTAAACTTGTATAGTGCACAGTTCTGGGCGTCACATTGGAGAAAGTGCAAATAAATGAACAAAAATGATACCAGAACTGAGAGGTTATACCCATCAGTAAAGATTGAACAGGCTGGGGCTCTTTTCTCTAGAAAAAGAGAAAGCTGAGGGGTGACCTGACAGAGATCTTTAAGATTATGAAAGGGTTTGATAGGGTCGGTGTAGAGAAGATGTTTCCACTTGTTGCGGGGGTGGGAACCAAAACTGGGGGCCATAGATATAGGATAGTCACTAATAAATCCAATAGGGAATTCAGGAGAAACTTCTTTACCCAGAGAGTGGTTATAATGTGGAACTCAGTACCGCAAGGAGTAGTGGCAAATAGCACAGATGCATTTAAGGGAAAGCTAGATAAACAAATGAGGGAGAAAGGAATAGAAGGACATGTTGATGGGGTTAGATGAAGTAGGGTGGAAGGAGGCTCGTGTGGAGCATAAACACCGGCATGGACCTGTTGGGCTGAATGGCCTGTTTCTGTGCTGTAAATACTATGTAATTCTATGTAATACCAGAATGTCTCCTTCATCCCTCTATCTATTACTGTACTACCAATATGACTATAAAAAGCTTTTTTATTACATGATATGTTCTTCTTTCATACCCTTAATGTTTCTATCATCCCTTTTTGTAGCTTTCCTATGTTCTTCCTGTTTGTCCTGCCCTTTTTTATTATCTGCTATTGAAGTAGCAAATGCTTATTTTTACTTTCAAATTTTATCTATCTCCCTATTTATTCATGGAACCCCAGCCTTTGCTACAGGCTCTTTGGGGGCAAAATTGGATGCTAACGGGGCGCAAATTGCTTTGCGACCGGGCGCGGCACTGACATCGACTCCCGCCATATTCGTCAGGAGTTTTGCGGTGGTGCTACAGCGTTGCGCCCCGATCTCCTTTGGCTGGAGATTGTGACATCATCGCCGTGTGCATCGCCCCAGACCCGAAATTGACTTCCGCCCCCCTGTAGCAGCGCCGGTCGAAAACACAGACAGCTGCAGGAGGTGTGTATCGGGCGGCCGGCCGCTTTGGGTGTGGGGGGGGGGGGGGGGGAGCGATGATTAAAGGCGAGGTAAAAGAAAAAATTACCTTTCATGTTCCAGTATTTTTTGCAGGTTCCTGCCTGTGATCGAACAGCCTGGCACTCTGCTTGAATGCCGGTCTGATCGCGCGGGATCGCGGCTGCCTTGGTGGTCCAGGTAGGTACTTTTTATATTGCAGAGCCTGCAGCGATGGCCCTTCCCTTTAAGGGAGGGAAGGAGCCTTTGAACGCGGCAGTGCTGCACGGCCCAGTGTGCAGTGTTGCTGAGGTCTCCGCCCCGCCTGCTGCCGATTGCACCCCAAGGAGGAAGTGGAACTTGATTTAGCACCCCACTTCCTTCTTGGAGTGCAAACGGCGAATTTTTCATAAGTTTGAAATCGTTAGCGCCTGGCCAAACGGGGTGATAGTGAATTTTTCCCCCTTTACATCTTAATGAAGTTTGGGGGGGGGGGGGGGGGAATGTTAACGTAACCTGTTGGCCGGGAAACGGGTGGGTTCAGGTCAGTTGCTCATTTTACACCAGCCCAATTTTGCTCTCTGTTGACTTCAACACTCTCCAACCTGAAGCTGCCCATTTCTTATCGAGCAGGCAATGTTAAAAACACCACCACACAAACAACTCCTCTTAATTCAAAGTCATACGCACCTCCATTATTCAGTAATTTGAATAAAACAATTTTAAATTAACCAGAGTACTTTATACTTGATTTGTACCATTTCCGTCGCCAATTTAAATATTTCCTATTGCTGACCTGGAGGTCTATTTGCCAATTTTTTCTTCCACTTAATCTTATCTTAGCCTTATTTTCCAGTCAACTTTTCTTATTCTATTCTTAAACTGAATCTAATTGTGTTGTGGTTACTGCTTCCCAAGTATTTCCTTGCTTTTCGGTGACTGACTTGCTCCACCTCATTCTAAAGCTACAGTACCTCTGTTCAGAACCAGTGCCGACAGAGAATTCTTTATCTTTGCACCAGCAGTGAGGTGGATGTGATCTTCAATGTTAAAAATATATTTGCTATCCACTTACATACAAGCTGGAAACACGGCTGTAGTCCCATCCTCTGACGGCAGAACTCCAGTTATGTCGTAAAAAAGAAAAAAACTTAAATCATTAAGTAACTTAGGGGGGAAAATTTGGTATCGACCATTTTGGGGCGCTAACATCGCCTGGGCGCTAACTTTAACGCTGGCGACCGCGAAATTGAGTTTTAGCGCCCCAAGTGGGAAGGGGAGCGCTAAATTAAGCGCTACACACTTCTCTTAGGGCGCTAACGTCGGAGAGCGTGGAGCTACCTTCAGAGTGCTACTCAAGTTCCGGTGCTATCAATTAGGAAGTTGTCAGACAGACTCGCGCCTTCCAGTTCTTAAAGGGGAGGTTCAATCATGCTGCACAGCCTCACTCGGATCATTGCTGCTTGTGAACTGGGCCTGCAAGGAGCTGCAAGCCTTCACTCAAAGAAGTCATGGCTGATCAGAGGCCCAGAGAGAGAGCTCACCGGTTCAGCGACCACGCTTTGGAGGTTCTGGTCGCGGCCGTGGAACGCCGACGGGCAGTGCTCTTCCCAGACACTGGCAGGAGGCCATTTCCACAGGCCTTTAGGAGAATGTGGAGGGATATCGCCCAGGACGTGTTGGCCAGAAGTGTAGTCCCCAGAACTCTCACCCAGTGCCGGAAGAAGTTCAACGACCTCACTCTGTGGTCAGGGTGAGTACATGCTTCAAAAACCTCTGCATGCCATCATCTCAACCTCACTCTGTGCACACAGCTCTGTGACCACCTCCTTGTTAAAGTAGAGCCTTCTAAGGCACTGCTCCTCTGCGAGATGAATGTAGGAGAAGTGCTCCCGGAAAACCCTGGGAGGACAAGGTCTCATGTTGCGAGGTCTGTCGGCCCTCCTTCTACCTCTGGCCACATTTGGCAATCTCTGTCTTTGCATCTGTTGCCTCCGACATAGTTGTCGGAGGGCAAGGTGGAGTGCCAGTACAGCCCCCATAAATGAGAAAAGAGGACGTAGAAATGTTCAGAGCAATACAAGTGAAGAAACTGTTAGAGCAGCAACAAAGCAAAAATGGAGAAACTGTGAACGCAGCCAAAACGCTATCTGACAAGCCAGCAATGAATCTGACCTCCCAATGAACTGATAAGTGATCCCTTTAAATAGTAGCCCCGGAGCGGCAATCACAGGTATCAACAACTGCTATTTCTGTCGTTCTGAGCGCCAGGCGGAAAGTCAGGGGAAGCGACTGAATTTCGTATCCGGGGCGCTAACAAGCCATTGCACACTCATTGACGTCACGGTCTGAGCGGTGCTAGAGGGCCAGGCGCTAAGTGTTAACGCCGGCGCTAAATGCCGACTGAAGTTCGCGGGCGACATTGGAATCACTGCACACGGGCGATAAGTTACCGAATTAGAGACTTGAAATAATGCTGTTAACACCTTTCTGAAAATAGTGGACAGGAAATTCATTTGTGGGTTAACGTCCCCGTTAAAATAGCAGGCTCAGGAATTTTCTATGAAATTTCAAGGTAGTACTGTCAGAAAATAGCTTCTACATGATTTTATTTAATTAGCCAAGGAAAGTCCCAGGGTAATTGGTTACACTTAAAATCACACAAGATCAATATTTTAACCTGACAAACAAGATTGATTCCAAACCAGTTCTACTGACAATACAGGATAACTGTCCATATAAGAATGAGATTTATTGGTCAACACTGCTGTACACTAATATGATCATAAGGATGTTGGTAGTAATGATCAAAAATGTAAGTGGAAAATTTATTGGATTTGCATCTAACGAGATTTTTTTTGTCTGGGGCACTGTACATATTATGGTCTGGTACTAGCTTTAGAATATTAAGATTAGATTAGATTTCAACAGCCCAAATGAGACAGTTTTTTTTCCTGAACAAATATGTAATTGAAAACATATAAATATAGGAGCAGATTTTCCTGGGGACTTGTGCTGTTGTAGGGACCTTTGAATGGTGCAAAGAGGAAATTATGGAGTAAGTGACGCCTTCACACCATTAATTATGCCACTCCATATTTTCCTTGGACTTTTGCACAGCTCCACCGTTACCCTCATCGAAAGCAGTTAGAAGGCAATTATCATAGCTCCGCACCCAATTAAATAAATGGCGGTCACGATTTTGTTGCATTTAAGCCAGTTTTCGCACCACTGCCACTTAGACTTAAACTTAAAAATAATGGTCCAAATGGCCTGGCAGTAGCGTGATTTATTGCTCCATGATCGGGTTTAAACTCCCAGTTGTTAAAAATATATTACTGTTGCAAAGATTAAACAACTAGGACCTTTGAGTATCCACTTCCTGCACCTGGGATTTTCAATTTTAATACTGCCACACCATATATCCGGTGTCCATTCAATTTCTGAGATCATTTTCAGAATTTAAATGACAATGTTTTCCCACAGTGCTCAGCCTCACGAAAGCCACTAACATGACAAACATATATTTTCTAATAACTCTAATTTGCTTATTAATCACCATTGTTTCAATCAGTTATGTATGAATTGATTTACACGTACATCAAAAAACATTGCAAGCCCATCTACTCAGCATGTCATTATTTACATTTTTGCTGTCCACAAAAATTTGTGGCCTACAGTCTCACTGTAACCCAGAACTTTTCAATAAGTTCAAAGTTAAAGGTTAGCTTGCTTAGCTTATTTTATGCCCTCGTAATCCGTGAAAATAAGTCAATAATTTTTTTATTCCTAAATTATTAATAATTTATCATGTAGTGACTCGGAGTGGCCTGAATTCATAGATCACACACAGCAGTGAAACTGACAAAAAAAAATCTCGAAACTCAAAGAGGGCCACGACAGCCGAATATAATTGTAGATTCAAATTTATTTAAGAAGTGACATTTCCACTTACTGAAGCCCTTCTGTGGCTCTGGATGGTGACTGTGCCCTCACTTTAGCTCTTAGATGGGCGCTGAGTGCCTGATTCGCCGGTACGCTTGCTGGGGTCTATTCTACTTAGAAAACCAGCAAAATCTGGAGCAAGTTACCAACGGCGAGAGCATCGTGCTGGACGGCGAGATTTATGGTGAACGCCGCCAACCTCGCTGTTGTGGGAAAATCTGGGCCCTAGATAGACTGTCTACATTGTATGGTCGTCTTCATTATTTGAGTGACATGTGACTTCCACACACTGCAGAATGAACCCTAGGTTGATTGTTTTTTTTGGGAAACCACGTGCTTAGCAAGCGCATAAAAATGTCGTGGTGATGTTGGAGTTAGGTGATGCCTCATGTGGTCTACTTCAGCCCTTTATAAACTCCAAGATCTCTGCCAGTTCATTTTTACCTGAAGCTAAATTGAAACTAAATAACTTGCAATACCCTTAGCCGCTAAAATGTCTCTGCAATGCCCGAGAGGATTGTTGGGTGGAATTGTGTTGTGTGGAGGAAGCATGTTATTCAAAGAATGAAGGCCCATGGTCTGTATTCTATCTTCCTTCTTCATTTAAGCATTCTCCACCTGTGTGATGGGATTTCCATGCTGGGAAAGAACCTGGAGAACTGACAAATTTGTGAATAAGCATGTTGCACAAGTGCTCTGACAACT
Source organism: Somniosus microcephalus (assembly GCF_052327205.1). Lineage (NCBI taxonomy): Eukaryota > Metazoa > Chordata > Chondrichthyes > Squaliformes > Somniosidae > Somniosus > Somniosus microcephalus. The sequence continues at coordinate 48,787,320 of NC_140994.1, read as the reverse complement.
TCTTACATAGAACTAGATATAGTATTACATACATTTCACAGCTCAGAAACAGGCCATTCAGCCCAATAGGTCTATGGCGATTTTTATCCTCCACACGAGCCTCCTCCCACCTTATTTCATCTCAACCTTTCAACATATCCTTCTATTCCTTTCTCCCTCGTGTACTTATCTAATTTCCCCTTAAATGTATCTATGCTATGTGCCTCAACCAATCGACTTCGTTGCAGGTCCCACATTCTAACCACTCTCTGAATAAAGAAGTTTCTCCTGAATTCCTTATTGGATTTGTTAGTGCGTATCTTATATTTATGGCCCATAGTTTTGGACTCCCCATGTGGAAACATCTTATCTATATCTACACTATCAAACCCCTTCATAATTTTAAAGACCTCTATTAGGTAGCCTCTCAGCCTTCTCTTCGCTGGAGAAATGAGCCCTGGCCTGTTCAGTCTTTCCTGATAGTTATAACTTCTCAGTTCTGGTATTATCCTCGTTGATCTTTTTTGCACCTTCTCCAGCACCTCTATATCCTTTTTGTAATATGGAGACCAGAACTGAGCAAGGTTTTATATACATTTAAAATAACTTCTCTGCTTTTGAATTTTATTCCTCTAGAAATGTAACCCAGTGCTTTGTTTGCATTTGTTTTTAAACATCAACTTCTGGTGTATCCTGTAAGTTCAGGCTATTTTGGGAACAGGTCCTGATTATGTATGTGTGCGACTATAGCCCACAGGGACGTGGGCAGAAGAAGCTCATGAAAGTCAATGAACACGATCTAAAACAAAGATTCTACTCTGGGGCACCAAGACCACACGGGTGAGTAAATTGGTTTGTTGTGAGGCCTTTGTAACTTTGGTTTAGCAAGGCAGCAGTTCACCACTTTCTACATAGTGTCAGTCTGGCTCAGTGGCAGCACTCTCGCCTCCAAGCTACAAGCCCACTCCAGGACTTGAGTACATAATTTAGGCTGTCACTACAGTCCGATACTGAGGGAGTATTGACTCACCAGAGGCGCTGTCTTTTGGATGGGACATTTAACTGACGTCATACCTGCCTGTTTAGTAGCTCAGGTACATGTTAAAAATCCTTTTCTGAAGAAGAATAGAAAGTTCTCCCAGTGTCTTGGCCAAGAGGTTTCCCCTCAATCAGCACCACCAAAATTTCTCAAAGAAATGATTTCTCAAAGACATGCTTTATTAAAACAAGTCCTTTGTTTTCTTCCCCCTCCTCCACTACAGGTGATTCCGGGTGTGCAATACTTGTACGCTGTTGGGAATGTTTCTGAGTGAAACCCCGTGGATCTGTTGGTTAGGGAACAGTTGCCTGTTTCCATGCTCTAGCTAATTTGGCCACAGTATGAATAGATTTGTTATAAGAGCTGAGCCCTTCATGCAAAACACTCTGCCATTGTTATAGAGTCTGCACCAGACATTTTGCACCTGTGCCTGGATTTGCTGAGGAACTATAGGGAATGAGCCAATGATGGCATGGCAAGGGTATGGTGACCAAGTGCATATCATCCTGAAAAGGATGCTAGTTCAGCAGAGTCTATTCAAAACTGCTTTCTAATAATGCGTCCCAAGCGGCTACTTCCATCGAATAGGACACTGATTGAAAGCATCCCCATACAGTTTGCCTTGGGTAACTCATAGTCCACAGCAGAGGCTGCTGGTAGTGAGCCAATTCATTTGCAAATCCTTTCCTCAGTTGTTTTGGCAGACCCCTCAGTTCCTTCCTAGGATGTCTATGCTTGGCTTTTGATTGTCACTGTGATCTGTTGTCTGAAAGGTATCTGGTGCTGCTAACAGAATGTCGTACAATGCCTTTGTCCTTGGAGGGGAATTTCCGCCTGAGGAAAGCTCCATATTCCTAAACTAATACTTCTCTCCTTGGAGGGGTCAGGTGCATTTTGCCTTTGGCTTATACAATACTCGGCACTGTTCTGTGCTGAGAGGGCCTCAGTACTGACTTGCACCAGTGAGTTCTTGGCCCAGAAGAGTTCATGATACAGAAGAGTGCTTGACATAGAAAGTCCTTCGTGTGTGACAATGGTGTAGCTTCTCCAGGCCACTGCTTTCACTTCTCAGCCAGCACCAGTCAGTTTTTGGCATCAGCCAGAGTGGCTGGTTCCTTGAAACCTAGTGGTACCAGTGATTGCTTCACAATGCCTGGCTGGGAGTATAATTGTGTGGCTGTTTTTCTCTTCTTATTCCTTAATTTGGCCCGAAACACAGATTGGAGAATTGGACACCTAGAAATTTGGAGGCAGAATACACGTGTAAATGGAGAAAGATAATGAAGACATCTTTCAACCAGACCGACTTTTAGCTGTGGCATGCTTAACGTTATAATGTCTAAATTAATCCTGTGAAAAGCCTGAAGGCTATCCCAGTTCAAAGACAGGAGGTGGCAGGCAAGCAGCAAAGGTTACAATCTTCTTAAATGGTGAAAAATTATCTGGTGCAATGATTTAGATGCTTGGGCTCTATAGGATGCAGGGCTAGGACATGACATGCAGCACCACCTATCTACAATTACATTTTTATATGCAGCGCGTTGTGTGTGAAGCGCAGAGTTAAGTAGAAACAGTCAAACAATTCACTATTATGGCATATAGAGGATAAGAATGTATTTTCACTATTTTCCTCATTAGCATTCAAAGTATAAATTTTGCAACAGAGAATAAAAGGGAATTATATTCATCTAAATTACATGTTTATAAGGAATACCTATTGCTCTGACTCCTTCCATTTCCTCAGGTTTTAAGATTTAAGATGGTCTGGAAACAAAGAGATGGACAGAATTTCCCTAAAGTGTTGAGACATTTTATCCTGTGTAATTATGAATGGGACAGTGAACTGTGGATAGTAGTTTAAAGGATCAAACATGAGAACAACTGATTTGCCAGTAAGAGCATAGTTCTCTCTATTACAGTTGGGATCATGTGGCAATTTAGAGGAATACTATTTTGTTAGATACAGAGGTCATTCATACACCAACACCAGGAATATGTGGTGCCTCGGCACATGCAAGGATTCATAAAAGCTGCTCTCATAAGTATTCCATGAATGGTGTTTGAAATAACCAAAGATGAAGTTCAAAGAGATCTAGGGCTCTCACTAGACTTGACTCTCAATATGTCCCACTACTGCAGAGGAGCCAGCCATAAAGCAAACAGAATGCTGAACATTATAACTAAATCAGTAGAGTTATTCAAATACAATAGCAAAATACTGTGGTTGCTGGGAATCTGAAATAACAACAGAAAATGCTGGAAAAACTCAGCAGGCCAGGCAGCATCCGTGGAGAGAGAAACAGAGTTAACGTTTCAGGTCGAAGACCTTTCGTCAGAACTGAAAAAAAGCAGGAAATGGAACAGATTTAAAAGCAAGTTTAGGGGCTGGGAAATGGGGGAGGGGCTGAAAGAACAAAAGGAAGGTCTGTGATAGGATGGAAGGCAGGAGAAGTAGAGGCATTAAGAGATATTCAAGGCAAGAGGAGGTGGTAATGGGACAGGCTAAGAAACAAAGGATGGCTCTAGATGAAGTGTGAATTGAGCTGGCAGAATAAAAGACAGCTGCCATGTGGGAGGGAAGAAAAAAAGGCACAGACAAAAAGTGTGGATAAAAAATATAAATATGATAGGGGCCGAGGTTATGATCTGAAATTGTTGAACTCTATGTTGAGTCCAGAGGGCTGTAAAGTGCCTAATCAAAAGATGAGCTGCTGTTCCTCGAGTTTACGCAGAGCTTCCGTGGAGCAATGCAAGAGGCCGAGGACGGTGAGGTCTGAGTGGGAATGGAGCGGTGAATTAAAATGACGGGCGACCGGAAGCTTGGGGTCCCCCTTACGGACTGAACGGCGGTGTTCCGCAAAGCGGTCACCCAATCTGCGTTTGGTCTCCCCAATGTAGAGGAGACCACATCGTGAGCAGCGAATACAGTATACTAAATTGCAAGAAGTACAAGTAAATCACTGTTTCACCTGGAAGGGGTGTTTAGGGCCCTGGACAGTGGGAAGGGGGGAGGTATAAGGGCATGTGTTGCATCTCCTGCGCTTGCACGGGAAGGTGCCGGGTGAAGGGGAAGGGGTGCTGGGGGTGATAGAGGAGTGGACTAGGGTGTCGCGGAGGAAGCGGTCCCTACGGAATGCCGAAAGGGGAGGTGAGGGGAAGGTGCGTTTGGTGGTGGGATCACACTGGAGGTGGCGGAAATGGCAGAGGATGATCCGTTGAATGTGGAGGCTGGTGGGGTGAAAGGTGAGGACAAGGGGAACTCCATTGTGGTTCCGGGAGGGAGGGGCAGGGGTGAGGGCAGAAGTGCGGGAGATAGAATGGACACGGTCGAGGGCCCTGTCAACCACAGTAGAGGGGAATCCTCGATTGAGGAAAAAAGGAAGTAATGTCGGAAGCACTGGTATGGAAGGTGGCATCGTCAGAGCAGATGCGGCGGAGATGGAGAAACTGGGAGAATGGAATACAGTCCTTACAGGAGGCGGGGTGGGAGGACGTGTAGTCCAGGTAGCTGTGGGAGTCAGTGGGCTTGTAGTGAATGTTGGTCAATAACCTATCCCCAGAGATGGAGACGGAGAAGTCGAGGAAGGGAAGGGAAGAGTCGGAGATGGACCATGTGAAGGTGAGGGAAGGGTGGAAATTGGAAGCAAAGTGAATGAAATTGTCTAGTTCCGGGTGAGAGCAGGAAACAGCACCAATACAGTCATCAATGTACCAGAAAAAGAGCTATTCAAAGCTACGCTCAAATTGTGTAGTGCTCTGGTCAGACCACACCTTGAGTTCTGTATTCAGTCTTGGTTATGGAGACACACACAAGACATTTTTGTCAGTATAGCTGCCATACCAGATGTTGCCCTAAGCTGTGGTTAAGTCACGTTTGGTGATTTTAAAGCAATTATTACATGCTCCAAAGTTTGTGGTATATAGTTAGGGTACACCTACATCACAATTACATCTGCAGTACACTCTGATGTCACCAATAAATCGCAGCCTCACGTAGAAGAATTGTTTATTGTTCAACTGAACATTAATGGGCACTAATGTACATTATCATGTCAGGCTGAAGATATCCAAGCCAACTAAAGAGGAGACTGATGCTTCAGTTTAGCACTCATCAATCATAGCTTCAGCTTTCCAACTTAATACAAATGTGTGTTTATTAGTGTAATACAACATTTCTGGCATTGCAGGTATGTGAATGACCTCTGTACCCAGCAGAACGGGTTCATCACTTAAAGTGGAATAGGCATTCATTCATATGTTAACTTCCATTTTCTAAACCAAATATAAACTTACAGGTTTAACCTGAAGTTTAATCGAAGACATCACACCACCACTGTGACAATTTTTTCAAAATATCCTTAAACAAATTCAACTGCCCTCACTAAGCACATCTTTCAACCAGATTGACGGTTAGTAATGGCATGCTTAATGTTACAATGTCTAACAACCGTCAATTTTGCTAACCTCCAAAGTGAGAATTTTAATGAACTGCAAAGTAAGGATACTTTTTCCTTATAAAAGTGACAAAAGTCTTTTATCTACTTCTTTGCTGAGAAAGATTTACATCAGAGTGTACTTGCAGATGTAATCTGTGCTGTAGGTGTACCCTAGCTATATACTGCAAACTGAGGATCACATCGTGATTTATTTTTAAATCACATTTTGTTTGTTAAGTAACTTAACCATAGCTTGGGGCAACATCTGGTAGGCCAGCCTTACTGACAAGAAAGTTATTCCTGAATGTGTGCCTGAAAGTACAACATCTGAGGTACAACTTAAATACCTGTGACCACTGCCCCAGTGCTCTGAGCATCTCCAAAATAATTCACTTTATGCCGGAGAGCAATAAGCTGCTAGGAGCCAAGGCTGAGTGACGAAACATCGCAGGTAAAAAGGAAAACAAATGTAAATGCTGCGAATCTAAAATAATAAAACACACAGAAAATGCTGGAAATACACAGCAGGTCTGTCAGCACCTGAAAAGAGAAATGACATGTTGATGTTCCAAGTAGCGATCTTTCATCAGAACTGGAAAAAGACTCGAGAGTTCCTTTACAGGAAACGCAAAACAGGAAAGGGAGAGAAGAAGAAATAATGGTCCAGAGTCAGATATGCTAAATCTGCTGCAAAGGAGCAGCTAATGGGTTTAATAGCCTGTGAACAGTTTTTTTTTTAAAGTGGGAAGAGATGAGAAGTGCAGGATGGCATGTAATGGTGCAAAAGGAATTGGAAAAACCAAAAGGTGAGCAAAAGAGCTCCAAAATAATGGGCAGTAAAATAGAGATCGGAAGTTGCTAAAGTCAATGTTCAAACAATAGGGCTGCAAAATACCTAGGTGGAAGATGAAATGCTAATCTTGAAGCTTGCGGTGAACTTAGTTGAAGCAGTGTAGAAAGCCAACTGTAGAATGATTGGAATTGGAATAGAAGGGGGGAGTTGAAGTGGTAAGCCACAAGGACACTAGAATTATGCTCGAGGATGAAATGAAGATGTTTAGCATGTAGTCACACAATCTGCATTTGGTCTCTCCACAGAGAGGATATTGCTGTGTGAGCAATAAATCTGCCTCACACAGAGAGGGGGCTAAATTGGATAAGGCCCGAAAACATGTGCATGGACCGCGATGCCAGATCTGCCCATGCCCGTTGAAAGTAATGCAGGCAGCACGTGAAATTCATGCTGCCTGCTCATTAACATGATTGCAACGCTGAGCCCAGTCTAAATGTGTTGCTGGTTGGCTCAGCGCTCAACAGGGGACCCAATATCATGGGAAGTCTGCTCTGTATTTAAAGGTTGCCTGCAGAATGAAAGGCTGTCTGCACTTCTTAAAGAGGAGGTGCTTTGTGAAAGATGTACTTCATTCTGACTGCAGCTAAGCAAATGGGAAGTTAGCAGTGTCACAACAGGACAGAGAAAGGGCACCTTGGTTTTCCGATGCAGCACTGGAGGCCTTGGTGCATGGGATCTATAGGAGAAGACAGCAACGTTCCCTATAAGGCACGCATCTCTCTGCCGGTCCCGCGCAGCCCAGGACCAGCCATGCAGTCTCTTAAAGGGGCTGCAGACCCCCCAAAAAATAAGAGGGAACATTGGGAAACAGCTCCTTCTCCTGTGGGTAGAGAACCTAACAGGTGGGGGACAAGCACAGCTGCAGAACCTGACCCAGCTGGCGGAGATGGTTCTAGAGATAATTCGAGGGCTGTTACTGAGGCCGTGGCGATCGGTGAGGTTGAAAGCATTGATGATGACGATATGCTCATCCCTAATCCTTTTTCTCACATCCCACTTCCCCCTTCATGGCACAATCTCTTCTCACTTACAAGTTGCTGATGGTGTAAGCATGCACATTTGAGATGGTGCATGCACGAAACCGGCACCTTCGTTGGGCCTACGCGTGAGTACCCAGCGCATACTCACCCGTGGGGACCCGAACTTCTGGCCCTTTGACTTTTGGGCCCATTCCGGCTGCGACCTCATTTAAATTCAGCAGGTGAACTGCAGGGCACCAAACAGGCGTCCCGACGCACCTCTCCAGATTGAGCACTGGAAATCGGGCTGGAGCTGCTGCCAGCAAGATAAATTGCGGTGGTGGGAGGGGGTCGCGATCGGCGAGAGGCCGGGTCCCAGGGTGCCATAGTCTCAGATTATTCTCGTGGGTCCCAGAGGAGCACTCCTGCTCTTCTGGGGTCCCCAAAAATAATTGAACATTTACCTTTAGAGGGCGTTTATCTCTTCTGTTACCCATGGAACTGATTGGAGTCCGCGCTGCGCAAGGTCCAACCACTTCTTACCCAAAATGGCATTTGGCATCCTATTTACGTTATAGGACCCCAATTTCCATATTGAAAGAGGCCTGTCACCTGAAACAGGCAGGTGCTTTGGGCACCTGGCAGTAGGCCCCTTTAAAAATGGAGCCGGCCGCACTGACGGTGTTAAGGGGAAGGTAAGGCTATCGACCCCATTTTGAGCCCATTAACACCAGGCAAGGGCACTCAAAATCCATCCCATTGAGTGTCACTTAGTGAGAGCCTTAGATTTCTTTGAACTTCATCCTTAGCTATTTGAACATCATTTGTGGAATATTTATGTGTCGATTTTATGAATCCTTGCACGTGCAGGGCATTTGTAAACTGTGAATCTACATTGGACAGTTTTGGGCAGCAGGCTTGCGGTTTTTCACTTTGTGCTTGCAGCCTGCAAGTCACCTCCCAGCATGAAAGGACTCAGCAAATCTACCCATTTTGGCTCCTTAGGCGGCCACATAGTGCCTGAAAAATGTGCGCTACATGGCCCAATTTCTAGGCCGTAGTGTGGAACTTTGATAAACAGCGTAGGAAGAATCAAATGTATTTACTACAGTTGCAAGGAAAATGTCTGGAAAGAGCAGCCAGTACAGGGTGGTGGAAGAATGAATGAGGAGTAGCAAAGGGAATGATCTCTTTGGGATTAGAGATAACGATGTCCTTGGAGCTGGGATTCTGTTGTATACGGTGGAAATACTAGATAATCTGACAATGAATTGCAAGCTGGGGATCAGAAGAACTCTGCCACTGTTGGGAAGGGAGGGAGGAAAAATGAGAGCAAAAGTATGGGAAATTGGGGTGACACATTCAAAAACCCTGTTGCCCCCAAATGAGAGGAAGCCTCAGTAGAGGAAAGAGAGAGAAACCATTTCAAAAGTTGTAGTTTGGAATGTGAGCTCGTCAGAGGAGGCACAATGGAGATAGAGAAAGAGATGGAGCCATAATCCAAGTAGTTTTGGGAATATTTGGGCTTGTAATAGATATCTGTGGAAAGTCTTTAGTCAGAGATTGAGAGAGAGAAGGCGGAATGGGAAGGCACAGTCAGAGATGCCTTGTGTCGTCCTTTTTCCAGTTCTAACAAAAATTTTCTACCCAGAATGTTAACTTCTCTTTTCACTAATGGGCCTGCTATATATTTTCAGCATTCTCTGTTTTGAAGAAATATTGGGGGTTTAAATTCAACATCAGTGGGACTGTAAAAGGGTGGTAGCGGTTCGACCGCCCATTCTACACCCTGCCTGATTTTCCTTTCCATTGACTTCAAAGGATGTCACGGGCCGGGTGTGTAATGGGCAACTGATCCGCTACTGCCAAAGTTGCATTTTACCCCTATTGTGTTTCAGTTCCAAGCCTCAGAAATGGTGGGCAGAGGATGGTTTAGGTTTCCAATTGCAACATCAATGGTAACCCTTTTAAAATGAATGGGTTACCTATCGGTGTTACGATCACAAAGTCTCGGCTGGTGACTCTAAATAAGAGGCCAAGGGTCACCTGGCCATTTAAAAAAAAAATTACACTTACAAATCATTGTGAGTTCCAAATCTCAGTCATTCCCTCAGAGGACGTGTAAGGGAAAGTAAGCAGGGGAAAATCACCTCAGGCCGCTCTTCTGCACATCGGAGCAGGTTGTTAGTCAGTTGCTCTGGCAGATGCCTAGAAGCAGGTCACCTGCTGTCACCCTCTTTTCAGAGACAAATGCTCGACATAGAGGATGACCTAAAGAGGCGAACAGCATCAGTAACTGAAAATGGATGTATGGGAAAGGAATATTTATTTTTAATTTTTAGCTGGATCAAGATGTAAGGAAATAAAAGCTTCTCGTTCATTAGAACAGTTAAGGAACTTACTTCACATTTATGATCATGGTTCCAATTCATGATGAAAGCCAACACTTGAACTTATATATATTGTTGCGAATGAGGACTTTCACTAGTCCTCAGACACACCATCAATGGGTGTGCTAACACAACAATGCCAAGTGGTGTGTCTTTACACAAGAAAAAAAGTACGACAGTCCAACTCAATAACGGTGATCGTCAACAGAATTATTTAAAAAATCAGATAATAAATGAAAGCCGAATTTCATACATATTAATTTAAATTGAGTGCTGTACTGAGACTACTTAAAAAAAACAAAGGTGTACACATAAATAGGTTAATGTTGAAAGCTGCTGTGGAACATAACTTTCTTAATTGATGTTTATTTGATTAAAAAGGGTATTTGCACCACTATTCAAAATATATTTTGACACTAATTCAAATTAACAAAATTAAACTAAAATTTGTTTTATAATGCTATAATTTTTAGTTACAGCAACGCAGCAACAATGTTAATTTTACATGACCTCACCTGCACAAGGTTTAAAATATTAGATTTTATTGTTTTAGTTGCAATTTTTCTATGCCCATTATCTACAAGATAACACAATAATGATATTCAAAGAGTGATTGTTCTTAAACCATGTGCAGATGGGGTCTGATTCTTTAATGGGAAAAAATGAACTAGAAACATTGACTGTTAGACTCGAGAAGGTAACCTCTTGATATCTTTCACATTAAATGTACAACATTGTTCTGCTATCCCCATCAGGTATGCATGCTAACAGACATGGCTACATTCCCATTGTGTCTATAAGGCAGAACATGGTAAGCCCCATCTTACATTTAACAGCACATTTACTGGATTGTCTAAGCCAAGATATTGTAAGACATTGTAATTACACAACAGATGAAATGACCCTGAGAAGATGTGAAGCTGTGTTAAATCTACAAAGGAAATTACAAGGATGCTGTTAACTTTGTCCCCTTGTTGATCAGTGCCTAATGGACAATTAAGGAGCTTGCAGCAGCCTGCTGAAAAATAAAAGCATGCTGAATTAGGTAGCCGTCCGTGTTGTACTGTAGCACTAAAAAGTACATCAAAGGGGTTAAATGGTTTCAATTTTTGCTGCTGCAGGGAACCAAGCTATAAAGAAGACCGAAAAAGATAGCTAATGGCTGTGCTTCAACATTAAAACGAAAGCCTAATCCATCTTATAATCAGAGAACAATTTGCAAATCATTAAGAGAAAAGTAAAATTCCATTAAAATACAAATCAAGTGCCCCTCATTGGACTAATAATCTTTTTGATATTATTTTGCATTTTACTACGTCTGTTCCCTGTGTACATACGCCTCTGAAGACTATTTTTCTAACATACTGCTATTTACCACAGCCCACTACTTTAACAAGAGACTGAAGGAAGTATAATCTGCTATTCAGAGCAGGTACTAATGAAGAATTCCATATATTCTGAAATTTAATTAAAACCCCAAAGATTTCAAATTAGATGCAATTTGAAATGCCTGGGGCAGAAATACATGCACTTGCGTGGCAAGGGTATCACACTGAAAGTTGATATCGTAATTGGTCTTGATGTATTTTGTGTTGCCATGCTGAAGCATAGAACTCATAACCATATAAAAATTCTCTATAGATTACCTGCTCATTGAAAATGCCATCACTCAGGTAGCTCAATACTAAATTACTATGCTGCTAAAATGCACAAAGTGAGTCTAAGAGTAGAACGGCACAGCTGCTCTATGCTGCCAATGAGTTATGCATATGTTGTTGCTGTCTTTTTCGTCCTAAAATATGCTCTGTTGAATATTAAAATATAATTGGCATGCACAATCAGTAGCTTAAGCCATTGTGCTCTTTTCTTTCAAACTGCGTCAGCTTCTCAAGAGTTACAGTGTTGAAGGATGCAAATCAGGTAAGTAATGACATTCAGATAATAATAAAAACACATTGATCTTCCAGCTTTTCTTCTTGATGACTGACTATTCAGTAATACTGTTGCCCATTTGTACACTCAGTAAACTGTGTTATTTACAAAATGGAATGGAAAATTTCTGGCTGGTAAGGCAGAACAGTAATTATTGCCTGTGACCTCTAGCCTACTAAATCACAGAAGGGCCATGACTTGTAACAAGTCCTTAACTGCAGTTTGCAAAATAGTGAAATTCTGGCTATCTGAGAAATCTCACATGGAATTATACAATATGCATCTGCCAATCATCAAAATTTGAATTTCCTGTTGACAGAGATGAGATTCTGACAGCTTGTGATACGTTTGGCTGTCATTTCCATACATTTAAAACCAGATGTCCAGCAAAAAAATAAAGATCACAGAAACTGATCTTTTACATTTTTTACCTTATTGCTAGCATCAGTCCAGAGACTGAGAAGTACTTAAATGCTCATTGTTGGCTGAAACATATATCACCAACAAATTAAGCAATAACTAGATTACATAATATTGGGTCACATTAACTGGATTAGACTAATAAATACTGGATGATTAGACATGATTTGGTAAAATCTGGGTTTACACCAATGGGAAATGGATGTTAATGTTGGAGTCTATGGGCAGGTTAGATTATACAGCCACTATGTTAACTTGGGGTGAGAATCAGGCAGGGGCCGAGGTGAGCGATAAACCTTTCTAACCTTGGCAGCATGAAGTTGGGGCGAATTTAACTCATCTGCTTGCCCTCAATTAGTTGCCACCGAAAACCAGAGCAGGGGAGGCCTAAACTTTCCTTGTGGGGCATGGAGGAGTACAGATCTTCCTGGTCCTACAAGGAAAGTTAAAAAAAAGTTTTAAAAATGTTCCTCTTTGGGCCTTTTCTGGTCCCAACACTTCTTCCCGCCATCTCCATCTGGCGGAAAAGCCATAACTGCTTCTCCGCTCAGGCTAAAATAGCAGTGGGGCCCCAATGACATTATCAGAGCCCAATCTGCATGTTTAAAGAAGGATCCCACCAATTTGTGGTAGGTATCCTTCCCGCTGCTTAGAAGAGCAGGTTAAAATGGAAGGCTGCTGGAAGGGAGCAGGACATCGGCAGGTAAGTCTCCCAGGATTTTAACTGCCTGTCTGCCCGACTTCCGCCGGGCGGACAGAGTTAAAATTGCCTCTTATACTCCCTGATAATAATGATGCTGCTACTTAGGGGGGAATTTTCCCAGCCTTTGGGAGGTGGGTATGGAGGCAGGACTGCCGGGAAAATGGCAGAAACTGGGAGTGGGTACTGAACCCGCTCCCAACGCGCCTCCGTGCCATCTTCCCGGGAGGCGGGTCTCCGACTCACACAGGGACCCGTCTCCTCGAGGCGGGAAGGGGATTACAGCCAATTAACTGCCTGTTAACAGGTAGTTAACAGGCAGTTAAGAGGATTTTCCCCATTTTACCCCTGCAAGTGCGGGCTTCCCGATGGCTGTGAACCTCGCCAGGGTCAGCGAGGCGAGCAGTGGGTCTGTGGGGGTGAGAGGGGCCGAAAAGTCCACTGTGGAGGTGAGTGATGGGTGCAAGTGTGGAGAGGTAAGTGTGGAGAGGTAAGTATGAGAGGTGAGTGTAAAGTGTTAGAAAAAGTTTCCTTACCTTTGTTTCTTCCTGCAGGCTTCAACCCTTGGGGATCTGGGAGAGATGACAGAATGGCTGCTGCATTCGCAGATGCAGCAGCCATCTGATTTCTGCTGAGGAAAGAGGTTTGGTGAGTCTTCAGTACAAGGGCTCACCTTAGACAGAGATCGTCAGTGTTTCTCAAAGCTGTCAAACGCTGACAATTCATCTGTCAAAGATTTTTGACAGATGAAACGTCATATGCTGACGTCCTCCATCACCGGCTTTCCCTTAATTGGCCGGCTAAGCCCACAGGGCAGGCTTAACAAGGTCAATCAAGGGAAAATAGCGTGGGTTGGCCGGACATCGTTGGGGGCGGGACTGAAACTGAACAACCAGCAGTCCCACCCCCAACGCGCCCCCATTGACAAAATCCAGCTCTTAGTCTCCCTAATTGAACAAAATAAGCGATTTCCCCCACTCTTATTTTACACTAACAAGTTGCTTAATAAACTATTGGACTGATTACACCTCCTTAGACTGATTGCAATAAATCAAGTTTACGCCATATGAATCAACATTTTTAGAAGCTGCGTTTATTCGTTCCCGGAGATACACTATAATTATGATGTTATACTACAGATTTTATTCCCCCCTGCCAACCTCCACTGCTGCACCCCCCTTCATCCCCACAGAAAATAAATGGTGTAAATCACACTTCAGCAATAAATATGCACCACGGAACCTTTGATAATACACACAAGATACTATTCCCCAGTATCAAGCAGTGAAATAAAACTCCATAATTACCAATATGAAACAATTGATATCAAATCACTTTGTCTGAGCCCCCATCCCATCACCCTCCTTTAGCTTGAATTACACAGCATACATGCAATCATTTCACTCAACTGTGTGCACGTCATCAGTTTTCACACCTAAATTTGTCCGTCAACTATTAAGCAATAAATACCTCAGGGTGTGCTGCAAGGTAGTAACTGATCCTGGGCTTCACATGAAATTCATGCTCGTTTTACACTCTTGGTGGTTCGTGATGTCATTTCACCCCTGCGATAATGCACTATCTTGTAAAACACTTCTGTGTATCTATTATGCTATGTAAATGCACCCTGTTATTTCTTTGTAATCAGCTGTACATTCACACTCAGTAAACTTGCGGTGAATACATCCTAATCATATGGAGGGCATCATGCATCAAAACGTGCACTAACTCTCAGCATTCACCACGCTACAGCCCCTAAGACGTCTGACACTGGAAAAGAAGTAAAATTGTTCGAAGAATTCCACTGCATTTATTTAAAAATTAACAAATATGTGGCAAGGATTTCAAGATAGTCATATAATTTTTGAGTTCAGATGATAGCTGCAAGTAAAGCTCATCGCATGATCTAAAGCGCATCATTTGAACCCTTCCGTACATCACTGTCTGGTAATCACTTTTGTCATATTATTCTCCATTAAAAACTGAAAGTTCTAAAACACTGGTTTAACCTTTCCGCAGATATAATCATATATGTGGGTTTATATAAAATGTCTTCAGGAAGGCATTAACCTATACATAGGTTTGCAGTGCTATTCTTTATTGTGCAACTAATATTTTTTTACCCATTTATCATTCTGCAAAATGGTAACAAAGGGGGTGATTTTGTCAATGGGGGCGCGTTGGAGGCGGGACTGCTGCTTGTTGGGTTTCAGTCCCGCTTCCATCGACTTGTGGCCAACCCACGCTATTTTCCCTTGATTGACCGTGTTAAGTCTGCCCAGCGGGTTTAGCAGGCCAATTAAGGGAAAGCCGGTTACAGAGAATGTCAGCGTATGACGTTTCATCTGTCAAAAATTTTTGACAGATGAATTGTCATCATTTGGCAGCTCTGTGAAGCTGTCAAACACTGACATTCTCTGTTGTTTGATGAATCCTTGTATTCAAGACTCATCAAACCTCTTCTGTGAGCAGAAATTAGATGGTTGTCGCATTGGAGAATGCAGCAGCCATCTGTCATCTCTGCCGGTGAGATGAGAGACTCTCCGCATCCCCAACTGTTGAAGCCTGCAGGAAGAAACAAAGGTAAGTAAACATTTTCTATCACTTTCCACTCACCTCACACACTTACCTCTCTACACTTGCACCCATCACTTACCTTCACAGCGCACTTTTGCACCCCGCAGACCCACTGCTCGCTTCGATGACTCTGGCGGGGTTTCCCGACGTCGGGAAGCCTGCGCCTCTGCTGTAAAAATGGGGATAATCCTCTTAACTGCCTGTTAACTACCCGCCTCCTGGGAAGATGGTACGGAGGCAGGTTGGGGGCAGGATGGGTACCCTCCCCCAGATTCTGCCATTTTCCCAGCAGTCCCGCCTCCCCAGCACTGGCAAGATTGCGCCCAAAGAATCTAATGCAAACTTTAACAAACTGATGTAAACAAAATATTAGGCATCTGATGAAAAGTGAACGTGAAAGACAATTTTATAGCCGCTGAAAACTCGCACCACTTTAAGAGTTTGTCAACAAACAGGAAGGGCCAGCAAAGCAGTTCAATCCATTAATAAATACTACACAGCAGTACAACTAATTAATTCTAAATTCAAATGGATAACAAACAGTCTAATGTCTTGTGTTTTATAATGCAGTATCTATTTCATACTGAAATAAGCTGAAAATGATTCTGGAGGATACATGCCACCATGCTGACTGCTGAACGTTGCTAAAGAAATGTCAGTGTACAGTGGATTTGAAAATATTTTCTTTCAGTTATAAAATGAAGAGATGGTTTACCTGTCCGAGGACATTGTAGCATTTGTTTCAGTTTCCATTTTATTCAGAAAATGCTCAGAATGAAGGAATTTAGTTGTGTTGTTCTGATTTGCCTTTATACCATCAATTATTGGGATACTACAAAATTACATTTTTAGAAGTTCTACAAAAGTGTGTGTGTAACATATTATCACATGGTTTATCACATGGTTGTCACATGGTTTAGTATGAGCATGCTCAGTTCACTCTGGCCTAGTAAACCAAGCACCTTGACCAGCAGCTCATCTTGTCTCTGTCCTTCATTTGTTCTACCCACATATATTACATTTTTGGCAACAAGAATGGGATTCCAAAGCCATTTTTAGGAATCATGGAAGGACACAATGTTCAATCTTCATGTGGAAAAGATAAGGTGAATATGTGACGCCTAAACTGAATTTTTGCGATGTTTTACTATTAATGCTGATGCAGAATCGTCTGTCCTTCGCCTTCACGTGTATGTATACACAGCAACAGTGGCGTTGATTCTCACAGGTAGCGTGCTGAGTCACTGTTCAATGGGATCAGGACAATCATGGCCGCGCCTGTGGGATTCATCGGAAGCCTCGGCATGTATGACCGAGCTCGCGAACCATTCAGTACTTACACTGAGTGGATGGAGATGTTTTTTAAGGCCACTAACATTAATGAGACCGAAGGTGCAGATGAGAATGTTCAAGCTCAAAATAAAGTAATTCGTGAATGGAAGAAAGCAATTTTTCTAACAGAGATCGGGCCAGATGTCTATGGAACGTTGACAAACCTACTCGCACCAGGGAAAGCGAAGGATGCGTCGTTTGAAGACATTGTCGAGAAACTCGAAGACCATTTTGACCCAATGCCTTTAGAAATAGCAGTGAGCTATAAGTTTGGTACCAGAAACCAAAAACAAAGTGAAACCATCAGTGAGTGCATTGTAGCTCTTAAGAACCTGTCTTTTGCATTGTAACTTCGGCATATTTTTGGACCGTGCGTTACGAGATAAGTTTGTGTGTGGACTGGTGGATGAGTGCACACGGTCCAAGTTACTGAACACACCGAACCTAATGTTTGACATAGGACATGTCCTATCTATGGAGATGGTGTCTAAGAATGTTAGGGAGCTCCGTCCAACTCAAGTGACTAGTGCAGCTGAGGTCTACAGTCACAAAGCCACTGCCAAACCTAAAGTTGTGAGACCAAGTTAAAAGCATGTCGGTGAGAGCAGTTCACTGAATTGTTATCGCTGCAATGGAAATCACTCACCCCAATCCTGCCAATACAGAAATGCGAAGTGTTTTCATTGCCAGAAGCAAGGCCATATTTCAACAGCTTGCAGAGCTAAATCTAAAGCAGGAATTAAGAACCATTCTATTGGCAATGCAAAGCAGCGACAACAAAAGGAAGGAGTTCACAATATTGAAGTGAGCACACCTGATGTTGAAGAACTAGGCATCTACAGTATCTATGCCACTAGCAGCAATGCTAGCAGTCATGAGAAAGACTTCCATACAAAACTTTTGATCAATAACCAATATATTGATATGTGTATCACGAGTAAGGACACATATGAGAGTAAGTTTAATAAAATACCACTTACAAAGAGTACCGTAGAGTTAAAAATCTACTCCAGAGAAATCCTAGAGATATGTGGACAAATGGAATGTACAGTTCAGTAGATAGGCCAGTCAGTAAAGCTGCGAATTATTGTAGCGAGCTACAACAACAGGCCAACCCTCATGGGCAAAGACTGGTTAAGAAAGTTAAAACTAGAGAGGAAAATATCTTCAGTGTAGGTGCTTCAAAGAAGCGACTCGACACAATACTGAACAAGTATGAAAGCATGTTCTCAGACAGTTATGAGGGCATCACTGGGTATGACGTGCATATCCACATCAAGTCCAGTGTGAAGCCTCTCTATTGTAAGGCAAGGCCGGTCCCCTATGCATTAAAAAGTCAGGCGGAGGAAGAGCTAACGAAGCTGAGAGACAATGGAGTGCTAGTAAAAACTGAAAAAAGTGAATGGGCTACCCCGATTGTGACGGTGCCCAAAGCAGACAAAACTGTACGCTTGTGCAGTGTCTACAAAGTTACTATCAACCAAGCAGTTGACAATGAGCAGTACCCATTACCTACATCACAAGGTTTGTATGCAGCACTCTCTGGGTCAAAGGTTTTCTCTAAGCTTGACCTGTCGCACGCTTACGCTCAGCTGAATGTTGACAAAGAGTCAACAGTATCTCACTATCAACACACACAAGGGACTGTATTCATACACCAAGCTGATGGATGGTGTAAAGTCATCTCCCAAAATCTTCCAGGCTACGATGGATAAGATTTTGCAGGAATTCTAAATTGCTTATTCAATCAAGATGATGTGCTGATCGCAACAAGCAGCGAGGAAGAAAATCTAGAAGTGTTAGATTTAGTGCTTCAAAGGTTGAATTCCCACAATGTCAAATTGAAAAGGAGCAAATGTACTTTTGTGCAGCCTGAGGTTGTGTACCTTGGTCTGCAAGTTGATGCAAATGGCTTGCAACCAGTTAAGGAAAAGATTGATGCTGTCATCAATTCTCCAAAGCCACAGAATGTATCTGAGTTAAGGATCTTTCCTTGGAATGGTCCAGTACTAAGCACCTTTCTTACCTGAGTTAGCGACCATGTTAGCTCCATTACACGAGCCCCTCAAGAAGGATGTCCAGTGGACGTGAACAAAAGCGCAACAAGAAACCTACGACGCTTGTAAGAGAAGTCTCTCTAGCGATGCTTTACTTGTGCAATACGACACAGAGTGTGAGCTTAAGTTAGCGTGTGATGCTTCTAGCTACAGTGTGGGAGCTGTAATAAGCCACATAATGGATGATGGCCAAGAGAAACCAATCGCGTTCGCATCGCGAACCCTCACAAAGAACGAAAGAAACTACGTGCAAATTGAAAAGGAAGCACTCGCCATAGTGCTTGGAATCAAGAAATTCCAACAGTGCCTGATCGGCAGAAAGTTTACCCTGATAACCAATGACAAACCACTCCTAGCAATATTGGGGCCCAAATTTGCCATCCCTGCAATGGCTGCATCAAGAATGCAAAGTTGGGCAGTGTTGTTGTCACAATATGACTGCACGATTGAATATTGCACTTCAAAGCAAAATGCAATCGCAGATGCCTTGTCCAGGTTGCCACATGAGGACTCGTGTTAGGAGTGACGGTGAGATTTTCACTCTAGGTGCAGTTGACAAAGACTTTCCCGTGAATGCAACTGAGATTACAAAAGAGACTCAAAAAGGACACAGTACTGAAAAAAGTGTATGATCCATATCGGCCTCCTCCTGAGGTCTCCACCATCACTGAAGCCAATCTTCAGCCAATTCGATTCAGCCCACGTGATATCAAGAAATGGCTGAGCGCACTGGTACAGCAAAGGCTGTGGGCCCCGACAACATTCTGGCTGTCATGCTGAAGACTTGTGCTCTAGAACTAGCGCCGCATCTAGCCAAGCTGTTCCAGTACAGCTACAACACTGGCATCTATCCGACAATGTGGAAACTGCCCAGGTATGTCCTGTCCACATAAGCAGGACAAATCCAATCCGGCCAATTACAGCCCCATCAGTCTACTCTCAATCATCAGCCAAGTGATGGAAGGTGTCATCGACAGTGCTATCAAGCAGCATTTACTCACCAATAACCTGCTCACTGATGCTCAGTTTGGGTTCTGCCAATGCCACTCGGCTCCAGACCTCATTACAGCCTTGGTCCAAACAGAGACAAAGGAGCTGAATTCCAGAGGTGAGGTGAGAGTGACTGTCTTTGACATCAAGGCAGCTTTTGACCGAGTGTGGCATCAAGGAGCCCTAGTAAAACTGAAGTCAATGGGAATCGGGGGGGAAAACTCTCCACTGACTGGAGTCATACCTGGCACAAAGGAAGATGGTTGTGGTGGTTGAAGGTCAATCATCACAGCCCCAGGACATTGCTGCAGGAGTTCCTCAGGGCAGTGTCCTAGGCCCATCCATCTTCAGCTGCTTCATCAATGACCCTCCCTCCAACATAAGGTCAGAAATGGGGATGTTCACTGATGACTGCACAGTGTTCAGTGCCATTCACAACTCCTCAGATAATGAAGCAGTCCATGCCCGCATGCAACAAGACCTGGATGACCTTCAGGCTTGGGCTGATAAGTGGCAGATAACATTCGCGCCACACAAGTGCCAGGCAATGACTATTTCCAACAAGCGAGAATCTAACCACCGCCCCTTGACATTCAACGGCATTACCATCGCAGAATCCTCCACCATCAACATCCTGGGGGGTCACCATTGACCAGAAGCTTAACTGGACCAGCCACATAAATACTGTGGCAACAAGAGCAGGTCAGAGGCTAGGTATTCTGCGGCGAGTGTCCCACCTCCTGACTCCCCAAAGCTTTTCCACCATCTACAAGGCACAAGTAAGGAGTGTGATGGAATACTCTCCACTTACCTGGATGAGTGCAGCTCCAACAACACTCAAGAAGCTCGACACCATCCAAGACAAAGCAGCCCGCTTGATTGACACCCCATCCACCACCTTAAACATTCATTCCCTCCACCACTGGTGTACCGTGTCTGCAGTGTGTATCATCTACAAGATGCACTGCAGCAATTCGCCAAGGCTTCTTCGGCAGCACCTCCCAAACCTGCGACCTCTTCCACCTAGAAGGACAAGGGCAGCAGGCGCATGGGTACACCACCACCTCCAAGTCACACACCATCCTGACTTGGAAGTATATCACTGTTCCTTCATCGTCGCTGGGTCAAAATCCTGGAACTCCCTCCCTAACAGCACTGTGGGAGTACCTTCACAATACGGACTGCAGTGGTTCAAGAAGGTGGCTCACCATCACCTTCTCAAGGGCAATTAGGGATGGGCAATAAATGCTGGCCTTGCCAACGACATCCACATCCTATGAACTAATATTAAAAAAAAACACCTTGAATGGATGGACTGGTCAGTGCCTGGACACAGAGTTGAAGCTATACCATAACTGTCGTACTGAATTGTCTTGTGAGCAAGGTTGTATCAAGTGGGGAAACAGAGTGGTGGTACCTACTTCTTTGAGAGATAGAATTTTGGCCAAACTTTATACTGAACGTCCAGGGATCATCAGTATGAAATCATTTGCAAGAAGCTTTGCTTACTGGCCTGGATTGGACAGTGATCTTGAATCACTTGTCAGCAAATGCAGTGTTTGCCAAAATTGCAGAAACAAACCACAGAAAACTTCACTACAACCCTGGTCATGGCCATGTAGACCTTTTCAGAGAGTACATGTAGACTTCTGTGAGAAAGCAAATGATTATTTCCTGGTACTTGTAGATAGTCACTCAAAGTGGATTGAACTGAAACACATGGGTTCAAATACTACAACTGAACGTACCATAGATGAGTTGAGTTCTATCTTCGAATGTCATGGCTTACCTGAAGAGCTTGTTTCTGACAATGGCCCTCAGTTCCATTCTGCTCTATTCCAAGAATTCATGAAACAGAACAGTATCAAACACACTCTCGTTCCACCTTATCATCCAGCTTCAAACAGAGCAGCTGAAAGGTCAGTCAGAATAGTGAAAGAAGCTCTCAAAAAGCAAGTGTTGCAAGGTTTTTTGGGACTCAGCATGAAGCAACATTTGGCAAATTTCTTGCTGAAGTACAGAACTACTCCACACACTACAACTGGATATACCCCAGAACTCTTGATGAAGAAAAGATTGAGAACACGATTGAGTCTTGTTCAACCAAATTTGGCCTCAAGAGTTGAACAGAAACAGTTGAGTCAGCAAAGTTCTGACAGCAATCAGAAAGAATGCAGTTTCAAACAAAATGAGTGTGTTCGTGTTCTCAGTCCCTCTGGCAAGTTGAGTTCACACAAGTTGGATATAGGAACCATAGTAGATATACCTAGCACAAAGGGAGATGGTTGTGGTGATTGAAGGTCAATCATCACAGCCCCAGGATATCACTGCAGGAGTTCCTTGGGGCAGTGTCCTAGGCCCAACCATCTTCAGCTGCTTCATCAATGACCTTCCCTCCAACATAAGGTCAGAAATGGGGAAGTTCGCTGATGACTGCACAGTGTTAAGCGCCATTCACAACTCCTCAGATAATGAAGCCGTCCATGCCCGCATGCAGCAAGACCTGGACGACGTTCAGGCTTGGGCTGATAAGAGGCAGGTAACATTCGCTCCACAGAAGTGCCAGGCAATGACTATCTCCAACAAGCGAGAGTCTAACCATCTCCCCATGACATTCAATGGCATTACCATCTGCGAATCCCCCACCATCAACATCCTGGTGGTCACCATTGACCAGAAACTTAACTGGACCAGCCACATAAATACGGTGGCAACAAGAGCAGGTCAGAGGCTAGGTATTCTGTGGCGAGTGTCTCACCTCCTGACTCCCCAAAGCCTTTCCACCATCTACAAGGCACAAGTAAGGAGTGTGATGGAATACTCTCCACTTACCTGGATGAGTGCAGCTGCAACAATCAAGAAGCTCGACACCATCCAGAACAAAGCAGCCCGTTTGATTGACACCCCATCCACCAGCTTAAACATTCACTCCCTCCACCACCGGCGTACTGTGGCTGCAGCGTGTACCATCTACAAGATGCACTGCAGCAACTCACCACGGCTTCTTCGGCAACACCTCCCAAACCCGCAACCTCTTCCACCTAGAAGGACAAGGGCTGCAGGCGCATGGGAACACCACCACCTCCAAGTTCCCCTCCAAGTCACACACCATCCTGACTTAGAAGTATATAGCCAATCCTTCATCGTCGCTGGGTCAAAATCCTGGAACTCCCCACCTAACAGCACTGTGGGAGTACCTTCACCACACGGACTGCAGCAGTTCAAGGCAGCGGCTCACCACCACCTTCTCAAGATCAACTAGGGTTAGGCAATAAATGCTGGCCTTGCCAACGACGCCCAGATCCCATAAACGAATAAAAAAATGTTCGTGTAACCAAGAGATATTTGGTTGAAATTGGTGACAACATCTGAAGTGTTTATGTTGATCAAATGATCTCTGCTAGAGATGAACCACGACGTGATCTTGAACCACTTGATCTTGAACACATACATGAGTTTGACTCCATTCAGACTTCAGAAACTGAAGTACCAGGTTCAAACAAATCTAAGATAGAAACAGGATTACCTTTGAGTTCGGAACCAGAACAAAACAGCCCGAAAATTGGTTCAACACCAAAACATTTTGTAAGGAGATCAGGAAGGCTCCACAAACCTGTTATTAGACTGGATTTGTAGTTCATTTGTAGCCTTTGTAGTTGATTTAAAAGAAAAAAGCCAGGAGTTTTCGTTATGTGGTACATGTAATGCTGGGAAAGGTGGGATCATAGCTTTGTTGTATTTGAGAGGGGAATATGTACATTTTTTTTTGAAGGGGAAAGCAGTGTTTTGTATTATCACATGGTTTGGTATGAGCATGCTCAGTTCGCTCTGGCTTAGTAAAGCAAGCACCTTGATTAGCCGCTCATCGTGTCTCTGTCCTTCATTTGTTCTACCCATATATATTTGTGTGTATTTTGGAAGCTGTAAAGTAAATGTAGTACTCAAATGGTTATTGTAGCTTTTAATAAGTTTATAAATTGTTCTTCACTAAAAACTGAGGAGTTGCCACTGATCTAGGGTACATAAAGTTTCAACTTGGACTGTTAAAGAGCTGAGATGCAAGTGTAACAAAAACAATCCCACTTTAATGCATCCAAATTGTTCCGCTGATCATTAGAGAATATTTTAACCTAACTGTCCTCAAGTTAATCTTATTCCTTCCAATCAAGCAAAATTAGCACAATAGCCTAGAAATTGCTGTTGGCACACCACTCATGGATAACTTTTGGTTGCTAAAAGTTTCCAGGAGAATTTGCTCCTGCTGACTTGTCCATGATATTGTGATTTTCAATCTGTGGGTGGAACTGTAGGCATTCTGTCCCACACAATGGGCCAGGCAATGAAAAAGAAGCAGCACTTAATTAGTTGTGAATTACAATTAGGAGCCATTAAGCACCTGAACTAGTGGGGCGATTGTCTGAGTGAGAGGCCTGAACCAGAGAAAGAGGGAGCGTTTCATCACTGAATGTTATTTCATTTTTTTTTTTTTTAAACGCACTCGTTGAATTTTGAAGCCAACTGATTATCTCGCCTGTGTTTGTTGACAGTTAGAAAAGGTTCAAATGTGCCTGCAGGCACATAAAACAGACACCTGCATGTTTATCGCTCAAGTGCTGATTAGAAGCAATTTTCCTGGAGCTGTGTATGCAGCCTCCACTCACCCATTTCTACTGAAGGTGTGGAGTGTGCTGGCTGGCAGACAAGCAAACGTTGCAAGATGGCTCAGGGACCGAGAGAGAGGGTTTCCAGGTTCTCAGATGCGGCACTGGAGGTCCTGGTGGAGGAGGTCCAGAGGAGGAGGGATGTTCTGTACTCGCAGGGGGCAAGGAGGCCACAGAGACAGCTAATGCGGCACATGTGGGAGGAGATCGCTCAGGAGGTGACAGCCAGGAGCCCTGGCCCCAGGACATGGCTTCAGTGCCACAAGAAATTTAATGACTTGACATGAGTGGTCAAGGTAAGGTCCCATCTCACACACTTCTCAATAACTGCACAAGCATCACAACCTCAGCACATTTCATCCACCATCTCAATATACACTGACATTCACACACTGCACACAATTGTACTTTTCACAGGCTCTACTCATACCTCAGAGACATCTCACATCACAGTTCTTCAATCATGTGAGGCATCACACACACACAAATACACCTGTCAATACACTCACAATCACCACTCTCTCTTTTCCAGGATAAGATAGCACATAACAGGTAGCAGATGTCCGGGGGAGGGGAAGCACACCTGCACTCCCCTTGAGGAGGCAGTGCTGGTCGTAATCGGGAGGGGAGAGGCAGTTGCTGTGGCCACAGGCAGAGCAGGGGGCATATCGTCTAGAGGTATGTGGCCACTCCAGCTTCCTTACAGACGCACAACTATTCCTGATCCCTAATCCCCCAAGCCGATCCTCGCTCGGGCAGGGGGAGTTATCCCTGGTGTCCTGGCCAATAATTATCCCTCAACCAACATAACAAAAACAGATTATCTGGTCATTATCACATTGCCTTTGTGGGAGCTTGCTGTGCGCAAATTGGCTGCCGCGTTTCCCACATTAAAAAAATGACTGCACTCCAAAAGTACCTCATTGGCTGTAAAGCGCTTTGAGACAACCGGTGGTCTTAATTTCTTTTTCTTTTCCCAAGCTCCATATGGTCACATCACTCACATCCTCCTATAGTACCCACACGCGCTGCATCCTAACCCTCCTAACTTTTTCATTGCAGGCTCACAGGTGCAAGATCCACCTTGCCACCCTCCCCCGCCCCCTCCCTTCGGAGCAAATGGAAGATGAACAAGAGCCACTTCGTTCCCCTGAGGAAGAGGAGGAGAGCGAGGAAGATTGCACTGTGTCAATCACTACCACTGTCGCAAGCACCAGCTCAGA
Source organism: Somniosus microcephalus (assembly GCF_052327205.1). Taxonomy (NCBI): domain Eukaryota; kingdom Metazoa; phylum Chordata; class Chondrichthyes; order Squaliformes; family Somniosidae; genus Somniosus; species Somniosus microcephalus. Next base: position 48,761,772 of record NC_140994.1, on the reverse strand, counting down.
GACCGGCTCCACGTGTTACTTAGAGACTAGGGTAGAACAGGGATCTTCACAGTGGGATGCTTCGGGCACTCGTGGGCAGCAGCCACGCTGGGTGGAAGGGACACCACTGGTGCCACCTTGCCAGGGGGGCAAGGTCGCACACTAGTTCTGCTGTAGAGGAGTCAGATGAGGACCTCACAGGGCTAAGCTTCAGAAGAAGGCTGATAGGTCTGACAAACCAAATGCTTGGTGCAATGAACAGCCTGCCTGAAAGCGTAAGGGTCATGACTACAGGTATGGAGGAGTCCACCTCCACCTTGGTTTGTGGCTTGACACAGAGCCTGGAACCCATCCTCTCCAGTGTGGAGAGGCTGGCCAATTCCAGCCAGCAACCTGTAGAGCCCGACATCATGCAGCGTCTGATAACTGAGGTCGCAGCTTTCACTGCAGTCTTAGCAGCTTCCATAGAATGACAAAGTGCTGCAGTGGAAGCCCAAACAGCTTCCATTGCTCTACTAGCATCTTCCATGGAATGACAAAGAGCTGCAATGGAAGCTCAGGCAGCTGCCACGGTGGCTCTGGGCTCCTCAGTTGAAAGGGGCTTCCAGATTGTCTCTGATGCCCAGAGATCTGTCCTCCACCAGATCATTGGGCTGGCTGAACATAGTGGCGTGCGAATCATGGAGCAGGAACCTACTGGCCTCTTCCCAGATGGCAGCATTCCTGCTCCCTCCCCCGCCAGGCGGCCCAGACTGCTCAAATCCATGCTGAGATGGTGCAGTCTAAGGTGGGGCCATCATGGCCCACAGCCTCTCGAGGGTGTCCCAGGAGGATATCTGAACTGCTCTCTTCAGAATCTCAGCAGCCATCTACCTCACCTGTTGCCACACGGATTGCACTTCGTAGACACACCAGAGTAGGCAAGAGCAATTATAGGTTAGCCAATAAGGGTAAGCACCAGGGTGAATAGTTCAATATTTGTTAGTTGTGTCATGTTTCCATTGTTTGCTTTTGCTGCAGATAAAGACTGATTATGGTAATTGGGTAGTGGTGCAATTGGTGGTCTTTTTTATTATGGTCTTCATGGGGAAGGGGTTGAAAGGATTGAGTGCAGACGATGGACTTCCTAAGTTGTGCAAGGTAAAGCATGTGGTAACAGTGCTCCAGAGAGTGATGCTGGAGGTCTCCGAAAAACGCTCTTCAATTAGAAGGCAGTGAGTGAGATTCCCAGGTGCAGGCCCTCTACCTGGAACCCTCTCGTGCTCCCCCTGGTCCCCCTCCTCTTCCTCCGCTTGTGGATCCTGAGATTGACCCTCTGGCACAATTGCTAGTAGTAATGGCTGGTCTCTCATGATTGCCAGATTGTGGAGCATGCAGCAAGTCACCACGAATCTGGAGACCTTCTTGGCCGAATACTGCAAGGCACCTCCTGACGGAGCAAGGCATCTAAACCTCTACTTGAGGACCCCAATGGTCTGCTCAGTGATATTCCTGGTGGCTGAGTGGCTCTCATTCAATGAGTGCTCAGCTGGTATCTGGGGGTTTCTCAGGGGAGTCATTAGCCAAGGCATCAGAGGGCATCCCTTGTCACCTAGTAGCCAGCCATGCACATTGCATTGGGGCTCAATGATCTGTGGGATGATGACTGTCTCATTATAAAAGCACTGTGGCAGCTCCCTGGATAGCAGGCATTCACCTGCCTGATGCACTGCTGGTGGGCTCACACGAGCTGCACAGTGAGGGAATGCAATCGCTTCTTGTTCCTGAATACCTCCAAGTTTAAATGAGGGGCTCACATGGCCACATGTGTGCGGTCAACGGCTCCTTGGACCATGGGGAATCCCGCAATCCTGTTGAATCCTAGAGCTCCCTGCCTCTAATCTTCTCTGCCAATAGGGAACGATATATAATCATTCCTCACTGTGTATAGAGCCGCAGCGACCTCTCTTATACAGAAGTGCACAGAGGATTGTGATTTGTGACTGATATCACCTGTGGCAGCCTGAAAGGTTCCAGTAGCATAAAAATGAAGTGTTACTGTGACCTTGACTGGCACAGGCAATGCAGTCCTGGCTGTGCGGCGAGGTCTGAGTCTGCATTCCACAAGGCCACTGATCTCTGTGATGACCTCCTTGGTAAAGCACAGCCTCCTCATGCACTGGTCTTGGGCCGTGTGAATGTAGGAGTAGTGCTTTCTGAAGATCCTGGGTGGATAGGACCTTCTGCTGAGAGCCCTCCTGACCCTCTCTGCTGCAGCAGCTGGTGCTGCTCTACCTGGCCTGATCTCCTCCTACTACAGACCAAGGGGGACCCCTAGTAAGATGCCTATGCCCAAGCACTCCCTTTCTCTTGGTGACTCCTGTAAGATGTCCAATAAGGTAGAGTCGCACAGCACACTCACTTTTTAGGTGAAGTACTGAGAGAATTTCCAGAATAAATGTTGATAGAGTGTTGATGAAGTCTTGACAACGTGTCCCAGAAAGTCACCCGATGTGTCTCAAAAGTCCTCTCCAATGCAGTGTAGGCAACCGATCTCCAGCAGCAAGTGAACAGTGAAAACTGAGCATGTCTTTAAGTAGCGCTCAAAATCCTCAGCAACGACTTGTTTACTCTTGTTCAGCTGGTCGCTGTTAGGAGCAGTCGTTAATTGTAGTGCTACCCACCCAAATGCCGTGCAGCCTCTTTAAAGAGCGCTAGCAGGCAATTTAAAGGTCAATCAGCCCCTTAAAGATGCTCCGTTCCTAGAGTGTGCTTCAACTCCTTTACAAAGGTGAAGTCTTGCGCAAAATGCAGTCTAAACCGACGTCGGAGCTCAAGACCCCATCTTGGCTCTTCAGCACCTAAGGTATCTGGGAACGGTGAGCACGATGTGGAGAATTCTGTCTGAGGGGATAGTGAGGGTTCAGGCACAGGAGCAAGTCAGTTGACGGGGGGGGTTGCTGAGAAGAGAATGTGGGGGTCGCAAAAATAGGGGGTCACGACCCCCCCCCGCCTGATTCCCCGCCCCGTCCGACTTTCACCCCGCCGTTTCAATCCGACCCGAATCAGTCCCACCCGCAGCAGGCGGGACTGGTCTTTAGGCAGCCTAATCACCAATAATTGGCATCTATAATGCCATTTTAAGGGGCCCTTGCTATTTTCAGCCTTTCCCCACGTTAAACACGCCTGGTGGGAACCCCGCTGATGAAACCTGGCATGAACAATATCGGCTTGCTTACTATCAGCTGCAGGTCAATCAGGAAAGAAGAGGTTTAATCAGACAACATTTGTTGGTTGCAGGACCTTGTTGTTTCAGGCTTGGGGCAACTTGTTCCAGGCTTAGGCACAGCTGTGGAAGGTTGGAGCCTCACACACTTCTCCAATGTGAGCTCCTGGGAAGCACCTCTCGGCACCCTCACTCAGCGCTTCCTCAACGGAGGCATCTGCCAGAAGTATGGGAGGCCTTTTTCCCTTCCCTTCATGCCATTAGAGGATCTCCAGCAGCAGAGGCGTCAGCAGCAGAACCAGGAACAGCAGCATCATCAGCAGGAGCACCAGGCTGCTGCTCACTCACCTGAAGCTGCACAGGCCAGAAGGGGCCAGTGCTTGGATGTGGTTTGAGAGCACCCTGCTGCGCATCAGGGGGCCATGGGGACCCGTATCTGCACTGGCAGTCCTACTCAGAAGGACTTCCATGAAGGTTTGGTTTCTCTGTTCAATGGATGCCCATCGCTCCTCAAGAGATGTCATTCTATTATGAACACTAACCATGTTTTCCATACCCTGGTGATTTATCTCCTCCATGGAGGGTGCCAACCTTTCCATGGTGATGCGTTCATGTGCCAATGACTCCACAAAGGCTCTGCTCATGGTCGATACGGACTCCTCCATTCGCTCCACACTCGCAGCGACCCTGAGACAAAACCTGCCAGAGACTCCTGCATCTGTGCATGGAGATCCATCACCTCTTCTCTTGCGGATGGACCCAGAGGCAGAGGGTCGACATGCAGCTGAGCTGAGCTGGCAGAGTCCTGCGCCCTCCGACGAGGACTCTCCACTGCTGTCCCTGTCTCCACAATCTGCCGATGCTCACTTGTGAGCTGTGAAACACCAGGTGACAACACTACTCGATGTCCCGAAGGTCCCCCCGAGGTGTGAGTGTCTGCACTGGTGCTGGGTGCGCTTACTTCTGCTGACGCTGCGCCCTCAGAGGTTGGAGCTTCCTCTGAGGAGTCTGGCTGCACAGCCTCTTCCTCCTCCACAGTGGGGTCGGGGGCTCCGGATGGTACTGTAGGGGAGTAAAGGAAGGAGTTAGACATGTAATGCCAAGGTTCTTCTGGTGACTCCCAGCAAGTTGACATCTGCTGACACCTGCATCCATGCAGCCTTGGTCTCAGTGGGAGGCCTCTTCCTCCCTGACCTAGGGAAGAGGACCTCCCTGTGGGCCCTAACCCCATACAATAATGCCTGCAGTGAAGCCTCGTCGAATTTGGAGGCAGCTCGGGGTCTGGCACTGGCCACAGCTGCTGCAGGCTCCTCTGCCATCCTGTATGGTTCGTTTGGAAGCCTTCAGAGGATGCAGTGCTTGCTGTGGACCTTGAAAGCACCATGAATGATGTCATCATACTGTGGGGCTTTCTGACTGGAAATAGTCAATTAGCAAGGGTTCCCACATGCTGGAAATGAATTGGCTAATTGAGGGAAAATCGCATCGATGTAGCAGACCCATTTAGATTCGTGTGGGAACCCCGACATTCGGGGAACCCGACAATTCCCCGCACCTGCGGGAAAATCGACCCGTGTGTCAGCAGGAGGGAGAAGGACAACAACTTAAATTTATATAACGCCTTTAACGTAGTAAAACATCCCAAGGCGCTTCACAGGAACGTTATTAAACAAAATTTGACACCGAGCCACATAAGAAGAAATTATGGCAGGTGACCAAAAGCTTGGTCAAAGAGGTAGGTTTTAAGGAGTGTCTTAAAGGAGGAAAGAGAGGTAGAGAGGCGGAGAGGTTTAGGGATGGAATTCAAACTTAGGGCCTTGGCAGCTGAAGGCACGGCCACCAAAGGTTGAGTGATTAAAATCGGGGATGCTCAAGAGGGCAGAATTAGAGGAGCGCAGATATCTCGGAGGGTTGTGGGGCTGGAGGAGATTACAGAGATAGGGAGGGGCGAGGCCTTGGAGGGATTTGAAAACAAGGATGAGAATTTTAAAATCAAGGCGTTGCTTAACCACGAGCACAGGGGTGATGAGGCATGGGGAAGGCAGGAGTGCCAATGAAGAGGAATTCAAGTCAACAGCAGGGTAACAATTGAAGCACAGGAAAGCTAGACAGCGGAGATAGGGGACTGCTAAGGAAAAGAAAAAGGAATTCAGGTTAGTTGAGGAGAGATTTTTGAGGCATGGGAAAGCCAGGCAGTGGGAGTGGGGCATGGGATGCACTGTTTGAAACATATCAGAATGGGTGGCATAGGATACGAGGTTAAAGGCGACCTTGAAGAGTGGAGCAGTAACTTTTCCAAGGAATGCGCTGGAAGACTGACCTCGGGAGCAGGAGTTGGGCACGTCTTGGCTGTCAGATTGTTGGGAGCCTGGTATTCCCATTAACGTTTCTACAGGATGGTTCTTAGAACATAAGAAATAGGAGCGAGAGTAGGCCATTCGGCCCTTCAAAAGTCTCTGGAGGCAGATGTGAAAAACAAACACACATTTTTGAAATGACACAGACTGTCAGCGACCTGAAACGTTAACTCGGTTTCTCTCCCCACAGCTGCTGCCTGACCTGCTGAGTATTTCCAACATTTTCTGTTCAAGAAACTTAATGATTGACAGTAAAGTTGACCAGGACTGGCTATTTGTAAGCCTTTTTTCCTTGCTGCACTTCTCTGTATGGGTGGAAAATCACTGCCATAATTAGAAGCAATTAAGATAATTTGAGTGCACAGATTTCATGTAAAATCTCAAAAACAAGGTAATATTATGAACTTTTCAACTTTTTATAATGTAACTTAGCTGATCTCCTGCAAATATAGTTGTCAAGTATAGTAGGACAGCCAACCCAGATACAACTGAAGAGCAGGCTTTATATTTTGTAACATATTCTAAATGGTCACAGCAGTCACCATTGCTTTATTTAATTTATACTAAGAATCAAAAACAATCACTGTTCAGATGAACAGCCAGCAAGTTCTCAAAAGGACTGCGTCATTATTCAAATTTACAGTGTTGTTTTGAATAATAATCTGGACTTAAATATGTGCATTTAAGTAGAATATTTTGGTAATGGTAATTATTGTTGCACATCTATTTATTAAAGAAAGGTTGATATCTTTTCTTAAAGCAGAAAGAATTTGCATTTATATAGCTCCTTTCACAACCTCAGTAGGTCCCAAAGTGCTTCACAGCCAATGAAGTGTTTTTTAAGTGTAGTCACAGTTGTAATGCAGGCAAATGCAGCAGCCAATTTGCAGACACACCAAGGTCCCACAAACCTGTTGAGGGATGAATGTTGGCCAGGACATCAGGAGGATTCTCCTACTTTTCTTCATAGAGTACCATAGAATCTTTTATATCCACCTGAGAGGGCAGACAGGGCCTCGGTTTAACATCTCACTCAAAAGGTGGCACCTCCGATAGTGCAGCATTCCCTCGGTACTGTACTTAAGTTTTATATTTCTTTGTGCTAATTATAAAAACCTATACCCTAAACAGATGGGTAGTAAAGATAGATAGCTGCTGCCCTATTTAACAAGCAGAGATTTATTTATTTATGTACCTGCAATGATTAAGGAAAACCTTTTTCCAGGAAACAATTAACAGACATTTTGCTGGTGTTGGGGAAATCTTTTACAAACTTCTTTCAAAATTCTTTGACTGGAAGCGTGCCCACCACTCCTACATGCCACATATACCCTTGCAACAGTGTAACATCTGACTCACCATGAACCAATGCTACAGTAAATTATTCCTACGATATAATTTCTCACAGAGAGGAAGAATATACACTGTTTTATAAGGATCACATTATACCATTGTAAGGGAAAATATGGCCCATAATTTGCGGCCCCTACGGGCGCGTACGCGCCCATAAGGGCCGTGCAAGTTCCGGGTTTTCGCGCGTGAAGCACAGAATCTTCTTGACAGACCCAATGCATCCCCGGGAAAAGTGTATCCGCGGGCAGAGATTTGGGCTATTTGCCCAACTTCTGCCCAGCGAATGCCTGTGAAATTCTTACAACTGGTAAAAGTAAGAGTTTAAAAAAACATTTTTTTTCCAATAATTTATACGTTTAAAAACCTGTGCCATAAGGTAAGTTTATTTTTAGCCCCTTTAAAACATTTACATTTATTTTTCAAAAAATTAAATTTTTGTTTTAAATATTTAATTAATGGCATTTTAATTCATTTTAAATATGTAATGGTTTTTATTTATTTATTTGATGTGTAGATGTATTATTGGGGGTATTCCCATTCATGCTTATGGGGTTTTCCGCACATACAGAATCTCCGTAAGTATGAATGGGGATTCCCCCCTTTTATTGATTGGGCTGAACCAGGTGATCCCATGGGCGCTTGCGAACTGCCTGCGCCCCGGGATACATGGGCCTCTTCCCGCGGGTACCCGGCGAGGCCCAGGACCGCGAGTCTCCATACCTCCTGGACCACCAGGTACACGGACATTTTATTTGCGGATTGGAGGCATTTCCCCACGGGAAGCCTCTGACCGCAAATTCAGGGCCATAATTATTCTGCTGCTATGATGAATGTGTCCCTTAAAGGCTATGAAGTCTAATTGCTGTTAAGTAAATACTGGGTGAAGTCAGAATTTAATTCCTGTTCACCTTAAAGCTACAATTCTGGCTTTTTTCTCAAGTCAGTCAGAGGCTGCAGTACTTTTGACTCCTGTATCAAATGAATGCCTTAATTTTGAATTTCACCCTCAGCGAGTTTGGGAAGGGTTAGAGACATAGGCCTAGAAAATCAATAAGACCCGAAAACCGCGGGGCGAGATTTGCTCGGGCCCATTTATAAAGCGCAGGCAGCATGTTATTTTGGCGCTGCCTGCTGATTTGAATGATTTTAGCGCACAGTGCAGTGACGAACACACTGCTTCAGGCTGTACGTTCAGCAGGAAGCCCAGTGTCGCATTGCTGTAGCATCCCTGGAGCAAGGCAGCATTCTCTTAGAGCAAGGTGAACTGCCTTCTGAAAAAACAAATTAAAAATCATTCAAAAATAGGCAGTCTTCAGCTCTTAAAGCTGAACTGCCTTCTGCGCGTAAACAATGGTAAAAGTGCTTCAGCAATAACACAAATAGCTCAACAGGCCAAGGAATGGGCACCCAGGGTCTTACATGCAGCATTCCAGCTTGTGCAAGGAGTCAACATTGGAAGAGAGGTCCTCAACCAACAGGGGACCAGGAGGCCCTCTAGAAAGAAGGATGTGGGACGACTTCACTGAGGCTCCAGTGTCCAAAGAAGCTTCATGACCTCAAACCAGTGGTCAAGGTCAGTGAATGCATCTTCAAAAGCCATCTCCTACCAACGGCACCACTAGCCTCACACACTGCTCAATGCACAAGTCCCACCCCACCCCACCCCTCCCATCACTCACCTACTAAAAATCTCCACCAAAAAAAAGGCACACCTCACATTCCTAGCTTTACCTCACCCCCTTGGAGGAGACAGTGCTGGCCATTCTTGGCAGGGGCATAGCTGAGCCCTTGGCCAGTGGCGGGGCTGAAAGAATATAAGATGCTATAGTATGTTAGTCTCCTTCTCACATCCCACTTCCCCCTCATCCCACATTATCTTCTGATGTACAAGCTGTACTTGCTTTCCCGCCAGCCCCTCACCACCAGTGCTGCAGTTGGTAGGAGATGGCTTTTGAAGATACATTCACTACCCTTGGGCCTTCCTCATTTCAGACAGCCAAGAAATCCACCCTACCCAGCCAGTAGTTCACCAAGAAGAGGGAGAGGAGAGTGGTGAAGAAGAAGACGACGACGACGATACACCGTCGCTCAATATCACACTCCCAGCCACCAACTCCTCGAGGTCATTCTGCAAGGCCATCTGCAGTGTCCCCCATTGAAAGTCAGCAGCCTTCTGCTCTGCACACTTTAACAACTTTTTAAATGTATTGCACCAAGGCACAATCCAATAAAATATTAAGAAACCACTCCAAAAGCTGAAATCAAAACTTACCTGAAAGATGTGTGTGTACATCTGAAAGTATCTGCTGCATGCACGTTCTTCCATGCGTGGTTAACAGAGGGTGGAATGGAGTGCGGCGACGTCCAAAATTGCAGTTGTGCATCAATTCAGGTGTTGCACGCCGATTAACGTGATGATCTGCACATTTACATTGGAGAGGCGAGCGCAGGCAATGGCACCGCTGCCGACCTCTCCAAAATGGGGGCCGCCGTGTCCTGTGCCAAAAGTGGGCAGAAGCAAGACAGCCACCATTTTTTCAAGAAAACCAGCCTTAAGGCTACAAGATCGAATTTCGCGGCCATAGGGAGGAGTGAGGGGTTTAAAGTCATGGATGCAAATTTTTAATTTGAGGGTTTGGGAGACTGGAAGCCAATGTAGGTCTGTGAGAACCGGTGTGATGGGTGAGTGGAACTTTTAGATGCAGCGTTTTAGATGAGCTGAAGTTTACAGAGGGTGGGGGATGGGAGGGTGACCAGGAGAGCATTCGAATAGTTGAGACTAGGCATAACGAAGGCATGGATGAGGGTTTCAGCAACAGAATGGCAGAGATGGGCAATGTTATGGAGGTGGAAGTAGGTGGTCTTTTTAATAGAGAAGATATGGGGTCCAAAGTGCAGCTCAGGTCAGAGGCAAATAGTACGCTTAGGCTGTGAACAGTCCAGTTCAACTTGAGAGTGTGGCTGGAGAAGGGGATGGAATTGGTGGCAAGAGTATGGAATTTGTGGTGGGGGCCAAAGGTGATGACTTTGGTCTTCCCAATGTTTAGCTGAAAGATGTTGTGGCTCATCTAAGACTGGATGGGGGTCAAGCAGTCTGATAACACAGAGATAGTGAAAGGGTGGACAGAGTTGGTGGAGAGGTGGAGTTGGGTGCCATCAGCGCACATATGGAAGCTGACATGCCTGCAGATAATGTCACTAAGGGACAGCATGTAAATGACGAAGAGGGGGTCAAGGATAGGGGAAGGGGAACTCCGGATGTAACGGTGCAGGGCGAGTGGGGGGGGGGGGGGGGGAGGGGTTGATAAGCCATTGCTGGAGTTTCTTTGGCTATGATCGGATAGGCAAGAGTGAAACCAAGCGAGGGCAGTCCCACTGAGCTGGACAACAGACAAGAGACATTGTAGCAGGATGCTGTGGTCGACCACGATAAAGCCAACAGAGAGGTCGAGAAGAATGTGGAAGGATAATGCGCCTTGGGTAATCTCTCTCTCCCCCTTATGGGCAGAATGAAGTCACTTCCACTTCAGTGACGATGAATGGGATCAGTAGGTTGTGAACAGCACTATGCATACACAAAGTCACTGGAGCACAGCTTTATGATACCATATGAAAAGGGAATACTGATCAAAAGTATCTGTTCCCAGACTGCCTCTAATGAGCAATTGTAAAACATAAAACTGGGTAACAAGGGGTGACTAATAAAACTCTAACAAAGTGTTTCTTTTGCAACATTAGGATTACGTGACAATTCAGCAGAATATACTTCTCCTTTAAGGAACACTCAGATATTGGCAAAAGGACAATACAGGTCAACAATAAGCTCATTGAAAACTTTGCAGCTATTCAGATGTGCTTACATTCAGACCTTTCAGTGTGCATATGTCAGGATTGGAACTGCATCATTTTCAGCTCTCATGCCAAAAAATATGCAACTGTGTGCCAAAACTAACAGAACCACTTGGAACAGTTAAAGAACCTTATCATTCCTAAATACCCAACGTTATGTGCCGTGTCTCAAATTCACACAGGGATAAAATGCTCCATTATACTCTTGTCAATAAAGCAGGAATGTAATGCAAGTCAAAAATCATACAAAGTCAAAATATTGTTACACAAACACAACTAGCCTGCAACAAACCTTGTTGAAAAACGGGATGGTGAAAGGCAGGGCGAGGAAGTTCGTCCGTTGTCCAAGGTTCAGAGAAATAGGCCTGAAGCCAGGTCATACAGTATTTCACTGGTTCTGTCATTTCCTCTTGGCTTTCACATACCTCACAAGTAAATGAGGCCACTCTTGTCCTGCAGAATTAAGTGATAACATTTGTTCAGCAAGTTTGGCATTTGTGAACTTCAAAATGGTTTCGACTGCATGGAAACAATCTTTTGCAACTTTTCAATTTGACAACCAAATCTGAAGAGCAGTCTTCCAAATTGCAGATGAATAATACAGTTCCCTAATGATTAAAAAAACAATTACAACATACCGAGCATTCTAGTGAAAATTTATTCAAATGCTTGCTGCCTTATATTTTCTCTTAATTTTTTTCTATCAATGAACCCGGAGAGATTTGAACACAATTCATAATTTATGAAGACCAACTTACAATACTTGACTGCTGATTAATATGAAAGTTTTATTTTCTATACCGCGGCAACACTGGTTGCATTCAACATGTCAAGTTACTTGTTCAGTAAAAGATAATTATTTATAGACATAGCTCCTTGGAACCATAATAAATCATCCACATACATCTACTTCCAGGCATGGCCTCAGAACAAAGTCTAGAATGAATAATTTTAACATGTTGTGAACACTTTTGAATGTAGTCCTAAATATTGTATATCTGTTGGCGATTTTCTTCTACCATCATCATTCTGCACCAAATTCACAATTCTGGTAAAAATAGTCAACTGCAATGAAGAAATACATCGCTATAAATACCAGAAAATGTATTTTATTCAGTCTGACGATACTTACCAATTAAATGTGTTCTTCCTGAAGTTTATAATATATTGACAATTTCAGAATATTTATTATGAAATAATTAGATCATAGAAAATGTGTTTCCTGTGATTAAGTGACACCAAAACCTGTGTTAGAATCAAGGAGCACAGTGACTTCCTATTGAAGGCATTACCGCACTAATTGCTGGTGAAATATGGATAGAAATATTGAGATAAAAAAATTGTTGCTTATGATAACAGCTGCGGAATGTTTAAGTTGATATCAACCCCTATGTGCTTATGATAAGCCCTACTTAAAGGCAGAGGTCGAGCTAATTTGTATCAGTGTGCTTGGAATTAATGTGCACCACTTTTATTATTTGTTCGATTTACATGGCAGCTTAACTATCATTTGCACAAAGAAGTTTTCAATTTGTATTAAATGGACACAGTGTATGAAGTGATACACAACACAGTGCTTGGTCTTTATGTCACATCACAAGACACTGTGGGGCACCATGGAGATTCTGAGTTCACTTCACTTACACCCATCTGCATGGGTGAACAACAAAATGAATTTAGATAGAATTACATTAAACCCACCTCAGGAAATAGTATGTTTTTAACTCGGATTTAATCAGAATTAAGCACCATTTACATAGTACATTTAAATTGGAATTAAGGGCTGATTTAGATCAAATTAGAATTAAAAAGCTCCATGTAAACAGGGCTTTGTATCAAGCTGTGTCATGTCATTGATTAACTTAATAAATCTCAGGCAGCACACGGCAATAAAAAGCCTATTGTTGGAGTGTTACCTGGTTTCTTCTCCATCATAGTCCCTCATGTTAATAAAAACAACTTTTTTTCCCACATTGATACATTTTGGTGAATCAGAACTTCGACTTGGTCATAAATCAATAGTTTATTCAAACTCTTAATTCTCTGCTACGCATCACAAATATGAACATAAGCACTTTCAATATAGCAGATCGCGTTATCGCATTAGAACTGTTAATCATGCTATTGTGCAACTGCTCTCTTCATTAACGCTTTATATGAATTATTATGTCAACTACAAAGATCTACAGTTAAAACAAATTCAGTTAAGAAAAATTACAAGAACTATTTTTTTGTATTTCTTTTATACCAGTGCTAAACCAACATTTGGTATCAGATACATGAGGAATAGAAATCAACAAACCTTTAATCATGTGCTCGGAGTATATTATAGGGCAGTCAATTAATCTACTGCACCTATGTTACTCAGTTTCCCATCAGTAGCCCAGTAAACAGTGCAGCAGTGTTTTGATCCTGAGTTCAAAATCTCTTAGAAGTTCCAGTGATTGTACAAGCATAAGTTTTTCTCAAGCAACCTTCCTCTAAATATGTTTATTATTGGTATACTGACTGCACACTAGGCATAGGTGAATTGTATTGCAATTCCATTAACTTGTGCCTTACATCATTAATAAATAAACTCAACACTTTAAGTGCTCCCTTTTTTGTAAACTGGTTTATACTGTTTGATAAATAATACAAATTTATCTGTTACCAACCATGACTGATATTCCATGTTATCTGCATATAACACTAATAGTCGCCAATGCTGTGACTTGCTGAAAGAAGCTGATTATGTAGCAGTTAAAAAATGTACAACTTCCTTGTGGTGTCTTGTCATTGCCATTACTTGGTATCACAGCTGGAGTATGTTAGAAGGTTCATTTAACAAGGAAAAAGACATTTTGGTAAGTTAAGTATATTGACATAAGCATACTGACCAGATGTCAATGTATAATACTTAAAGAACTATTAAATAAACAGCCAATATAATTGTACAAAAATATTTGAGATCATGCTTTCTTTTTGAAGCCATGGTATTAAAATGTATTCTCTGGCACAGGCACATTTACATTTACCCATATAGATTAAAAACAAAATCTAGTCATGATTACTAACATCTGTTTTTGTTTGTAAAGTAAACGATTTAAAACCACTATTTTTTCCAACACAGCTAAATAGTTTCAATGATAAGACTAAATACTGCTGTCTTTTGATTGTAACATCATGAAGCATCTGAAATCTATTGGGAGCAGTTTTGTATTCAGCACCCATTTGGAACTTGAAATTCAAGCATATGTAACTCAGGCCTCACTTGGTATAGTTAGGTTAGATAGCTGTCACTAACACCTAGGGGTTTATTAATAGGCAGAAATTAATTGTATGTAGACTGAATTAATGAGATGGAAAAACATGCATATTTCAGCTAATGCTGAGGGGAATGGCCTCTGTTGAAGCATCCTTAATGAAGTAGTCTGTCCAAAGCAATGATGTGCAGAACAGAACCCAGTGAATTAAAGTGCTCGGCTGATCATGTAGGTTGCAACTACTGTAAAAAATGCTGTGAAATGTAAACACCAGACAATGGTTTTAAGCACAAAGTTGACCCCTGTTGCGCATTCTGCAGCCTGCTATCTACAGATTTATAAATAAATGATTAGATGTAAAATCTCTGGAGGATTTTTCTTTTCCACAGCAATTATAGGAGCAGATTATTACCATTCAAGTGCAGTTCCAGTTAAAGTTCATTGACTGGCAGGAATCATTCATTTCTGTCCTTATGCCTTAAGTCACTGTGACAAGAAAACTTACAGTTAAGCGTGTAGCAAACAAATTGCAGCAAGACGGCTCAATACAAACATATACTGTGCATACTTCTGTTCTTGGAAAAACAATATTAACAAAACTAGCAGACTGAATTAGCAAATTAAATTCCTTTTTAATGTGTTCAGTCCACCAGGACGTTCATTCTATTGTCAGCTTTGTAAAGGTGTCATACTTTCATATAGTGCAATGAAGTGCCAAATACTACATTTCGGACAATGTTTGACAAATGCATGCCCTGGATTTACATTGGCCAGTAAGATTACAAATGTTCGATGCCCCTAACTAGTTGGTAATTTTAACCACACAATGTGTATTTTATGTGATAGTCATTGCAGAGCGACTACAAGCATTCCATAATCATTTACAATCAGTAACATGCCTATCAGTATGATCATGTTGAATGCTGCTTGTCTGCTGTGGTTAGAAATTACACATTCTGGAAAAGGCCGTATGCATGTGTATGGAGTAGAATTCTCCTCCCGCCATGACACTTCCTTTGGGAACTCTACAAAGGCTTGTATAAACAGAGAGGGGGGGAAGGTGCTTTTCAAGCAGGAATGTTATAATGAATCCCTATTTGTGAGGGAGCCATAATTAGAAAGCCTTTTAAAAGGGACCACACATACAAA
The DNA here is from genome assembly GCF_052327205.1 of Somniosus microcephalus. NCBI lineage: Eukaryota > Metazoa > Chordata > Chondrichthyes > Squaliformes > Somniosidae > Somniosus > Somniosus microcephalus. The sequence goes on along the minus strand of NC_140994.1, from coordinate 48,746,635 downwards.
TGCGTAAGTATGGACAGGAGATGCAGGATATGTGCACAGCAATGGATAAATGGATATAGAAATTATTCCACGATGAGCTGATGGCATAACTCTGATGGGAGAAGTGGAAATATCAGATGTGGAAATATCAGCAGATGATGGTATCCCGACAACCCTGCCTCCTTATTCATATGCCAAGCTTCCAAAAGGTGAAGAAAACTACTTCCTGTCTCAACCCAGACAATATTCCCACAGCCTGCTCTCAGGGCGGAGACACGGTTCTATTGGGTCCTGACCCATTTCATGCCTCTCCTCGTCTATCAGCATTATTACAGGTCGCTGCAAGTCCCAAGGAAATTCTTGCCATAAAAGATGGGGTTCGTGTGGTGCTGTTTAGTTCTTGCTGCGTTCTGAAATATGTTTAGGATAAAGTGCATCGAGAGTGTTTGGCTTATTCCTATTTCCTACCTGAGGCACAAGACGTCTGGCCTGTTAAGTTTTATATTCCAAGAGTCCATTCGAACTGCTGGAGAAGGAATAGTAAGACATCCGATGAAATGTATGCTATTAATCACAGTTGTTCTGTACTCCAATGTTAGTCAAATTTGCTCTATTTTATAACTTTACCTGATTTTGTAAATAAATTTGACTTGTTTTAGTCCATTGGACCTCTGGCCTGTTATTAATATTTTCCATCTATCCAATGTGTGTGGGAGCATAACACAAGGCTATTCTTAATTCAATTGTGATAATTGTTAATCAAGAGCTCTGCAGGGACAGAAAGCAAACAGGCAAAGATTTTAGATCAGAAGGTTGCAGTGAATTTGAACAGAACCTAAAAATGTAATGTAAGCTCTTTCAACAAATATATAATAAACTAGTTGTACTGTAGTTCCTGCTTTGAAGCAATGTGTTTCTTGCATTCCATTGAAACATGAACTGCTGTGTGGTTCTAGTTTGAGGTTGCTAACGTTTAAAATGTAAAGGTGGTCCAATTGGAAAAGATGACTTTGCGTTGGCAATCCAAATCTTGGCATACGATGTGAGACCAGTTTGAGGAACTGTCTCCCACTGCTTGGAATTTGGAGAGCTGCAGAATAAGTGCAACCAATGCAAAGCTGTCTTATTCAACTGGACCACCTTTAAGTTTTAATGTAGTAAAGAGTTGATAGGACAGTCAGCTCTTTGCAAACATTCAACTGGCATGCCAATTCCAAACACAGAGTTTTGTTTCGCCTAAGTACACATAGAGTGTAGTTGACAGTCTAACTCTGCTTCTAGTTTGCTGCATTGAGTGAAGGGGCAGCTGAACATGTGTGACATGAAAGCCATCTGTGAACCACTGAATAATATTGACTAAGTATTCAAGGATACTTCGGGCTTGTTATTCAAGACCATCCCCCCCACCCCCAGCAGTCTACCATCAAAGTTGTGGATATTCCAGTTTTGGATCATTTTCACATGAGCAGAATATATGAAAGGCCATTGTACTATTTTGAAAATATTCCAAGATGACTCAACTACAATGTGACCTACTTATAATTTCATTTGTCATGAGTTACATAGAAGATAGGAGCAGGAGTAGGCCATTCAGCCCTTCGAGCCTGCTCCGCCATTCAATGTGATCATGGCTGATCATTTGACTGATTGGAGAAATTCAAATAGAGTTGTGGGAAGGATGGGCATTATAGAAACATAGAAGATAGGAGCAGGAGTAGGCCATTCGGCCCTTCGAGCCTGCTCCTTGGGACTTGCAGCGACCTGTAATAATGCTGATAGACGAGGAGAGGCATGAAATGGGTCAGGACCCAATAGAACCGTGTCTCCACCCTGAGAACAGGCTGTGGGAATATTGTCTGGGTTGAGACAGGAAGTAGTTTTCTTCACCTTTTGGAAGCTTGGCATATGAATAAGGAGGCAGGGTTGTCGGGATACCATCATCTGCTGATATTTCCACTTCTCCCATTGTCCCAAACAAATTGGACATTAGCAAAATACCACTATCCAGTTGAGTGGAGTGGCCTAAGGGAGTGTCTATGAGTGTGTTCCAGGTCGATGATCATGTCCTGGAACAAACTAGTCATTATAGGAAATTAGCTAGCCAGTCCCACCAGCATTGCAAAGGCTGATACTAGTGAGGGCATCTGCCTGATGTATGAAAATGGCCTGACCCCGGAAACTCTAGTGGGATTCCATTCTAAAGAAGCCACAATGGGTTTCCCATTGGAAATACCACTGCATCATATTTTTTGGAGGAAGAGATGAAGCAAAGTTGTCTGGAACAACTTGGGGGCTCTGCTACATAGTTTGGCAAGGCTTTCAAGGATAGTGGTGGTGTGCTGCATGCTGTACAGCTCTGCCTCACAAAGAAGCCTTCTCATGGAGGTTCCAGAGCAGGAAGGCACCCAAGATGAGTAGGCAGATCAGCCAGCGGAGTAGCAGCAGAGGGCAATCCATTGACAGCTACAAGGTACATTTGGACCAATCTGATATGGGAGGCTATTTCTTGACCATGGCATCTGGCCACTACAGAAACAGTCCTGTCAACATCTTCCCCACAAAAATTCCATCATCTTCATACCTTGTGCTGTGTGCATCAACTTTTACAAGCTCCCTCGTCAAAGTCACCTCCCATACTTGCCAAGGACAATGTTTGCATACACAACGTCATTGCAACCAAGTTTTATTTCCCACACAGTGTGTGAATTTGCCGAGGGCTTCTCATCACTATGCTTCCACTTGTGCCAATATTATTTGCACACATGCAAATAATTAGCTCAAATCTAGCCACCTTGATGCTACCTGAGTGGCAGGTGTGTTTGAGGTAGCTGGTTATCTTGAGTCTTGATAAGCCTGGAGACTGAAGTGGTCCTTGTCTCAGTCTTCAGACAGACTTGCTGTACCTCTTGTGTTGCTGCATGGCTAGTCTAACTCTGCCTCCTTTCTGCCATATGTACAGGAACCTGGGTTGGCTGGAAGGAGGTTGCATATATGTTGTGATCCTGAGAGACAGCATCATGGTGAGAGTGCAGAGATACCATGCAATTAGTCCCAGGCAATGTCTCTGAATGGGCACTGATTGGTGGGACAGCAGACCTAATGGTACCAATTAGTTCAGTGGAGCCCCAAGAGATCCTTCTCTATGTCTAATTTCCCATTTTGTTCTTTCAGTGATAATCCAAAGCGTATGCCTTCTTGTTACTGATTCGCCAGCCACTGGAAACAATCTTTCACTATTAAGCTCTCACAACCTTTTATAATTTGGAAAACCTCTATTAGATCTCCTCTTAACTTTCTTTGTTCCAGTGAAAATAATGCAATTTTAGAGACTTTCTTCATAATTATAATCTTGCATTCCTGTAATCATTTTAATGGATCTTCAACTATACTCTTGCCACAGCATGGGGTGCACAGAACTGCCTAAAATTCTAACTATGGCCTAACCAATCTCTTGCACAACATTACTTATTGTTATATTCAATGCCCCCATATATATGAAACACAAATTCATGTCTGCATTTTTTATTATTTGAGGTATGGACAACTCTGTCAAGGCTGCTTTTATTGCCCATTCCTAGTTTCCCTGAGAAGATAGTGGTGGGCCTTCTCCTTGAAATATTGCAGTCCTTATTCTGATGGTGCACCTAAAATGGTGTTAGGTGGGGAATTCTCAGACTTGGACCCAATAACAATGATCAAGTAATGGTAGTATATGTACAAATTAGGATGGTGTGTAACTTGGAGTTAATGATGTTCCTATTATCTTACTGCACTTGTCTTTCTTATCCTTCTTGGTGCAGGAGTAGAAAAAGCTGTTGAAGAAAGCTTGGTGAGTTGCTTCAGTACATCCTGTAGAAAGTACATACTGCGTCCACAGTGGACTCATGGTAGAGGAGGTGGATAGAGTTCAGTAGCAAGGGCGCTGATCAAGTGGATAGCTCTGTCCTGGATGCTGTCGAGCTTCTTGAGTGTTGTTGTGGCGGCACCCAGGCGAGATGTGAATATTCATTTATACTTTTGACTTAAGCCTTGTAGATGGTGAAGAGGCATTAAGGGACCAGGAGTTGAGCCACTCATTGCAGAGAACCAAGCTTTGCCCTGCTCTAGTAGCCACATTGTTCATATGGCTGGTCCAGTTAAGCTGCTGGTCAATGGTGAACCCAGGATGGGTTAAACATCTCATGCAGCACCATCTCCATTTCAGCAGCCATCAAATAAGGGTTCAAGTGCCTGACTGTTCCATAACTCACCTGTAGATATATTGGATTTTCTTTCACTTCATTTTTGCCTGTTATTTGATGGTGGGGGATGCTGCTATAGTGTTGCCATTGAAGGCCAGAAGCCTCTTCTTGATGGGGATGGTCAGTGTCTGGCACTTATGTGGCACACTTCTTAACTGCCATTTTTCAGCCCAAGCCTGGATGTTATCCAGGTGCTCTTGTAGGCTGGTATGGGCTGCTTCATTATCATAGGAGGAGTTGTGAATAGAGTTGAACACTGTAGGAGCGCCAGTGATCTGCTCTACTCCTGACCTTATGACAGAGGGTAGGTCATTGAAAAAGCTCTTGTATCAATGAATTGGGGCTATGTTGATTGACCTCCAACAACCATGACTATCTTGCTGTGTGTCAGGCATGATTCTCATTGACCTCAGTGATCTCAGTCTTGCTAGGGCTCCTTGGTACCATAATTGGTCAAATGATGCCTTGATATCAAGGGCATGTGGCGGAGCCACTAAGGGACTCCGATCAATTGTATATAATTCCCTTTAATAATATGTTAGCTACAGCCTGAGTCTGTATCTTTGTTTTCACTGTTTACATGTACAGAGCGCGATCACTTTAATAGCGTGGGTAAACGCGATGACGTCACGCCGTTCATCACGTGATGCCCCACCGGCGGGAAAAACATGATGACGTCATGACGTCAGCCACGGGACTGCCCAAGCAGTCCTCGTGGAGCCTCCAAACTGACTAGACCTATATTTGATGTTCTCCTGTAGTTATCCGTTAAACTCTGTTAGTTTTCATTAAACCTCATTTATTTGATCGCCTGAGTGGACCTCAGTCTTTTGGATCGGAACTAGACATTCCTACACTGGTGACCCCGAATTTTGCGAACGGTTTTCGCAGAAGTTACTGAACATGGAATCGAACGCCGTTGCTTTGAAGCTACCACAGTTCTGGGAGCAACAGCCAGCCGCGTGGTTCATCCAGGCTGAAGCCCAGTTCGCAATCAAGAACTATTACTATTACGTGGTCTCCGCCCTCGACAGCGCCACAGCCTCGCGGATCGTCAGCCTGCTTGGTAATCCACCAGAAGATCGCAAGTATGAAATGATAAAGGTGCGGTTGTTACAGGTCTTCGGGCTCACAAAGTCGGAGCGCGCCCGCTGGCTGCTCGCTATGCCCGGCCTCAGGGACTCCAGGCCGTCTGAGCTCATGAGCCAAATGCTCATGCTCCTGGGCTCCGAACCGGAATGCTTCCTCTTCAGGGAGCTATTCCTCAGCCAGCTACCGGAGCAAGTTCAGGCTGCCCTAGCCAGGTCGGAAGTCACAGACTGCGCAGAGCTGGCTGCCGAAGCGGACAAGATTTTCGCGGTGACACAGCAGTACTGCGCTGCCACGAGGCGCCCATCCCCCACAGACGCTGCTCCAGCCCCTCAACCTGCGGGGTTGTGCTTCTACCACGCCCGTTTTGGCGCGAAAGCAAGATCCTGCTGCCCTCCCTGCAGCTTTTCGCTCAAAAAAAGAACAGCAGCAACCCTGTCGAAAGAGGACCAGTTATAACGAGCGCCCCGCGGCTGCGATGGCAATCGGAAATTCGGGAAAACTCCTCTTCATCACTGATGCCCTATCTGGTCAACGTTTCCTCTGCGACACCGGGGCGCAGTGTAGCATCCTACCCGCGTCAAATCTTGATCTACAAGCCGGGGGGCACGGCCCCTCCCTCGAGGCAGCTAATGGCGGGGCCATTCGGACCTTCGGAAGACGGCGGGTCCAGGTGTGCTTCGGCGGCCAGCGGTTTTACTGGGATTTCATCACGGCCAAAGTCTCTCAAGCCATCCTCGGGGCGGATTTTTTGTGCGCCAACGGCCTCCTGGTGGATGTACGGCACCTTGGTTCATCAATGCGGCCACTTTTCGCTCCATCCCGTGCCACCGCGGTAACGCCGTGTCACGCACTGTCTCCTGTGCGCTCCCACCTCCGGATGACTTCACTTGCCTCCTCGGAGATTTCCCAGACCTGACCAGACCCACTTTCTCTTCCACGGCCACGAAACATGGTGTCGAACATCACATCACCACTACTGGCTCCCCGGTCTACGCACGGGCCCGGCGCCTCAAACCTGGCAAGCTCGCGGCTGCGAAAGCGGAGTTCGACACGATGGAGCGGCTAGGGATTATTCGCCGGTCTAATAGTCCCTGGTCTTCGCCTCTCCACATTGTTCCGAAACCTGGCGGTGGATGGCGGCCTTGCGGCAACTACCGATGCCTGAACGACGCCACTACTCCTGATCGGTACCTGATCCCTCATATTCAGGATTTCTCTGCCCATTTGGCGGGAAATACCATTTTTTCAAAAGTCGACCTTGTCCGTGGCTACCACCAGGTCCCTGTACACCCGCAAGACGTCCCGAAAACTGCAGTCATCACCCCATTCGGCCTGTTTGAATTTCTGCGGATGCCGTTTGGATTGAAGAACGCTGCACAGGCTTTCCAGCACTTGATGGACTCCGTGCTTCGGGACCTCAAGTTTCTATTCGTCTACCTCGACGACATCCTCATCGCCAGCCCTAATAAAGAGGAGCACATCTGCCATTTACGCACCCTCTTTAGCCGCCTCAGTCAACATGGCTTGATCATCAACCCAGCCAAGTGCCAGTTCGGCCTGCAGCAGATTGATTTCTTAGGCCATCGCATCACATCGGACGGCGCAATTCCCCTGCAAACGAAGGTGGAGGCAGTTACTTCGTTCCCGCGCCCGCAGACCATCAAGGCCCTGCAGGAGTTCCTCGGGATGGTAAATTTTTATCACCGGTTCGTCCCTAATGCAGCTCTGCTCATGCAGCCCCTGTACGAGGCCCTCGAGGGCAAGTCCGGCAAGGATCTGATTAGCTGGACGGTCGACATGGACCGGGCGTTCGTCGACACAAAAGGCGCCTTAGCCAACGCAACCATGCTGGCGCACCCGCTGCCAGGTGCCACCATCGCCCTTACCACCGACGCGTCAGACTACGCCATCGGCGCAGTGCAGGAACAGTGGGTGCATGGGACATGGCAACCGCTGGCGTTTTTCAGCCGTCAACTACAGCGAAACGAACAGAAGTACAGCACGTTCGACTGGGCATTGCTGGCCCTTTTTCTGGCCATCCGCCATTTACGGTTCTTGCTGGAGGGACGTCCGTTCACGGCTTTTGTGGACCATAAGCCAGTAGCATTCGCTATGGCCAAGACCGCCGAACCGTGGTCAGCTCGGCAACAACTTCAGTTGACGTTTATCTCAGAATTCACCACTGACATTCAGCATGTGTCCAGTAAAGACAACCTGGTGGCGGATTGCCTCTCCTGCGCGACCGCTCATGCAGTCCAGCTCGGCGTCGACTATGCCCTCATGGCTGCGGATCAAGCCTCGGATCTGGAAGTCCAATCTTACAGAACCAACCCCTCTAGCCTCCAAGCGGCCGACGTCAAATTCCATGCCGCGGGCACTACGCTACTCTGCGATGTCTCCGTAGGAGATCCTCGCCCTATCGTGCCGGTCGCCTGGCGCCAAAAAGTTTTTGACGCCATACATGGGCTGTCGCACCCTGGCATGAAGGCCTCGCAATGGCTGATGTCGTCCAAATTCGTGTGGCGGGGCATGCACATGGATGTTCGCGACTGGGCCAACACCTGCGTGGTCTGCCAAAAGGCCAAGGTGCAGCGTCACGTCAAGGCTCCATTGGCCACTTTCACTGTTCCGGAACATAGGTTTGATCATGTGCATGTGGACCTGGTGGGGCCACTTCCGCCTTCGCACGGGTTTACTCATCTTCTTACAATGGTGGACCACACCACTCGATGGCCGGAGGCGGTTCCTTTGTCATCCACCACTTCCGCAGACGTCGCCAGGGCATTCATCTCCTCTTGGGTCGCCAGTTTCGGGGTACCGGCGGACATCTCGTCTGATCGTGGGCTGCAGTTTTCTTCTGAGCTCTGGAACGCTGTGGCTCAGGGGCTCGCTCAAAGCCGCACTGCGAGCCAGCCTTCAAGGCGCGGGCTGGGTGGACAGGCTTCCATGGGTCCTTTTGGGTCTTCGTACGGCGCCTAAAGAAGATCTTCAATCGTCCTCGGCGGAGCTCGTATATGGCCAGCCGCTACGCGTACCAGGGGAATTCCTTCTGACTCCAACAGAGCCATGGTCCGCATCCCAGCAGCTCATCAGCCACCAGGAGGCGGCCAGAAGTTTCGCTCCAGTGCCTATGTCACATCACGGCTTGCAGAGCTCCCACGTCCCAGCTGAGCTGAAGAACGCCGACTATGTGTTTATCTGCCACGACGCTCATCGGGATCCGCTCAAACCCCCTTACACTGGTCCTTTCCACGTGATAGAGCCGGGAGACAAAACTTTTTCGGTCGATATCGGAGGTAAACCGGACCACATTTCGGTTGACCGGTTGAAGCCGGCTCACTTGTGTTAAGTCTGTGCGTTCCAGTTATGGTTAATATGAATCACTGCACACAGACCACAAGAATAACTTTAACAGGTCTTTACTAGTCGAAGGTCAGGGCTGAACTGCCCAATAAATCATTACACAGCACTTATATACCGGTGTGGTCACCACCGGTATTACAGTATACAGCAGCCAAGATAAAGTAGTGCATCTCTTAAAATAGTTCTCTTAAAGGTGGAACGGTTACATACACCACAACTTGGACCTTGACCGCCCAGTCAAGATCGCACAACCGCCGAAGCGTGGCCGACCGCCCACAGTCGCCGTGCCAGATCAAACGCAACTGCCCGCCAGCTCGCCCGCCATCCATCAGCTTCCACTTCAAGGCTACAGAAGTCGATCTGACAGGCTTGTCAGGCCTCCTCGCCGTTTTACTTTTGCTATTAAAGACAATTCTGGGGGGGCGCATGTGGCGGAGCCACTAAGGGACTCCGATCAATTGTATATAATTCCCTTTAATAATATGTTAGCTACAGCCTGAGTCTGTATCTTTGTTTTCACTGTTTACATGTACAGAGCGCGATCACTTTAATAGCGCAGGTAAACGCGATGACGTCACGCCGTTCATCACGTGATCCCCCACCGGCGGGAAAAACGTGATGACGTCATGACGTCAGCCACGGGACTGCCCAAGCAGTCCTCGTGGAGCCTCCGAACTGACTAGACCTATATTCGATGTTCTCCTGTAGTTATCCGTTAAACTCTGTTAGTTTTCATTAAACCTCGTTTATTTGATCGCCTGAGTGGACCTCAGTCTTTTGGATAGGAACTAGACATTCCTACAGGCAGTTACTTTCACCTCTCTTCTGGCATTAAGCTCTTGTGACCATGCCTGAATCAAGCTTGTGACAAGGTCTGGAGTCAAGTAGTTTTGATGGAACGCGAACTGTGTCAGTGAGTAGGATTTTGTTGCTTGATGGCATTATTGCTGATTCCTTTCATCATTATGAAACTGATCAGGAAGATGCTGAAAGGGTGGTAATTGATTTGCCCTACTTTTTGTGAATAGGACATAACTGGTCAATTCTGCCAGTGTCTGTGACAAAGGTCCCTCCTTGTCCTTCTTGACTTGTCTGCAGAGTTTGACACGGTTGACCACTCTATCCTTCTCTAACGCCTCTCCACCGTCGTCCAGCTGGGTGGGACTGCACTCGCCTGGTTCCATTCTTATCTATCTAATCGTAGCCAGAGAATCACCTGCAACGGCTTCTCTTCCCGCTTCTGCATCGTTACCTCTGGTGTCCCCCAAGGATCTATCCTTGGCCCCCTCTTATTTCTCATCTACCTGTTGCCCCTTGGTGACATCATCCAAAAACACAGCGACAGTTTCCACATATACGCTGACGACACCCAGCTCTACCTCACTACCACTTCTCTCGACCCCTCCACGGTCTCTAAATTGTCAGACTGCTTGTCCGACATACAGTTCTGGATGAGCAAAGATTTTCTCCCATTAAATATTGGGAAAACCGATACTGTACTGGCCGTGCTAGACGTGCTCCTATCTAGTTATCCAGCAAGTTAAACACTTATTCAAAAATAATTCTTCTGAAGCCGGTTGCTGTATTGAAGCTTTACTTGAACAAATTTGTGAAACTGTAAACAAAGACAAAGTATGTATAAGATATAAACATATTTACAACAGTAGAATAGACTAATTGTATAACTAACTAACATTTGGACTAACTTCTATAACTATCAAATATTAACCTTTTATAAACATAGTATTATCAAAATATTACTCTGACAACGTTGCTATTATGCTAAGGAACAAAGGTACTCACAGATATTGCGCTTGGCCTAACATATGAAATCAGATTACATTGGATTGTGAATGGAACCTCTCATGGCAGATTATCCATTACTCAAGTCAGGTTCTTCCTAGCAAAACTGCTTCCTGGGGTCAACAGGAAGAAAGGTAGGAAGGTCAAATGACCTCTCACAGGAAGAAAGGAACAAAGGTCAAATGACCTCACACAGGAAGAAAGATCAGATGACCTTTCCAGCATACAAACTGTTAACACAATAACCACCACCAGAGGGTGCTATCTGCACACATAAAATGTTCATTGGTCCAGAACAGATACCATTGTTTTTGGTCCCCGCCACAAACTCCATTCCCTAGCCACTGACTCCATCCCTCTCCCTAACATCTGTCTGAGGCAGAACCACACTATTCGCAACCTTGGTGTCATATATGACCCTAAAATGAGCTTCTGACCACATATCCACAGCATAACAAAGACCGCCTACTTCCACCTCCGTAACATCGCCCGTCTCCACCCTTGCCTCAGCTCATCCGCTGCTGAAACCCTCATCCATGCCTTTGTTACCTCTTGACTTGACTATTCCAACGCACTCCTGGCTGGCCTCCCACATTCCACCCTATGTAAACTTGAGCTTATCCAAAATTTGGCTGCCCATGTCCTAACTCGCACCAAGTCCCATTCACCCACCACTCCTGTGCTCGCTGACCTACATTGGCTCCCGGTTAAGCAACGCCTCGATTTCAAAATAATCATCCTTGTTTTCAAATCCCTCCATGGCCTCACCCCTCCCTATCTCTGTAATCTCCTTCAGCTCCACAACCCCCCCACCCCCAGACCCCCACCCCGAGATATCTGCTTTCCTCTAATTCTGCCCTCTTGAGCATCCCTGATTATAATCGATCAACCTTTGGTGGCCGTGCCTTCTGTTGCCTAGGCCCTAAGCTCTGGAATTCCCAGCCTAAACCTCTCCGCCTCGCTACCTCTCTTTCCTCCTTTAAGACGCTCCTTAAAACCTACATCTTTGACCAACTGCCCTAATTTATCCTTATGTGGCTCGATGTCAAATTTTTTGTCTTAAAATACTCCTGTGCAGTGCCTTGGGAAGTTTTACTATGTTAAAGGCGCTATATAAATACAAGTTGTTGCTATTGTTGTGTCATAGCTGTATTGCAACAGCTTGGCTACTTCTGGCGTGTCGATCTTTAACAATATTGCTGGAATGTTGTCAGGGTCCATAGCTTCACTGTGTCCACTGCACTCAGCATTTTCAACTTGCACTTAGAGTCACAGGCCCAGAAATTCAGTGGGCTGCGCCACTCGTTAGCGCCCTAAGAGGGCACTTGGTGGCTTTTACACCACTGGCCACGCCTCCCGCTAAATTTAACAGGACGCTAATGGCGGCGCTAGCCGTTAGCGCTGTGACCGATGACGTCATCGGTGTGTGCAGCGCCCCGCTACCGAAATTTAATAGCGCCCTATGCTTTAACACCGGTCGCAATTTGCGACCAGCTCAGGGGGGCCTACCTGTGGCGGTAGAGGAGCTGAGGTGCGGGGCGGCCATTTTTTTTTGCTGGCCGCCTGCCAACACCTCTCCATGCCGCCGTCCCCAGCCACCTAAGCGCCCCCCCCTCCGCCACCACGGAGTGCCGGCTTTGTCCCAAGAGCCCGGCACTTCTCCTCAGTGCCGGGCTCTTTTGCCGGCACTCGCGCACTTTGAGCGCGCTGCAGCAGGCCCCTCCCCTTTAAGGAGGGGAGGAAGGCCTGCAGTACCGCAGCACACCGTGCTGCAGCGTGTGGCGCTGCGAACTTCAGTTGCAGCGCGCCAAGAGGGATGCGGGGCGCCTCGAGTAGCGCCGCGCTTCCCTCTGGGGCGCGCAAACTGAATTTGCGGCAGGCGGCCGCGACTTCTTCCGGGGCGCTACTTCCGGCGCCCTGGCGAGGCTGGCGCCCAATTTCTAGGCCATAGAGTTATACAGCACAGAAAGAGGCCCTTTGGCCCATCATGTCTGCGCTGGCCATCAAGCCCTCTCTATTCTAATCCCATTTTCCAGCACTTGGTCTATAGCCTTGTATGCTATGGCGTTTCAGGTGCTCATCTAAATGTTTCTTAAATGTTGAAGGTTCCTGCTTCTACCACCCTTTCAGGCAGTGAGTTCCAGATTCCAACCACCCTCTGGGTGAAAAAGTTTTATCTAAAATCCCCTCTAAACCTCCTGCCCCTTACCTTGAAACTATCCCCCCTGGTTATTGAACCCTTTACTAAGGGGAAAAGTTCCTTTCTGTCTACCCTATCTATGCCCCTCATCATTTTGTACACCTCAATCAGGTCCCCTCTCAGCCTTCTCTGCTCTAAGGAAAACAACCCCAGCCTGTCCAGTCTCTCTTCATAGCTGAAACACTCCAGCCTAGGTAACATCCTGGTGAATCTCCTCTGTACCCTTTCCAATGCAATCACATCCTTCCTATAGTGTGGCGACCAGAACTGCACACAGTATTCCAGCTGTGGCCTAACTAGCATTTTGTACAGCTCCATCATAACCTCCCTGCTCTTATATTCTATGCCTCGGCTAATGAAGGCAAGTATCCCATATGCCTTCTTAACCACCTTACCTACCTGTCCTGCTGCCTTCAGGGATCTATGTACATGCACACCAAGGTCCCTCTGATCCTCTGTCCTTCCTAGGATCCTACCATTCATTGTGTATTCCCTTGCCCTGTTAGTCCTCCCAAAATGCATCACCTCACACTTTTCAGGGTTAAATTCCATTTGCCACTGTTCTGTCCATCTGACCAACCCGTCTATATTGTCCTGTAGACTGAGGCTTCCCTCCTCGCTATTTACCACTCCACCAATTTTCGTGTCATCTGCACACTTACTGATCATACCTCCTACATTCATATCTAAATCATTAATGTACACTACAAACAGCAAGGGACCCAGCACCGATCCCTGCGGTACACCACTGGACACAGCTTCCAGTCACAAAAACAACCTTCGACAATCACCCTCTGCCTCCTGCCACTAAGCCAATTTTGGATCCAATGTGCCAAATTGCCCTGGATCCCATTGGCTCTTACCTTCTTGACCAGTCTCCCATGCGGGTCTTTGTCAAAAGCCTTATTGAAGTCCATGTAGACTACATCAACTGCACTGCCCTCATCCACACACACCCTCGAAAAATTCAATCAAATTGGTTCAACATGATCTCCCCTGACAAAGCTATGCTGACTATCCTTGATTAATCCTTGCATCTCCAAATGGAGACTAATTCTGTCCCTCAGAATTTTTTCCAATAATTTCCCTACCACTGATGTTAGGCTCACTGGCCTGCAATTCCCTGTTTTTTCCCTATTACCCTTCTTGAATAATGGTACTATGTTAGCTGTCCTCCAGTCCTCTGGCACCTCCCCTGTGGCCACAGAGGTTCTGAAAATTTGTGTCAAAGCCCCTGCAATCTCCTCCCTTGCCTCACACAGCAGCCTGGGATACAGCTTGTCTGGGCCCGGGGATTTATCCACTTTTAAGCCCGCTAAAACCGCTAGTACCTCCTCCCTCTCAATGCTAATTTGTTCAAGTATATCACAATCCCCCTGCCTGATTTCTATGCCTACATCGTCCTTCTCCATAGTGAACACAGATGCAAAATATTCATTTAAAACCTCACCTACATCTTCCTGCTCTACACACAGATTGCCACTTTGGTCCCTAATGGGCCCTACTCTTTTCCCTGGTTATCCTCTTGCCCTTAATATACTTATAAAACACCTTGGGATTTTCCTTTATTTTGCCCGCCAGTGTTTTTTCATGCCCCCTCTTCGTTCTCCTAATTTCTTTTTTTAAGTCCCCCCCTGCAATTTCTATACTCCCCTAGGGCTTCCACTGTTTTTAGTCCGTTGTATCTGCCAAAAGCCTCCCTCTTTTTCCTAATCCATTCTTGTATATCCCTTGACATCCAGGGTTCCCTGGACTTATTGGTCCCACCCTTGACCTTTCCGGGAACATGTTGGTGCTGTACTCTTTCTATTTCCTTTCTGAATGACTCCCACTGCTCTGATGTGGATTTTCCTACAAGTAGCTGATCCCAGTCCACTTTGGCCAGATCCTGCCTTATCATATTAAAATTGGCCTTCCCCCAATTTAGAACCTTTATTTCCGGTCCATCTTTGTCCTTTTCCATGACTACCTTAAATCTCACCGAATTATGGTCACTGTCACCAAAATGCTCTCCTACTGTCCAGTACTGCCCCCTTTCTTGTAGGACTTTCTACATGCTGGCTCAAATAGCTCTCCTGGATGCACTTTAAGAATTCCGCACCTTCTAAGCCTTTCACACTCTGACTATCCCAGTTAATATTGGGGAAGTTGAAATCCCCTACTATTATTACCCTATTATTTCTACACTTCTCTGAGATTTGCCGACATATCTGTTCCTCTGTCTCCCCCTGACTGTTTGGGGGCCTATAGTACACTCCCAGCAAAGTGCTTGCCCCTTTTTGTTTTTAAGTTCTACCCATATGGCCTCATTAGAGGAACCTACTAAGATATCATCCCTCCTTACTGCAGTAATTGACTCCTTGATTAATATTGCGACACCTCCTCCTCTTTTACACCTCCCTCTGTCTCGCCTGAAGATTCTATACCCCGGAATATTGAGTTGCCAGTCTTGCCCCTCCCTCAACCATGTCTCTGTGATAGCAACAATATCATACTCCCATGTGTTCATCAACACCTTCAATTCATCTGCCTTACTCGCAAACTCCTTGCATTAAAATAAACGCTATCCAGCCTTGCCATACTCCCTTGTGCTGTTATATATTTGCTCTGCCTTCCAGACTGACTTGTTTTTTCCTCTATATTTGGCTGTGCATCACCCCCTACTATAGCTCCACTCCGTATCCCATTCCCCTGCCAAGTTAGTTTAAACCCCCCCCCCCCCCCACCGCCCACCCCCCGCAACAGCACCAGCAAACCTCCCCGCAAGGATGTTGGTCCCGTTCCGGTTCGGGTGCAACCCGTCCAACTTGTACAGGTCTCACCTTCCCCAGAAACAGACCCAGTGATCCAGGAAATTAAAGCCCTCCCTCCTGCACCAACACTTTAGCCATGCATTCATCTGCTCTATCCTCCAATTCCTATACTCACTAGCACGTGGCACCGGGAGTAATCCAGAGATTACAACCTTTGAGGTCCTGCTTTTTAATCTGCTACCTAGTGTAGTGTATGTAACCTGTACCACCTTAAGAGGATACCTTAAGGTGATGGACTACTTTTTGATGGCTCCTGTACATTGTAGTACCGGTGGTGGCCACACCGGTATATAAACCCTGCGGAGCAAAGTGTATCCCAGTTCAGCCCTGACCCTCAATCACTAAAGACCTGTTTAATTATTTCTGTAGTCTGTGTCCAGTTATTCAGCATAACTACATTTGAAAACACAGACTCAACAGTGGCGACAAGTCTGATCGTACCTAGCGGCAGTTGCATCAAAGGAAGCTTCGCCTCAGACGGGCGTCGAACAAGGACATCCACCCTCAACATCCTGCTGGGCACTGCATAGCATGGGAGGCCATCGGGAACCCGGGTTGGTTTCTGGCCACGAAGTCAAACATCAGTGAGCATCCCTTCGACGACAGCGGCGGGTAAGCCCGATCGAGCGGCACGGGGGGGAAGTCGGCCGAGTTGTCAGTAAGAGAAGGGGAAGGAAAGCGACGAAAAGGGCGGAGAACACGACCGCATCCGGTGTCAGGGGCCAGACTGCAATCGGGGCAGAGACGCGCAGCAGCCAGAAAAGCGTTTATGACCACAAGGACCGCGGGAGCGGCGGGGAACAAGAGCAGCAGCGTAGGGGAAAATAAAGGACCGCTGGGAGGCGAGAACGGCAACAGCGCGGTAATCGCCATTTTGAGTCGGCGGGGGAAGAAGACAAGCGCGGGAAAAGCCGCCAAGCGCGGGAAAAGCCGCCAAGCGCGGGAAGCCGCCATTTTGAAAAAAATAAAATAAAATAATCATATCCGAAGGAAAGGAAACTCAACAAGGATGCCAAAAACGGGTAACATCACTGCTTTTGATAGCGATGTGGAAGATTGGGCCACTTATGTGGAACGCATCGAAGTTTACTGTACAACGAATGAGGTACCGGAGGATAAGAAAGCACTAACCCTATTAAACTCGATGGGTGCGAAGACGTACGGGTTATTAAGGAACCTTGTAACACCAGATAAACCGGTAGGAAAGAGTTTCGCGGATATTGTTACTATCCTGCAAGAGCATTTAAACCCCACGCCGCTGTTGATAGCGGAACGATTTAAATTCTACAAAAGAATTCAACTTAAAGAAGAAAGCAACGCTGAATTCTTAACCGAACTGCACAAGTTATCAAAGTACTGTCAGTTCGGTACAGGACGAGCAGACGCACTGAGAGATAAGTTTGTGTGTGGGCTCCTAAGGGAAGGTACCCAGAAACGACTGCTAGAGGAAAAGGATCTTACGCTGGACAAAGCTTTCAGCATTGCAGCATCGCACGAGGCAGCAGCACGAGGCGCTGCAGAGATACAACAAAGACCATTGGAATTCAGCACCAATGAAATGGCATTGGGCACAGTAAAGTGCTATCGTTGCGGAAGGACAACGCATGACCAGAACCAGTGCTGGTTCAAAGATAAAGAATGCAGGCAATGTGGCAAACTTGGTCACATAGCGAGAGTATGCCGGTCAGGAAAGAAGACCAGCAGCAAAAAGTCGCCGCAGGAGAAGTACAAAAAAGTACACAAGGTGACAGAGAACAGTTCGGATGAACAGAAGATGGATTCAGACTCCAGCAGTAAGGAACTGGGTTGTCTAAAAATACATAATGTGGGTAACGCAGCAGACCACCAAACTATCTGGGTCATGCTTCGGATAGTAGGAGTCCAAGTGAAGATGGAATTGGACACGGGATCGGCATTGACGGTCATGAATAAGCAAGATTACAAAAGGTTATTCTCGCACATTCCCCTGAGGGATACGGAGATTGTATTGAAAACATACACGGGGCAAATAGTATACCCCATCGGAAAGATAAAAGTAAATGTGGTCTACAATGGTAAAGAAAGTCAGGAAATGGACTTGTATGTGTTGCTTGATGGAGGTCCGCCACTACTGGGACGGGAATGGATCCGGAGAATAAATGTGGACTGGCATTCCATACAAGCACTGACTGTAGATGCCTGTAAAGAGGACGACGTCAAACCTAAATGACTGTCCAAAATATTGGACGATGCTAAGGAGGTGTTCCAACAGGGACTGGGAACACTGAAAGGAATTACGGCAAACATCAAGGTTGAAGAACATGCAAACCCAAAATTTTTCAAAGCCAGACCGGTACCTTATGCGATACGACCTGCTGTGGAAGCAGAGCTGGAAGGGCTAGAACGTTCAGGAGTACTGTCCAAGGTGGACTGGAGCGAATGGGCCACACCCATTGTTCCTGTCATGAAGCGTTCGTTGAGCAACAAGCCAGGGGAACCTGGGAAGGTTCGCATCTGTGGCGATTTCCAGATCACTGTTAATCCGGTTCTTCACACGGTGCAATATCCGCTTCCGCGGATTGAAGATATCTTCGCTTCGCTGTCTGGCAGGAAACACTTCACCAAGATAGACCTGGCGCAGGCGTACCTACAGATGGGAGTTGGTGAAGCATCACGCCAGTATCTCACGATCAACACACATAAGGGCTTATATCGGTATAATAGACTGGTTTTTGGAGTGGCATCGGCTCCAGCGATTTGGCAAAGGGCCATGGAGCAGGTATTGCAGGGAATTCCAGGCACACAATGCTACCTGGACGACATCTTGATTACAGGAGATGATGATAATGATTACCTCGCGAATTTGGAGCAGGTGCTCACCAGATTGAAAGAATATGGGCTCAGAGTTAATCGCCAGAAATGTGAGTTCTTTCAAAAGCGAATCTCGTACTGCGGCCACGTCATTGACCAGAAGGGGCTCCATAAGTCACCTGACAAGATCAAAGCTGTTGTGAAAGCTCCTGCTCTGGAAAATGTATCCCAGTTGAGGTCGTTCCTTGGGTTGGTTAACTATTACCACAAGTTTCTTCCAAATTTATCCACGGTGTTACACCCGCTGAACACTCTTTTGCAAATGGGAATACCATGGAAGTTGAGCGATGATTGTAAGCGGGCTTTTCAAAAGAGCAAGGCACTGATCAGCTCTAAGGAAGTGTTGGCTCACTTTAACCCAACGCTTCCTATTCGCTTAGCTTGTGATGCTTCTCCATATGGTATCAGGGCAGTGCTCTCACAAGTTTCCAAATGGCTTGGAAAGGCCAGTCGCGTTCGCATCCAGATCATTGACCTCCGCAGAGCGCAACTATGCTCAGATGGATAGGGAGGCTCTCAGCCTCGTGTGGGGAGTTAAGAAATTTAACCATTACCTGCAAGGCCAAAAGTTTACGCTGCTGACAGATCACCAGCCGTTGGTTTCCATTTTTAACCCTAAGAAGGGTGTTCCGGTAATGACCGCGCAGAGGCTTCAGAGATGGTCCCTTTTCCTAGGGACACATCAATTCAAAGGTACAAAGCAACATGGTAATGCTGATGGGCTGTCGTGCCTGCCACTACCTACAGCGGAAGAGGCACCGGCAGTTGACCTTGTCGAGATATTTCACTCGACCATCATCGAATGCTTACCAGTCACCAATGCGGGTATTGAGAGAGAGACCCGAAACGACCCGACACTGTCTCGGGTCTACGACTTGACAGTGAAGGGATGGCCAGCACATGGCGACCCACTGTTACCAGCATTCTCAGCCAGACGAGAACAGCTGTCCGTACGTCAAAGAACATTGATGTATGGAACAAGGGTGATTATTCCTCCTAAATTAAGGGAGAGAGTTCTGAAGGAATTGCATGAAGGTCATCTGGGGGGAGTCAAGATGAAAAGCCTTGCTGGGGCTTATGTGTGGTGGCCAGGTATCGACAAACAAATATAGGATCTGACTAAAAGCTGCTCAGGGTGCCAAAAAGTTCAAAACGCACCTCCAATGGCACCGTTGCATCCGTGGGAATGGCCTTCAACCCCATGGCAACGTGTGCATATCGACCTCGCAGGTCCATTCATGGATTCCATGTTTTTGATAGCAGTAGACGCACATTCTAAATGGCCAGAAGTGATTAAGATGTCGACCACTACCTCGGAGAAGACGATCGCAGTTCTAAGAACCATATTTGCAAGGAATGGGTTGCTGGAACAAATATGTTCAGACAACGGACCACAGTTCGTGTCAGAAGAATTCCAGAAATTCATGAAAAAGAATGGGGTGAAACACTATACATCTGCCCCATATCATCCGGCTACAAATGGGTTGGCCGAGAGATTTGTACAAACGTTCAAAAAGGCGATAAAGGCCATGAGCGAAGACCATATTCCACTACAACACAAGGTGGACAATTTCCTGATGGCATATCGAAACGCCACGCATGCAGTGACAAATCAAAGCCCTGCCATAATGTTCTATAACAGGAGGTTGCGGTCCCGGTTGGATTTGTTAAAACCCAATGTGCGAAGGGAAGTCGAAAACAAGCAATTCCAGCACGTAAATAACAAGGCCACTCGGAGTTTCGAAATAGGACAACCAGTGTTGGCCAGGGACTATAGGAATGATAAATGGCAATCCGGAACAATTCGTGCCCGACAAGGACCCTTGATGTACACGGTAGACATTGGAGAGAACGTAATACGACGTCATGCTGACCAACTTGTGGAATCGAGAACAAGGGTCGACCCCATGTCTACGGCAGAGACACCAGTTGAAGAAGTTATTGAGCCTGTAGCATCTACCTCAGACTCGAACGTACATTATGATGTTCAATCCATAGGAGATCAAATGGATGAGTCACCCCAGCAACGAGAACCAGAGACCCCTGAAAGGCGTTATCCGGCCCGGATCAGGAGGCCTCCTCAGAGACTGAATCTCTGAACAGTTTTGTGTGAAAGTTGTATATATGTTATCCATGTAATGTTTAAATTGGGGTGTACACTGTTAAGCTAAAAGGGGAGGAATTGTAGTGTATGTAACCTGTACCACCTTAAGAGGATACCTTAAGGTGATGGACTACTTTTTGATGGCTCCTGTACATTGTAGTACCGGTGGTGACCACACCGGTATATAAACCCTGCGGAGCAAAGTGTATCTCAGTTCAGCCCTGACCCTCAATTACTAAAGACCTGTTTACTTACTTCTGTAGTCTGTGTCCAGTTATTCAGCATAACTACATTTGAAAACACAGACTCAACACCTAGCTCCCTAAATTCTTGTTGCAGGACCTCATCCCTCTTTCTACCTATGTCATTGGTACCAATGTGAACCACGATCTCTGACTGTTCGCCCTCCCCCTTCAGAATGCCCTGTAGAAGTTCAGTGACATCCTTGACCCTGGCACCAGGGAGGCAACATTCCATCCTGGAGTCACGTCTGCGGCCGCAGAAATGCCTGACTGCACCCCTCACTATTGAGTCTCCTACCATTATTGCCCTTCCACTCTTACTCCTCCCCCCTTGTGCAGCTGAGCCACCCACAGTGCCGTGAACTTGGCTCTGGCTGCACTCCCCAGAGGAACCGTCACTTTCACCATTTTCCAACACAGAAAAACGGTTGTTGAGTGAGATGTACTCTGGGGCTTTCCTGACTGCCTGTCTGCCCTTCTTCTGACTGGTGGTCTCCCATTCCCTCTCTGATTGCACTTTCTTAAGCTGCGGGGTGACCACGTCTAAAAACGTGCTATCCATGTAACTCTCAGCCTCGCGGATACACCGCAGTGCCTCCAGCTGACGCTCGAGCTCTGAAAACCGGATCTCAAGTTGGCCAAACCATTGGCACTTACTGCACCATGTGGTCATCCTGACTGCAAGAAGCGTCTTGGAATTCCCACATGCTGCAGGCCGTGCAACGCACGGGACCGAGGTCCCCTGCCATACTTTTAATTAAAAAACTCTTACCTCAAATTTAAACTCTCGGATTCTCGCTCTCCCAAACTACCTTAACTATGAACTACCTTAAAAGAAATAAACTTAAAATTGAAGAAAAAAAAGCACTCACCCACTACTCACTAATCAGCTTCTTCCCCTGCGCCGGCGTCACATTCTGTACTGTGACATCACTCTCGAATTCTGCCGCTGCTCCCGCTGCTCGACTGGGCCTGAAAATCACCGACTTTTATTTTCTCCCACAGCCGCTGCTCCCTCGCAGGTCCGTTGCTCTGTTTACTCTCAGAATCTCCCGCTCTGTTTACTCTTTTAAACATCTCACGCAGCACCACCTCCACTTCAGCAGCCATAAACTGGGCTCGAGTACCTGGCTGCTCCATCGCTTGCCTGGAGATGAATGACTGCACATTGGGGTTTCTTTCACTTCATTTTTGTTGGTTACTTCTTAGCCCTGTCCCCCTTCAACCTTCGCAAAACGGGTTGAAATATGTTCGGAACCCTTCCTGAGGCTGTAACGACTTTTGTTCCCCTATTCTGATACTTCTCTCTCATTGTTCATAGCCCTTTAAATTTCACCCACACTGCAATTTTCCATTCCCATTACGAGCGTGCTTCCTTCATACATTCAAATCTGCACCTGGAGCTTTAACAGATTAGGATAATGAGCTGACCATAGAAAAGTCACATGCAAACAGTACATTTCACTTCGTGGTGGTGTTTACACCCATTTGTAACCATTTCGGAGTAAACTTCCGCCATCTTGGAAATCTGTCAAAAAGCCCTGCAAGAACATAATAGAATCATGAGGGTCGATTTTTACTCCCAGGTGGGAACGTGGCCTAGCGAGTGGCTGGCCCATCCAGGAGCAGTAGCAAGGAGGTCCGGCTGATTTTAACAGTCCGGCCTCATTAGCACAGCCAGGAACTCAGCAGGAAGTGGTTGTCCACTGTTAAAATTGGGCGAGTTGCGAGGCTGCTGCCAGGAGCCAGAGGGAATGGTCCCTGGCACAAGGTGAGTGGATCAGAGGGACTAGGCAGCCTGGGGCATGGGAAGCCCAAGGCTTCCTTGTAAAGCCTGGAGAAGCACTCCTGCAAGGGGACTTCAAGTAAATTTTACCAACTTACCTTACTGGTGCTCTTCTGGCCCTCGATGCAGCTCCCAGAAGCTTTGCTCTGGTGGGGAAGCTACTATTGCTATCCTACTCAAGCCCCAGGTAAAAATAGCAGTCGGGCCCTTTTGATGTGATCAGAGCCTGATCTGCATATTGGAAGAAGGACCCCACCGGTTTCCGGCAGGTGTCCTTGCCACCTGTAATTTAAAACTGCAGTTGTCCAGATCAGAGCGAGAATGGAGTACATAAGTGCCTCATGCCAATTTAACTGCCCTCCTGCCCAGTTTCCACTGTTAAAACCAACCCCATAAAATTTTACAGCACAGACAAGGTCAGTTGGCCCATTGTACTTGCGTTGGATGTCTGAGTTATCCACTCACTCTTTAGTTGTTCAAAATGTTCTTTTTCAAATATTTATTTACTTCCCTTTCAAAAACGATTATGAATTCAGCTACCGCCGCTGGGTCAGATCGGGCACTCCATCTCCTAATGATGCTGTGTGTAAAAAAAAAGCTCCTAACCTCTCCTGTTATTTTTTTGGTAATGATCATAAATTGATGTCCTTTAGTTACCAGCTCACTGACCAAAGGAAATAATTTTTCCTTATTTACCATATCAAAACCCATCATAATATTCAACACTTCTATCAAATGTCCTCTTAATCTTCTCTATTCTATTAAAAAAAGCCCCATTTTCTCTAGTCTCACCTCATAACTAAATGACATAAACCTGATGTCATCCTTAAAATTGAAGACCTGAATCAGCTGAAAATGCAAATTACTATACTCTTTCCAGTTTAGTTTCTTATTTCTACTTCCACTAAATATACATCGTAACCCAGAAATTAAATGTTAAAATTACTGGTGCTTCTCAATCATTTCTATTCTTGTTACTACTGTTAAGCAAAAAACTGGGGCATTTCAGTGAAATTCTGTTGGACAATCTTCAGGCTGTGGAAACTGGAGTAGCGTGCCTGGAACTTCTGTTCTAG
The DNA here is from genome assembly GCF_052327205.1 of Somniosus microcephalus. Classification (NCBI taxonomy): domain Eukaryota; kingdom Metazoa; phylum Chordata; class Chondrichthyes; order Squaliformes; family Somniosidae; genus Somniosus; species Somniosus microcephalus. The sequence goes on along the minus strand of NC_140994.1, from coordinate 48,723,086 downwards.
ATATATATCCTAAATTCCTGATAAAAGCAAGCTCTTCTCCTCAATAATATGTTTTCTGGAGCAGCAGTACATGCCAGTAATCGAACGTAGCCTTGTACTCTTTTGTACCGTAGCCTGCCACATTAATCAGCCATTAACAATCCACAGTCACATAACAAATGCCTCACAGTACATTTATAGTCTGTTTAAAAAGTGGAGAACAAACGAACATGTTCTCTAACGTCAAGAGCATAAATAGTCTGTTTTTGGCTCACTATTTGCCTATATATTTAACATACATGCATACGCTATAGCATAATTTACATGTTGCTCTATTTAACCACTGCATCTGTGAGATTTTTATACTAAAATGTATTTGAAAAATATAGCTTTTTGCTTATTTGAGAAGTACTATTAATAAAGAAAGGTACTGGGGTCCCAGATGCTGATCAAACAGCCAGCTTCGAAAGACATCAGAATAATTTCTATATGTTTTGTGACTGAAAACATTGAACTATTTTGAAGATTTCAAAGCATCATCAGTAATCAAAAGGATAAAAAGGGATCAAAAACAATCTCTCCTTATATTAACTAATAACAATGTAAAGGTGATTTACTGACAAGAGCAATTTCACTTCAGAACAAGGGGGCTATTTTCAGACCATTGCATAACTGTCTAAAGTGCCTTAATGTCCAATGGTAGGCGCATTCAATTACCACCTAGCCGGAAACACTGTATATTCCAATACACAACATCTTAACTTACTGCCAGCAGTAAGTTAAGACATCCAATGAAGTGTTAGTTGGAATTATTCAAATTTACTGCCTCAATGAGCGGGAACGAGGTACTTGACCTATGTTAATGAATGTGGTTTTGTACGCTGGTGGTGGTAAAGGGCAAAATATTGAGTGCAGAGACAATGAAGATAATTTTCAGAACCTGTATGGTAAAAAAATTCCTCAAAACTTAAAAGTGTCTTTGTGTTGGTACAAAATTCTAAGCATATATGAAGGCTTGGACTACAATTCCATTTATTGCTTCAAAACTGAATTCATGTCCTGTCTCCTTGGTGTGTACAAATATATTAGAATTTCCATCATTGGGTGGTTCTCTGTGCTCTTTGTGCCCTTGCTGGCCCATACAGATTGATTTCTTATTAATCAACAGGCACTGGTCATTATAATAATACAATAAAGGATTTCATTTGTTTTTAATCTTCAGGATTGAAGGACTCCGAACTTTAGAAATATGCTAATTTGTGCAAATGAAGTACAGCCCAATCATCAAGAACCTCTGCAAACTGGTTGCACGTACAGCATTAAAACATCCAAGTTTAGCCAGTAAGCGAGCTCCACAACAAAAGATTTAATTAAAATCACTATAGCGCCAATTCTGTGATCCCAATTTGTGGGGAAGCTGCACTGGTTGGAGATAGGGCTACAATATTGTAGACCCAATTCTCTAACCTTGCCCTCGCCCCACCCCACTGAGATCGCAGAATTAGCACTTATGAGACAGCTCCATCTATCAAAGTATAGATATAGCTAAAATTTTACAAAAGCAATTATACAGCGATTCCTATCTTCAAAGTATTTGAACTTTGGTATAGATCATGAAATCCAAGATACCAGCCTGAAACAGCCTTAAGTAATTATACTTCAGCATCTTAAACGAATCACGGAGGAACAGTTTACAAAGAAATTCCATTATGTCACCTATATTATCCATGTATATTTTAAAGACATACGGCTGAAAATTCAGTAGCCTTAGCGCCTCATTTGAGGCGCTAGAGGGCCTTGCGCCGGAGTTATGGCCAGTAGTGAAATTCCCTGGGGCCCTAAATCGGCGTTGCTCCGGTAGCACTGCGCCGGCACCGATGACGTCATCGGTGTGCGCAGCGTCCCGGTTGCCGTGGTAACCCGCCCGAACTCCGAAATTGAGTTGCGGCCGCCTCGCCTGTGGCAGCCGCAACCAGCGTTTTGTCAGAGGTGCCTTACTGCAGTTAGCGCCGGCGCATTAAAGGCCCCGCGGCGGCCGGCCGCTTTCCCGCCGGCCGCCTGCCCGCAGCTCCCTCCCCGGACTTCTCTCCCCCCCCCCCCCCCCCGGAACAGATGCAAGCCCGGCACTTGTCCGAGGTGCCGGGCTCATTTTTAAGCAGATTTGCGCGGGCCGCGGCCGGGTGCAGGCAGCTCCTCCTTAACGGAAGGAGGAGGCCTGCACTTCCCCAGCCTGCCGCACCGCATCGGGTGCCGCAGCGCCGGAATTGCGGCGCGAAACGGCAGTTAGCGCCCTTTTCCAGGCGCTAAGACCCTTCAGTAGCGCCGGCAGCCGTTTGGGCGCGGCGCCACTGAATTTTTGGCGTGCGCAGGGGACTTAGCGCCGGCACTAATTTCCGGCACTAAAGCCCTGGCTAAGCCAAAACCCAATTTCTAGGCCATAGCGTATATAAAGCGCCCCCCTTCCTATTGTCTTCCCTCCTCTTCTGAAGGCAGTAGCTCACTGTTACAGTCTACTATTGATAGTTTCTCAGGTTCAGTGATGTCAGTTGCTCCTGTAAGTGATACCATGTTCCTTACATTCTGGAGTTGGCTCACACTGCCCAATTTCTCCTTGCACAATAGCATCACCCAGGTGATGTAACAATGTTTCCCCCTTGACTTATGAAGTGGATACTGTAAACTCACGTGCACCCTCACGTACACCTCTCCATTTTTATCAAAGGCAGAACTGATGAACACTGGCAAGATAAGATTGATAAACCAAGAAGCTGGCTTATTAAGAACCTCATTAGCGAGTGCTAGAGGCATCATAAGTTGAGCTTGATCCTGTTCTGACCTGACATCCATATTTTCCTTTAGGGATCATTCCATAGCAATCAGAAGCTGGCACCCTGGCTGTTTCTCCGCTTTTTGCTGCAGTGGCTTCAAAGTTCTTGTGGAATTACGTCAGGATATTTCAATACAGTACACAATTCAACTAACAAGTTAGGTTTGACAAATTCAATAGAGTTTTTTGAAAAGCTGACTGGTTGAATACATAAAGGGAATGCAATAAATGTAGTGGATATTGATTTTCAGAAAGCCTTCAATAAGATGCCTCATAAAAGGCTTGTTAGAAAAATTCAGTGTATGGTACAAGAAGAAATGGAGCAGCATGGAGAGAAAGTTGGTTGATAGACAAGAAACAATGGGTTAGAGTAAATGGGTGTTGTTTGGATTGAAGTGGTGTACCCTAGGTTTAGTGTTGGGTCTACCTTTATTCTCACTATACTTAGATGATTTGGACTTGGGTTTAGGTAGCACAATCTCAAAATTCACCGACAACGCCAAAGTAGGAAGTTTGGCAAAAAGTAAGGACTGTAAAAGATGTGAGGAAATATAGACAGATTAGCAGAAAGGGCAGACTGGTAGAATTTAACTTCTAAGCTACCTTTCACGATTTCAGGGCATCCCAAAGTCTTCAATACATAAATACTTTTGTAGTTGTAGTATAGGGAAATGCCACAGCCAATTTGTGCACAGTAAGGTTCCGCAAATAGCAAGATGAATGGTCAAGTAATTTGTTTTAGTAGTACAGGTAGACTACCTTTTATCTGAACTTCCGAAAACCGAAACCCTCTAAAAACCGAAAGTTTTTTCGTTCAGCGTAAGTCGTGCGCACGACATGACCAGAGTGGCGCACGACTTACGCTGAGCAGAGGGTCAGCGTAAGTCGTGCGCACGACCCCGACCCCCGCCGACGACCCCCCGCGGACCCCGACTCCCGCCGACCCCGACGACCCCCCCGACCCCGACTCCCGCCGACCCCGACTCCCGCCGACCCCCACCCCCGACCCCCGACCCCCCGCCGACAAATTTCCCAGTCTTATAAAATACCTTCCGAAATCCGAAATTTTCCGAAAACCGAAACACGGCTGGTCCCGAGGTTTTCGGATAAAGGATAGTCTACCTGTATTGGCTGGGGTTGATGGGTGAACGGGACTTGGTGCAAGTTAGGATACGGGCAGCAGAGTTTTGGATGAGCTCAAGTTTATGTAGGGTGGAAGATGGGAGGCCAGCCAGAAGAACATTGGAATAGTCAAGTCTAGAAGTAAAAAAGACATGGATGAGGGTTTCAGCAGCAGATGAGCTGGGGCAGGAGCAGAATCAGGCAATGTTACGGAAGTGGTAGTAGGCAGTCTTGGTGATGGATCAGATATGTGGTCAGAAGCTCATCTCAGTGTCAAATACGACACCATGGTTGCGAACAATCTGGTTCAGCCTCAGACAGTTGCCAGGGAGAGGGATGGACTCAGTGGCTGGGAAACAGAGTTTGTGGGGACCAAAGACAATGGCTTCGGTATTCCAAATATTTAGCTGGAGGAAATTTCTGCTCATCCTTAAAGAGAAACAGGACTTTGGGTTTTATAAACAGGGGTGCAGAGAACAAGAGTAAAGAAGTAATAATAAATTTATACAAAACATATCTCTGATATTGAAGTGGGTAGAATTTGGCACCACATCTGAGTAGGCCATCCTCATTAAGTCCACTAGTCTGCAGCAAGTGATGGGTTTTCTCACCCAAACAGGGTTAAAATATTCCATATTTTGTGGATATAGCTTTTGTACAACACTGAAGCTGCCAATAATGACAAGTGAAGCTGAGCGGATTCCCACTCATCTGCCACTTTTTAAGCCACCTTCACTGGTTATTTGGTCAAGAACAGATCAGATGTGGTTATTAACCCCAGCAGATGAATGTTTGTTGAAAATAATTTGCTACCTTTGTAGAATGGAAGTTGGTGGGAAAGATCAGGTTACTCTTTTTCAGCAGTTATTCACTTTGTTTTCGCAACACTGAAGATAGCAAACCATTTGTCCTCCCATTTCTGCCCATAACGTTCTGCAGTGATTGGACTGACACTGGCGCATCAGATGAAAATATGACGATAACACCCAATAAGAAGCAGTGCTATGGCATCAGCAGTCACATTATTGGCTCCTTGGTGTTCAGCAACCCCATTTTATCTGCACTTGTGGCAAGTGGCTCCGTTCTCATGAGAATAGATAATGGGTTCAGCCTGTTCTGAAAGCAGATTCAGCTATTTTCCACCTATTCTTTTCTAAAAATTGAAAAAAAAAATGAAGGTTCAAAGGCCGTAGTGCAAGAAACCACCAAAGTTGAAAGCAATAGGAAAAAAGACAAGGTAAATCAAGGAACAATTATCTGGTATTTGATTTTAAAACCCTGTGTAGCCTTTTCCTTTAACACAAGAAAATAGGGACAAATCACTGCTTCCATGTAAAGCCGTCATGCAATTAAGAGCTGATTTTGAACTTTTTTACCACTGACAAGCTGATGACTGTGGTTTATTTTTGGCATCTGATACTAAGGCCGGAATTCTCCCTACCTGGGCGGGTCTGGTGCGGGCGGTGTCCGTGGCGGGTCGCGACCCCGCTGCTGGTTCCATCCCACTGCTGAAAATGAACTTACCTTAATGGGGTCTATCAAGCCCACCCAGCGCGTTACCCAGCCCAAAGAGATAGAGTGGGTCTGGTGACGTCATTCATGACGTGGTTTCAGCCGGGGTATTTAAAGGGACCATGACCACGTTAGATTTGAAGTTTCATCTAACATAGTGCTATCAGTGCACTACAGCATTGGAGTGCTGCAAATACTGACAATGACTGCACCAAGGCAGAGGGCTGCACCAAAGTTCTCCCATGACACCCTCCATATGGAGGGAGTCAGAGCATGCAGGGAGGTTCTCTTCCCTTCCCATGGGCGGAAGAGACCTCCCCAGGAGACCAAAACAGCCTGGTTGCAGATTGCAGAGGAGGTCACCAGCAGGGATGTGGTCAAGAGGGCCTGGGTGCAGTGCCGCAAACATTTCAATGATCTCAGTAGATCAGGAAACATTAGTACAAAGCCACACTCAACCTCATCCTGCTGTGCCTCTCGTCACATCCCCATCACTCTGCCTTCCCTACCCTACTCCTGCACATCCTTACTCACACCAGCTTACCTTGTACCTCCACCCATCCCTCTCTATCTACATTATCAGTTCCCCATTTCACTAGACACCCCTCACACTTACCCTCATCCTAGTGCAATCATACCAACTAACAACACACAAGGGTAGGCACTTGGGTGTTTTATCCAATGTCTATGTAAAGTTTCTATTAATGTGGTGTCAAACATAAAATCTTCATTTTCAATACTTTCAGTCTTGGACAGATTTGTGTGCACCTCTGGAAATGGTTTAGTGAGTTGCAGTGAATGGTGAGACATAACGGTACCCCCCGCAATGGTGATGAGTGTGAAAGGAGTGGCTTGGGCATTGTAGGGATGCTTTATGGTGTTGGGGTGGGGTGGTGCCAACCTGGCACATCATGTGGCAGCCATATAGGTGTACAGCATAAAATTAACTAAATCTGGCCATGATGAGGCCATCCCTGGCCTGCCGGAAGCAATGTGCTTGGGTACTGATGCCCTCTGTCCTGTGCAGCATCAGTTGATTGCAGAGAAGGTTGGTGTTGTTGTTGGTGCTGCTGGTGTTGGGGCTCATTGTGGTCTGAGTCTGATGACCAAGGTTTGACAGTATAAACGGCACCCATGTGGATGGAATAGATGGCAGGTGAAGTACAAATGACAGAAGCATTCTGTCAATGGTGAGCGAGGCAATGAAGTCAGACTGGATGGAAACTTTGCTGGAAAGTCTTGCAGCCTGCAGAATCGGTGCCGGAAATGGACTGAGGCACAGCTTCTGCCCGAGGAAAGTGAGCATCTGTCAGGTGGGAGCTTTTATTGTACATTTGAACATAACAACATAAGAAATAGGAGCAGGAGTAGGCCAATCGGCCCCTCGAGCCTGCTCCACCATTCAATAAGATCATGGCTGATCTGATCCTAACCTCAAATCTTCTATCACTCTCCATCCACCCGAACCCATGTGATCTCCCGGGAGAGGCGAAAAACCAGATAAAAAACCCAATGGCCAATTTGGGAGAAAAAATCTGGGAAATTCCTCTCCGACCCATCTAGGCGATCGAAACTCGTCCAGGAGATCACTCTGTCCCTATATTTTCTACAGTACTTACCTTCTGTAAAGGCGATCTCCACCCCAGCCAGGAACAGGAATAAAACCATCTCCTGAAATCTAACACAGAATTAGAACACAAGAAGTAGGAGCAGAACCAGGCTACACGGCGTCAAGTAATCAGCTGGAGCAATGGCCACAGAACTCCCGCCTCAGGTTGACAGACGTGGTTCTCGAGCTGTGTGAATCCCGTGGCCATGCAAAGAAATTTAAAATGTAGGGGGGAAAAGGCACTTAAGTGCCTGTAAAACTACCTGATAATGATTTCAATTGAGTCGCCCGCTGCTGCCGGTCGAGTCGGCTCCGTGATGACAGACGCACCTGGGGGAAAGGCATGTGGGAGCGAGATGACAGCGGGTTCCGATCGTGCCAGCTACCATCCTGGAAAATTCCGGCCTAAGGCCTAAATCTTTTTGAGTGGCCAGCTTTAAGTTCCTCGGAGTCCACATCACGGAAGACCTCTCCTGGTCCCTCAACACCTCCTCTCTGGTGAAGAAGGCCCAGCAGCGCCTATATTTCTTGAGGAGGCTGAAGGGATGTAATCTGTCACCCCCGATCCTCTCTAACTTCTACCGCTACACTATAGAGAGCATCCTGACAAACTGTATCACGGTATGGTACGGCAGCTGTAGCTCCCACGACCGGAAAGCCCTGCAGCGGGTAGTCAAAACTGCCCAACGCATTACCGGCACCCGGCTACCGACCATAGAACATATATATCAGAAACGCTGCCTACGGAGGGCACGGTCCATCATCAAAGACCCTACCCACTCCAGCCACAGTCTGTTCGCCCTCCTACCATCTGGAAGACGCTACAGATGCATTCGCACCCGTACGACGAGATTTAGGAACAGCTTCTTTCCCAGGGCTGTCATCCTACTGAACTCCACAAATAAACACTAAAGCCGGCACATCTGCCGATGCACTTTATTATGGTCATATTTATGCTAATATATATGTACAAATGTATGTTGAAATGTTTAAGTGTCCTAATCCAAATTGTACACTCTCGGGAGCCGCAAGCCTACATTTCGTTGTACTGCACTTGTGCACTAACAATGACAATAAAAGTTGATTTGATTTGATTTGATTTGATCTACCAAAGCATTTGGACTTTTTGTCTAATGCTCCTCACATATTTCATTAAACCAGAGCTGGATGGAAAGACGGAAATAATTTGCATTTATGGGGTGTCTTATCAAGTCCTCGGCGAATTATAAAGCAAGCAATGGATACTTTTAAAGAGTAGTCATTGTCATTATGTAGGGAAACATGGCAAAATATTAATATATAGCAAGATCCCACTAACAGCAAATGAATGAATAACCAGGTAACCTGTGTTTGGTGGTGTGTGTTGTGGGAGGGGGAAATGTTGGCCAAGACATTCGGAGAATGACACATTCTTCTGCAAATAGTGCCATGGGATCTTTTACGTCACCTGAGCAGGCAGACAGGATCACAGCTTAACATCTCACCCACAAGAAAGCACCTCTAACAATGCAGCCCTCCCACAGTACCACACTGGAGTGTCTGCCTAGATTATTACTCAAATCTGTAGTGGGGCTGGAACCCACAAGTTTCTGATTCCGAGGAGAGTGTGGTCAAACTGATATTTGCTTACATAACCAATGTTTAGCAATACGACACCTGCTTTGCAATGCTAAATATTTGTCTTAGCCCAGAAAAAGTTCAGATCTTTGGACTGGTCGATGGGCGTCAGGCCAAAGTAACAACTTCCTGGCCAACTGCATTTCAATTGTCACAATTGTACAGTCACACGTCATGTTTAGTATTCCTTTCAAGACAATGGCAATGGGTTGTTTAGATGCAGACCAAGCCAAGTGTTCATTTTGTTGAGCACTTCCAACTGATCAGGAGAATTGGTCAAGGTCAGTTTTAAGTAGTCATTAACTCCAGTTGGGCAGCAATTAAGCTAGGTGAAACCATTAGCAACTGTGAATAAAAGAAAAGCCCAGACATGGCAGTCTGTTTTTTTTGTTGCTTTCCAATCAATCTTCAAGGCAGTAAGTCAGGTTGCTGATCAGGAGAATGCTTTATCTAGGAGTGGGGAACTGAAGTTGTTCAATGGTGTTCGGCAGGCAGGGAAAAAATGGAATCATCAGCAAATTGTTTCTTTAACATCTCTAGAATCTGGCGTTTTACATGGAAACAATTATCTATTAACAGTCATTTGTGGCTTGTCCCCATGTTCTTTCTGTTAAATTAGAAGAATATGGAAAAAGTTAACTTAAGACCTTACTCTTCCACTGTGAAAAAATAAGTAATGAAGCAGAATACATTAAATAAACAGAGCATTCCCCAAGTTATTTTACTGCTGCTACTAACTCATTAAACCCTTTTAGAAATGTGAATTATTTGAAGTAGAAAGAAATGAATTTAGGAAAATCCTAATATCCTGTAGCAGAATATTACAACCTTTGAATTATGTTATGTTAGATATAAATAATGAAATTCTTTAAAAAAAAAATTTTTTTTTTTAGGAAAAATGGTGACAAGCAGCATTATGGAAAAAAAAAAGCTGAAACACATTTAATTTAGTTCAGATGTGAATTATAAATCTCACTGCTTTCATTATGCTGCTTTGCCACAAACAACAATGACCTCTTGACTGAAAGGCCGAGTAGAAAAAAAGCATGGATTCAGAAAAAAAAGGGTTAACAGTTCATATAACCTATGCCCATCTGCTCATATTCAAGTTATAAGCAATTTGTTCTAAACGTTTCAAAACAAATTACCTATTTTAAATCCAACAGTAATTGTTTCTTCTCCTGTCTTCAATATCTTTTATAACATGTCAACACCAAATAACCTAGGGAACAGTACAAATTCAGATTAGGAAAGCAAATCCAACAACACTAATGTAAAATCATTTTAGTAAACACACTCAGATATCGGTGTTTCCCATTTTACTAAAATTGGACAAACTGACATTTTACTGAAAGGATTTTTATCTAAGCCCCCTCTCTAATAGTCTCATATAGATTGTGGTCACTTTTATCCCCCCCCACACCACGCCCACATTATTCTAATTGAAGTCAATCATAATTTTAGTTCATAAACAAGCCTACTCAAGGATTCAGAACTAGACTTTATTTTTGTTACCTTTGTCAGTGCAGTTTAATGCAAATATTAAGCTTAAAAATACGAGGAGCTGATTTTCTCTTATTGCTTATGATTATATTCTAAAAATAAAACTTCAGATGTAAAAGCTTTTTAATATATCAATATAAGATGCTAATAAAAGAAAACTCAATGCTACTGCTACTTTTGCAGCTTGGGTGCCAGTGGCAGTGCATTCAGGAGTTATATCCACAAAGCCATTGGAATTTGCACAGGGTGGAAGAGTTCCAATCCATTGTGAACCAGAGTTGAAAAAGTGCTTAGTTGGTTTGTTGGATCTCCTAGTCCCTTTATAAATACAACATAAAACCTTCTAATGTTATGAGAAACTGAACACTCCTCTGTGCACTACTCCAACATTAAAAATATTCTCTCTGTGGGAGTGAGGCTCTGCATATGCATGCACCCATGCATAGCACATAGTATAACTTGGGTCTTGTCAAGTGCATTTCACACATGACAGCTACCAGTCTGAGACCTGTAATGTACAGCAGCCTTAGATTTAAAATAATGCAGTAATTTTTCACGTTCTACAGACAGGTTATCTCATCTGACTGATAGCGGGCTATTTGCGGCATGAATGAAATAATTAGTCCCACTTGTCTGCTTGTACTTTAAAGCACATCAAAGATTTATCTGGTTGCTTCAATCTTTACAGTTCTGGCACTTGACTGACTGCAAAACTGGGCTTTGAAGCTGGGGTTCCTAATTCAGTTCATGAAGGCACTGTAACAGTCTTGTGTTCCAATGCAATCTCCTATATCCCATTGGGATATTTTACCATTGTCATTTGGTTCACAGCAATTCTAAGTGATGCTAAATCCTCTGTTTGTGAATTTGTCCATTGGTATCCCTTTAGGAGAAGTAGGCTCCACAATGCTAATGGCATGGTATTATTGTAATATCATCTCACAATCATAAGACTTCACTGGTAGATCATCCCACCTATATCTCCCAATCTTTGTGATAAAAGATCACAAGCAATGGTTATCATGTGTGTGATTCTTTGCCATCGTATTCCAAAATTGGGGGAAGATATTTCGAGGTGTGAATTAGTTAATACTTTCACCTTTTGCAAAAGTTTACTCTTCACCCCATGCATATTGTGAAGATATACCTTGCCGCTCCCTCTCAAATTAATAAGTATTTGTATGTGATTTTACACAGTGAAAGTAAATACTTGTGTAATACCCACTGGAAATGTTATGTACGCTAAGTATGGTTATCAATCTTTAACTTAGACACTGTATTATCATTGTTATAAATCCCTGGGTTAAAGTTGCCCATGTGAAGGTACGGCAAGAACTTTTAAGGACACAATGTGACTAAGAGCAGACTTTCCATAATTCTGCACCAGTATCAACTGTTGCAGACAGTGAGGCTGCGCAGTCTCCAGGCAGAAACCCCAGGAGGAAGGGGTGGAGTCGGGTTTTTCGAGCGGGAAACGCAAGCGACTGGAAGAAAAGAGGGCAGGAGCTCTGAAAAGAGGGCTCAGGAGGCAAATGGCTGCCGCATCCCGTCCCGGGCTTCCAAACTCGGCCGCCGCCCTTCGTATTAGTAGCTCTGCATCCAGAACTCAAAGTGGGATTCAGTGATCGTGAAGAGAATTCAACGAAGGGGTTCGGAGTCGTAAGTCTTGCAGACATTATACATACCATGAGCTCCAACTTAAGCGCGCCAACGAAAGAGTGCACTCGAATTTGGACACAGGGACAGATTCTCCTTTGAATCCATGTAAATGGAGAATGTATGTTTATTATGTCTAGATTCATTCTAATGTATGCAAATGTCTAATTTAGGTCATTGACCCGTAATCTTCTTATACTGTCTGACGTTAAAACTATAAAGTAAGATAATTAGAATTAAGCCATTGTAGTAGTGATCTCCTTACTGGACTATAGAATACTGTCTACAACAGAGACCACATCTCACATATATCTAGAGAACCGTGAAGGGGTTACATTTTGGGGGCTCGTCCGGGATTGTGGTCTATTTATGTCAGTAAACTAACAGTATTGAATGCTCATTGCTAAGAGAGTGGTTTGTGGTTTCTACTGGGCTGTTTGAGCATAAAAGATGGATGTTATTGAGGTTGAAGCTTGGTGCAAACGGAAGCAGATAGCTACTACCCATGCCATTGTGCTGAATGATGTTGCTAACGATGACCCTGATGATGTCTTGCTAAGGGCTCTGAATTGTGTCAAAGCCTTTGGAAAGGTTAGGATAGTTGAGCGCTGCTTGGATACAGCTACCAAGAAGCAGTTTGTGTTGATCCAGACATCAGAGAACCTGAGAGGTCATGGTTTACCTGAGGCAGTTGGGCTTTCTGAAGAGGCTGGTCCCTGGCCAGTTCAGTTTGTCCCTATTACTACTAAGGAAGAAGAAGGGTTTCAGACCAAGTTGTTGTCATTCTTGAGACAAGAAGGAAAGACTGTTGCTGATGTGAAAGGTCTGATAGGTCCTTCGGCCCTGGATATGAACACTCAGTTGGTCAGTGCCATTAGTTCTCTGGTGGATAAATGCACCAATCTGCCCTTCGAGGCTCAGGGATACCGTAAGCTCCGTATGTTCTCAGGAGTGAGACCAACTCCCAGTGGGGAAGAGGAGTACGATGCCTGGGCTGAGCAGACCCTGCCTCTGCTAGAGGAATGGCAGTGCAGTGACAATGTGAAGAGGCAGAGAATAGTAGAAAGCCTTAAGGGTCCTGCTGCTGACATTGTAAGATTCTTAAAGGTGCAGAACACCTCTGCTACTTCCTTTGACTACATGCAGGCTCTAGAAACTGCCTTTGGAACTACTGAAACCATTTCAGATTTGATGGTCAGATTCAGAAGCACATTCCAGTGTGAGGGAGAGAAGCTGTCCAGTTATCTGCTGAGAATAGACAAACTGCTGCATTGTATGTTACGGAAAAGAGGGATTGGGTTGCCTGAAATGAATCGGTTCTGCATTGAACAGGTTGTGCGAGGTGCATTGCTCGAAGACGTGACTGCTCTTCGCATACGCATGACCCATAAGTTGCGAGATCCACCTACCTTCACTGAGCTGCTAAGGGAAGTCAGAGAGGAGGAGGATATGCTTCAGGCCCGGAATGTAGCAAAGAGTGCTGTGATGTCCAAGCTTGTGACTCCTGTTACAGTTCCTACTCCTAAGGGTGATGTCAACCCTGAGATGGAACAGCTGAAGAAGGAAATAAATGTCATGAGAGCCGAGATGGCATATTTTCGGTCTAAGCCCAACACAGAAAGGGATGACGCACGGGTGCAAAAGGTTGAACACCCTGCGAAGTCTAACAGCAAAATGAATGATTCCTCTAAAGGATATCCCCATGAAGGAGATAGACCTGGAGTCTTTTGTTATAACTGTGGAAAGGATGGACATTTCAAGCGAGAATGTAGAGGTGAGGAAAATCTAAAAAAAGTAAATGACCGTCTCATAAAACTTACCAAGAAGTCGGGAAACTACAAAGGGGCACAGTAACGGAACGGCCTGCTGTCCCTGTAGTTAAGACGCGTTCCGCTAAGTGCAATAATAGACGAGGGGATATGAAAGACATCATACCTGAAGGTTTAGTAGGGCCGAGTTCTGCTGTATCAATACAGATTGAAGGCATTTATACTAAAGCTATCCTCGACACGGGTTCTCAGGTTACCATACTGTACAGATCCTTCTATGACCGATACCTGACGCATTTGCCGTTAACCCCAATCAGTCTTCTGCAGATCTGGGGCCTTAGTCCTGCTGATTACCCATATGATGGCTACTTGTCGCTGAGGTTGGAGTTCTTGGAAGCTGATGTAGGGACCACTGAGACCATTGATGCACTTGTGTTGGTTTGCCCGGACCCCATGGTGAAAGGTGAGGTTTCCATACTGGTTGGCAGTAATACACCCATAGTGAGACGACTCCTGGCAAGCTGCAAAGAGCAGGGAGGTGAAAACTTCTTGAGCACCAGACACATTCACCCTGTTTTCAAAAAGGCTTTTGAGAAACTGCCTGAACTTTCTTCCGACGTAGATGATAGCAAAAGAGGAACTGTGTGGTACGTTCGAGCCAAACCTATCACCCTGCGTCCTGGAGGAGTGGCTAGAATCCCTGGGATACCAAAATTCCCTGGAACGCCAGGTACTGAAGCCATTCTGATAGAGTCACCTGATGATCCTGCAGAAGAGTCACGGTTTCCAAATGAGCTTCTGGTGAGACCAGAGTTGCAGACCCCGACAGCTGTGATGTCAAGGAGAGTTACAGTGACCGTGAGGAATATGTCAGGCAAAGGAATCACATTGAGGAAAGGAATGTCGATTGCGCATCTGTTTCCTGTAAATGTACTGTCGTCACATGTGAAGGAAGAGTCCAAAGTTAACTCAACCAGAGATCTGACACCCTCCTCCTTCAACTTTGGAGATTCATTCGTTCCTAAAGAATGGAAGGACCGATTAGTCAGGAAGATGATGGAGCGGAGAGGAGTTTTCTCTACTCATGAGTTTGATGTTGGTTGTAGTAAGAGTACTCGCCATTCTATCAGAATTACCGAGGATAAACCCTTTCGGGAGAGGTCTCGATGGCTGGCACCAGCTGACATCGAAGCAGTGAGACAGCACCTGTCGCAGTTAAAAGAAGCTGAGATCATTACCGAGTCCAGGAGTCCTTATGCATCTCCTATAGTGGTGGTGAGGAAAAAGAACGGAAAGATTCGGATGTGTGTGGACTTTAGGACGCTTAACAGACGTACTATTCCCGACCAATACACCGTTCCAAGAATTGAGGATGCACTGGCTTGTCTTAATGGAAGCAAGTGGTTCAGTGTGTTGGATCTCAGAAGTGGATACTACCAAATACCGATGAGTGAATCGGACAAAGAAAAGACAGCCTTTATATGTCCAGTTGGGTTCTACCAATTTGAAAGGATGCCACAGGGAGTTTCAGGCGCTCCAGCAACTTTTCAAAGAATAATGGAACAAACAGTTGGGGACATGAACTTGCTCGAAGTATTGGTGTACTTGGATGATATCATTGTGTTTGGGGCAACCCTTGAAGAACACGAAGCTCGGTTGCTGAAAGTGCTTGGTCGCCTGGAGGATGAAGGTCTCAAGCTATCATTGGACAAGTGTCAGTTTTGCCAAACATCCGTGTCCTATGTGGGGCATATTGTATCACAGGATGGAGTAGCCACAGATCCATCCAAGATCGAAGCTGTTACCACATGGCCCAAACCAAACACAGTGACTGCCTTGCGGTCATTTCTTGGGTTCTGCGGATATTACAAGCGCTTTGTGCAGGATTACTCCAAAGTGGCCCATCCTCTGAATCAGCTGCTGGCTGGTTACCTCCCACCAGCCGAGAGGAAGAAAAAGGCTAAAGGTAAAGAGAACAAGGACTACTTCAAACCCTCTGAGCCTTTTGGTGTTAGATGGGATGAGAAATGCGAAGAGGCCTTCCACACCTTAGAGCAAAGTCTTACTCAAGCCCCCGTGTTGGCTTTTGCAAACCCACAGCCGCCATATGTGCTACACGTGGATGCCAGTCAAGAAGGGTTGGGTGGTGTGTTGTATCAGGACCAAGGAGCAGGGCTGAGACCCGTAGCGTTCATCAGTCGCAGTCTTACGCCATCAGAGCGTAACTACCCAGCTCATAAGCTAGAATTCTTGGCATTGAAGTGGGGGGTGGTGGATAAGCTGCAGGATTATCTGTATGGAGCGAAGTTTGAAGTGAGGACAGACAATAATCCATTAACCTATGTGTTGACTTCGGCAAAACTTGATGCCACCGGCCACCGCTGGCTTGCTGCACTATCTGCTTACGACTTTAGTCTCAGGTACAGACCTGGGAACCAGAACATTGACGCAGATGCTCTGTCTCGTCGCCCACACTACCAGAAACCAGAGTGGAAAGATGTTGCTTCAGCAGATGTGAAAGTAATGTGTCAGATGTCCGTGGTATCTGGACCAAAGAATTCATTTCATGCCCGAGAGATTGACCACTTGGGAGCGTCAATGCATGCTGTTCCCCAGGCTTTTTGCAACCTTTCCAGTTTGGATGTACAAAACTTACCCATGTTGTGTTCATCTGAAATATCCAAAGCACAACAGGAGGATCCCTGTATTCATGAGGTGTTTTCAGCTCTCCGTCTGGGTGATATTACACAGATCGACAAATCAAAACATCCTGACTGTCGTCTGCTCCTAAGAGAATGGGACCACTTGGAAATTAAAGAGGGAGTGTTGTGTAGAATCACTCACCCACCCACTAAACCATGTCATTCACAGTTGGTCCTGCCTGAAAAGTACAGGGAAATAGTGATGAAGTCTTTGCATGATGACGCAGGTCATCTGGGAGTAGATAAGACCTATGGGTTGGTCAAGGACAGATTCTATTGGCCGCGTATGAAGTCTGCGGTTGAGGAGTTCTGCAAGTCCTGTGCACGTTGTGTCCAGAGGAAGACTTTACCTAAAAGAGTTGCTCCTCTGTTTCACATGCAAAGTGATGGACCTCTAGACCTTGTCTGTATGGATTTTCTGTCCATCGAACCCGATTCCAGCAATACCGCAAATGTCTTGGTCATTACAGATCATTATACTCGCTACGCCCAAGCTTTTCCCACAAAGGATCAGAAAGCATCCACCGTTGCCAAAGTGTTGTGGGAGAAATACTTCATCCACTATGGACTGCCAAAGCGAATACACAGTGATCAAGGTAGGGACTTTGAAAGTAGACTTATACATGAGTTGTTGTCCATGCTCGGGATTGAGAAGTCAAGAACAACTCCATACCATCCTCAGGGAGATCCTCAACCTGAGCGGTTTAACTGTACTTTGTTAGACATGCTTGGAACGCTGGATTCAAAGCGAAAGAACAAGTGGAGTTGGCACATTGGACATCTTGTTAATTCTTATAATTGTACCCGAAATGACGCTACTGGTTTTTCACCGTACTACCTCATGTTTGGACGTGAAGCGAGGATGCCGGTGGATTTGTGTTTCGGAGTATCCAGTGATGGCACATCACAGAGAACTTACCTCAAGTATGTATCTGACATGAGAAAGGAATTGCAAGCTGCTTATGAACTTGCTGAGTCTGTTTCTGCCAAACAGAATAAAGGAAATAAGCAGAGGTATGACCAGAAGATCCGTTTTTCCCAACTCATGCCTGGTGACGGACTTCAAGGGAAACATAAGTTAGCAGACCGCTGGGCTTCTACACCTTACATTGTTGAAAGTCAAATGTCACAACTACCTGTGTTTCGGCTAAAACCTGCAGGTGGGAATGGACCCACAAAAATACTGCACCGGAATCATATCCTGCCATTGGGACAGCAAGTGCGTCTGGATCCGCCAGCGGATAATGAGCCGACACCTAGTAGGAGAACCCTGCAGAGAAGGAGGAGGAAAAAAACGAGAAACCAGGAAAACTTTGTTCCAGAAGACAGAAAACCCATGACACAGTGTGTGGATCATGAGGAACCTGATGAGTCGGAAGATGAAGAATGGGATCTATGGTACGACCTCCCAGAAAGACGCATAAGACAGAATCTGGATGAATTGTCTGAACCATTTAGCTCAGACTTGGACATGGTCTGGGAAGAACCAGATGCTTCCGAGAAGGAGATAAAAGAGACTGAAAGGCATGATAACCAAGGAACCAACGCCTCCAACGTAGTTGAAGGAACTGAAGACCGGGTATCCGAAATAAGGAGCTCACAGCGAGTTAAGAAGGTTCCTGAAAGATTGACATACAGTACACTAGGAGTGCCAAGTGTAATGATAGCCCCTACGGTTCGATATGTTACCTCCCTTTATACATGGTTGGGAAGCATGCAACCCCTTATGTGTAAAGTTCATTAGTCATGGGGACATGCCTATATTTGGTAGGGGGGGAGTGTAATACCCATTGGAAATGTTATGTACGCTGAGTATGGTTATCAATCTTTAACTTAGACACTGTATTATCATTGTTATAAATCCCTGGGTTAAAGTTGCCCATGTGAAGGTACGGCAAGAACTTTTAAGGACACAATGTGACTAAGAGCAGACTTTCCATAATTCTGCACCAGTGTCAACTGTTGCAGACAGTGAGGCTGCGCAGTCTCCAAGCAGAAACCCCAGGAGGAAGGGGTGGAGTCGGGTTTTTCGAGCGGGAAACGCGAGCGACTGGAAGAAAAGAGGGCAGGAGCTCTGAAAAGAGGGCTCAGGAGGCAAATGGCTGCCGCATCCCGTCCCGGGCTTCCAAACTCGGCCGCCGCCCTTCGTATTAGTAGCTCTGCATCCAGAACTCAAAGTGGGATTCAGTGATCGTGAAGAGAATTCAACGAAGTGAAGAGAATTCAACGAAGGGGTTCGGAGTCGTAAGTCTTGCAGACATTATACATACCATGAGCTCCAACTTAAGCGCGCCAACGAAAGAGTGCACTCGAATTTGGACACAGGGACAGATTCTCCTTTGAATCCATGTAAATGGAGAATGTATGTTTATTATGTCTAGATTCATTCTAATGTATGCAAATGTCTAATTTAGGTCATTGACCCGTAATCTTCTTATACTGTCTGACGTTAAAACTATAAATTAAGATAATTAGAATTAAGCCATTGTAGTAGTGATCTCCTTACTGGACTATAGAATACTGTCTACAACAGAGATCACATCTCACATATATCTAGAGAACCGTGAAGGGGTTACACTTGAATCTGCAATGAGTAACAGAGAACAGCATCACTGAATTGTCCGAACAAATGACTGGAGGAACACACATGAACAGGGAGAGCTGCGATGAATACCTTCAGTCACGGAAATGTGACTTGATAACTAAGATTTTCACAGACATGAAATGGGATTACAATCACTTAAATTAGAACACTCACTATCGATAGCAAAATTGTTAATGTGACTGAAAGGAAGTTTAAGGAGGGTGAAAGTGAACATTTTTCCAACAGCTATTTGTTTCAACTCTCTGCTGGTCACAGAGTACAGTATAGTATGGCTATGAGGAGCTTATCAAAACAAAAACAGAACTTTGGAAACCATGAACTGAACATTCTGCATTAATGTGTAGAATTAGTTATGCACTCTTCAGAACTGCAGCTGATACTAAAATGAATCAATTTCAATAGGACCAAACATCTAGAAAGTGAACACTCGTTTACAGTAAGCACATCTGTGGCACCTTGATAATGGTGTGCGTCATTTGAGACTCTCCATTCACCTCGAAAAGGAAACCTTTCCGTAAACAACAAATGATAACAGCCGCCGCATAGTTCACCAAAAGATACACCAAAAATATAAAGTTTTGCACAGAATCGGGCATTTTCACAACCTGTTCTTTCTCTCCTTCCACAACACAGAAAATAAAGGCTGATGCATTATCTCCCTGTTACTGAAGTGGAGTCTTTACTAACCCACAGCTTTGCTGAACTTCCTATGCCAAATTGAACAGGGCTGGGCTTGCCCTAGGCAAGGGTAAATTTATGGCCAGAAGCAACATCCAGTTTGATTTATGCCTCCTCCCCTTGGACCCAGAGGATTTTAACTTGCTGGGATCATACTACTTGGAGGAGTACATGCCCTTGGGCTGTTCAATCTCCTCAGCTTTTGAGGCATTTAACACCTTCTTTGAATGGGCAGTCCAATATAGGTCAAGTATTCATTTCCATTATTTTTTACCTGAACAATTTCTCACTCACTGACAATGATTCAGCCACAAACAGGCTTTGGTGATTTTCTCATATTCTTAACTTCCACAGCAAAATGCAAGGTTCAAGTAACAAGTTAAATGGTACCAGGATAAAACTTGTTTGCACAATGATAAAATGGGGGGGAAAAACTTAGCTATCTCATCTATTTTCAAGTCCAAAGCAGTCAATGGCTTTTTCAGTCTCTTACTGGGTGCCTAAATTTGGCTGGATAGGTGATGTAGTTATTTTTCAAATTCTAGCTACTAATTAAGTCTATTTCTCCCCATTTTATTGAGGAAATTAAAACAATTTGCATCTCCTTCATGCAGCAGTAAAGTGGGTGTCTATACTGGCCAATTGAAAGTAGCAATCCAGTGCTTAGCTGCAACATTTCAAAAATGTAGTCAGAAGTTTGAGTTTCACTGCCTTCTTCCAAAGTGGCATTGGCAAGTTGATCACAGTACCAAGTCAATACTGTGATCTCATTGGACAGTATCCTCCTCAAGCCCCCTGGCTCCAACCATCTCCTTTTCACTATGGACGTACAATCCCTCTACACCTCCATCCCCCACCAGGACGGCCTGAGGGCGCTCCGCTTCTTCCTTGAACAGAGGCCCAACCAGTCCCCATCCACCCTCCTCCCCCTGGCTGAACTTGTTCTCACATTGAACAACTTCTCCTTTGACTCCACTCACTTCCTCCAAATTAAAGGTGTTGCTATGGGAACCCACATGGGCCCTAGCTATGCCTGCCTTTTGTGGGATTTGTGGAACATTCTTTGTTCCAGTCCAACTCAGGTCCCCTCCCTCACCTCTTTTTCCGGTACACTGATGACTGTATTGATGCCATTTCCTGTTCTCGCCCTGAACTAGAAAATTTCATTCACTTTGCTTCCAATTTCCACCCTTCCCTGATCTTCACATGGTCCATCTCCAACTCTTCCCTTCCTCGACTTCTGTCTCCATTTCTGGGGATAGGCTATCGACCAACATCCACTATAAGCCCACTGACTCCCACAGCTACCTGGACTACACTTCCTCCCATTCGGCTTCCTGTAAGGACTCTATTCCATTCTCCCAGTTTCTCCGTCTCCGCTGCATCTGCTCCGACGACGCCACCTTCCATACTAGTGCTTCCGACATGTCTTCCTTTTTCCTCAACCGAGGTTTCCCCTCTACCTTGGTTGACGTGGCCCTCGACCGTGTTCGTTCCATTTCCCGCACTTCTGCTCTCACCCCTTCCCCTCCCTCCCAGCACATTAGGGTTCCCCTTGTCCTCACCTTTCACCTCACCAGCCTCCATTCAACGGATCATCCTCTGCCATTTCCACCACCTCCAGCGTGATCCCACCACCAAACACATCGTCTCCTCCCCCCCCCTTCAGCATTCCGAAGGGACCGCTCCCTCCGCGACACCCTGGTCCACTCCTCAATCACCCCCAACACCCCCTCCTCTTCCCACGGCACCTTTCCGTGCAAGCGCAGGAGATGCAACACCTGCCCTTTTACCTCCTCCCTTCCTATTGTCCTGGGCCCCAAACACTCCTTCCAGGTGAAACAGTGATTTACTTGTACTTCTTGCAATTAAGTATACTGTATTCGCTGCTCACGATGCGGTCTCCTCTACATTGGGGAGACCAAACGCAGACTGGGTGACCATTTTGTGGAACACCTCCGTTCAGTCTGTAAGTGTGACCCTGAGCTTCCGGTTGCCTGTCACTTTAATTCTCCGCTCCACTCCCGGTCTGACCTCTCCATCCTCGGCCTCTTACACTGTTCCAACGAAGCTCAACATAAGCTCGAGGAACAGCACCTCATCCTTTGATTAGGCACTTTACAGCCTTCTGGACTCAACATCGAGTTCAACAATGTCAAACTATAACCTCAGCCCCTATGTTTTATTTTTTCTCTCACATGGCAGCTGTTGATGATTCTGCCATTGCCATTTACACCTCATCTAGAGTCATCTTTTGTTTCTTAACTTGTCCCATTACCACCTCCTTTTGCCTTGCACCATCATCCCTTTTGTCTTTTAATCTCTCCTGCCTTCCATCCTATCACAGATCTTCCTTTTGTTCTTTCCTCCCCTCCTCTCTTCCCCACACTTGCTTAAATATCTGTTACTTCTCCAACTTTTTTCCAGTTCTGACGAAGGGTCATCGACCTGAAACGTTAACTCTGTTTCTCTCTCCAGGATGCTGCCTGACCTGCTGAGTGTTTCCAGCATTCGCTGTTGTTGTTTCTGATTTCCAGCATCCACAGTATTTTGCTATTGTAGTGATAGCGGTTGTTGTCCCTAATTGAGTTACTCTGCTGTAAGAAACAATGGCCTAGAAATTCGGTGGGCTGCGCCACCAGTTAGCGCCCAAAGAGGGCACTTAGTGGGTTTAGCACCACTGGCCACGCCTCCTGCAAAATTTAGCGGGGCGCTAATGGCGGCGTTAGCCTGTAGCGCTGCGCCGCCACCGATGACGTCATCGGTGTGCGCAGCGCCCCGATCGCGCTATTTGGCCGCGCCCCCCGCTGTAACGCCGGTCGCAATTTGCGACCGGTTCAGGGGGGCCTACCTGCGGCGGTAGTGATGCTAATTAAAGGGGAGGTGCGGGGCGGCCATTTTTTTTGCGGGCCGCCTGCCAGCACATCCTCGCGCCGCCATCCCCGGCCTCCTGAGCACCCCCCCCGGCAGTGCCGGCTGTGTCCCAAGAGCCCGGCACTTCTCCTCGGTGCCAGGCTCTTTTGACAGCACTCGCGATCTCCGAACGCGCTGGTGCAGGCCCCTCCCCTTTAAGAAGGGGAGGAAGGCCTGCAGTACTGCAGCGCGCCGTGCTGCAGCGTGTGGCGCTGCGGTACGAGGTGCTGCGATATTCAGTTGCAGCGCCCCAAGAGGGATGCGGGGCGCCTCGAACAGCGCCCCGCTTCCGTTTGGGGCGCTGAAACTGAATATCGGGCTGGCGCAAGCGGCTCCGTCCGGAGCAGTAATTCCGGCACCCAAGTGAGCTTGGCACCCCAAACGGGGCGCCACCGAATTTCTAGGCCAATTACTTTTAGGAATGATAATCTGGCTATAGCCAAAATCCTCAAGAGAAAGTCCAGAAAAAGCATCATAATTTATGGCTCTAGTTAATCATATAAAAACTGCTACTCTAATAGTTTGAGTAGAGTTGAACTTGTTCAGTGGTGCTCCTTTTGGATGGAAGCAAAAGTGCTAGGATTGTTTGAAATGCTGAAACACTAATTGATCAGGAACAGCTAAAGAATATAAAGGCCTGGTCAAAATGAGATGGACATAAACAAATTCCTCAAAATAGTTCAATAACATTTTTTTTTTTTTTTAAATGGTAAAAAGGCTTATAAAGAATTAGTTTATGATTTTCCTACACATAGTGCACACAGGAAAAACTTCCCATTGCTCCCTAATTTGGCCTACACCAGCAACATTGTTAACATTATGATCACCACTTTTGAAAAATTACGAGAGGGGTGCCTTTCCCACTTTCATTTTGTTGATTAATAAATATATATGTGTCTATAATTGTAGTAAAGTTTTTATTATTTGTTCCTGGGATGTGGGAATCACTGGCAGGGCCAGCATTTGTTGCCTATCCCTAATTGCCCTTGAGAAGTTGTTGGTGAGCTGCCTTCTTGAACCGTTGCAGTGTTTGTGGTGTAGGTGCTCCCACAGTACTGTTAGGTAGGGAGATCCAGGATTTTGACCCAGCGATAATGAAGGAACAGCAATATATTTCCAAGTCAGGATGGTGTGTGACTTGGAGGGGAACTTGGAGGCGGCGGTGTTCCCATGTGCCTGCTGCCCTTGTCCTTCTAGGTGGTAGAGGATGCGGGTTTTGGAGGTGCTGTCGAAGAAGCCGTGCTGAGTTGCTGCAGTGCATTTTGTAGATGGTGCACACTGCAGGCAGAGTGCGCCGGTGATAGCGGGAGTGAGTGTTTAACGTGGTGGATGGGCTGCCAATCAAGCGGGATGCTTTGTCCTGCACGGTGTCTTGCTTCTTGAGTGTTGTTGGAGCTGCACTCATCCAGGCAAGTGGAGAGTATTCCATCACACACACGACTTGTGCCTTGTAGCTGGTGGAAAGGCTTTGGGTGTAAGGGGAGTCACTTGCCACAGAATAGCCAGCCTCTGACCTGCTCTTGTAGCCACAGTGTTTATGTTGCTGGTCCAGTTAAGCTTCTGGTCAATGGTGACCTCCAGGGTGTTGATGATGGGGGATTTGATGATGGTAATGCCACTGAATGTCAAGGGGTGGTGGCTAGACGCTTTCTGGTTGGAGATGGTCACTGCCTGGCACTTGTGTGGCGCGAAAGTTACTTGCCACTTATCAGCCTAAGCCTGAATGTTGTCCAGGTCTTGCTGCATGCGGACACGGACTGCTTCATTATCTGAGGAGTTGCAAATGGAACTGAAGACTGCAATCATCAACGAACATCTCCACTTCTGAACTTAAGTTGGAGGTCATTGTTGAAGCAGCTGAAGATGGTTGGGCCTAGGACACTGCCCTGAGGAACTCCTGCAGCGATGTCCTGGGGCTGAGATGATTGGCCTCCAACTCCACGATTCTAACCAGTGGAGAGATTTCCCCCTGATTCCCATCGACTTCAATTTCACTAAGGCTGTTTGAGGCCAAACTTGGTCAAATGCTGCCTTCACGTCAAGGGCAGTCACTCTCACTTCACCTCCGCAATTCAGCTCTTTTGTCCATATTTGGACCAAGGCTGCAATGAGGTCTGGAGCCGAGTGGTCCTAGCGGAACCCAAACTGATCATCGGTGAGCAGATTATTGGTGAGTAAGTGCTGCTTGATAGCACTGTTGACAATACATTCCATCACTTTGCTAATGATTGAGAGTAGACTGATGGGGCGGTAATTGGACGGATTTGATTTGTCCTGCTTTTTGTGGACAGGGCAAACCCTGGCAATTTTCCATTTTGTCAGGTAAATGCCAGTGTTGTAGCTGTACTGGAACAGCTTAGTTAGAGGTGCGGCTAGTTCTGGAACATGTCTTCAGTGCTACAGCTGGGATGTTGTTGAGGTCCATAGTCTTTGCTGTATCCAGTGCGCTCAGCCATTTCTTGTTATCACGTGGAGTGAATCAAATTGGTTAAAGACTGGCTTCTGTGATGGTGAGGTCCTCAGGAGGATGCAGAGATGGATCATCCACTTGGCACTTCTGGCTGAAGGTGGTTGCAAATGCCTTTTGCACTCGCGTGCTGGGTATCGGTCATCATTGAAAATGGGGATGTTTGTGGAGCCTCCTCCTCCTGTTAGTTATTTAATTGCCCACCACCATTCACAACTGGATGTGGCAGGATTTCAGAGCTTTGATCTGATCCATTGGTTGTGGGATTGCTTAGCTCTGTCTATAGCTTGCTGCTTCTACTGTTTAGCATGCATGTAGGCACCTCGTTTTTAGGTATGCCTGGTGCTGCTCCTGGCATGCTCTTCTACACTCCTCATTGAACCAGGGTTGTTCCCCTGGCTTGATGGCAATGACAGAGTGAGGAATATGGCGGGCCATGAGGTTACATATTGTGGTGGAATAAAATTCTGCTAAAATATTCCCTTTGATGAATTAATCATTAGACCAGTGGAGTTGTCAACAATATTTTTTGTTCTGTGCCTATGTCCTGTTTAATAATAATCTGTGTCTAAGCAGTGGATAAGCAGCTGTGAAGTTATTCATCTAATTACTTTAAAATGCATCTGATCAGATTTAAAGCTGATCTGTTGAAATTGGGGTTGCAAGATAAAATCCTACTTCAAATCGAAAACAATTCTTAACCAAAAACATACTTCTAGTCAAGTACTGTGACTTGCTTGAGCACATTATAGGGTAGATTGTCCTCTGCCGTCGGAGGAACGCTCAGTTCTCAGGTGCAGCAAAGGGGAAATTATGCGGCCCCAGAATTTCAGGGGGTTTCTAAAATAGGTGTAACTGGGCCTGAAGCAGCTGAAGGCCCAGCATTAACATTTGAATGAGGTGGGAGAGACATTCCTGGTATTCTCCTTCCTCTGACTGTGCCTGAGGGGCACCCAAATGGAGGGGTTGCCCCCAAATATCTGGCATTGTGCTTTGCTCGGTTTCTAATTGCTTCCTTGGATTGATCCCAGGACTCCAACAGGTTACATGGAGGTTCTGCCGGCCTCCTGCTGGAGCGGGACTGGTGGAACCACCGCGGAGTGTCAGGGTCCACGTTTATGTAGTGCCAGGTATATATATTAAAATCAGTGTTGATCTGCAAAAAAAATTGTAAAAAAGTATGTCAACTGACTCGTTTCCCAGCAGAAATCTTGACAAAATATGTGATGGCTCCATATTTTCACTGATTGGAGAACTAGTGCATTTTATAAATTTGGGCTGTAGTTGAAACTGTTCTTTTAGTCAAACCCAATAAAAAGCAAGATAAGTCATGTAACACAGAATAGATTTCAGCTAGTGGGCAAAAGTCTTTAGTGAAAGAGAGTTTTCAAGGACAGAAAAACCAAAGATAATTGTTCCGTGGTTTCAGAATTACCACAAGATCCAATCGGTGGTGATGGAGACACACCAAAGCTGGGTTTGAATAGGCTATAATTTTCTTCTTCTTCTTTCCTGTGGTAGTAGCAAAGCAAATCAAATGTCAATATCTAAGTCAGATATCCAGGCCAAAGCTTCCAGTGTAACAGCGTGGAAATCTTGTAGGCTGCCTGCAAATTTCCTCTGAGGGCAGTGCTCAATGATGTGCTCCAGGGTTTGATTAGGAGCTCCACAGTCACATGATGGGGATGCTTTAATCTTCCATCTATGGAGAATGTGGCAGCATCTACCATGACCAGTTCTGAGGTGGTTGATGGTTGTCCACTGTTTGCGAGGAAGGTTTGATCCTTCAGGTTGTACTGTGGGGTCCTCTATAAGGAATCCATTCCGTATGCCATAGTTCTTCCAAGCATTTTGCCATCGCTCATCAAAGCTGAGGGGAGATCGCTGAAGGGCTTCGGCGACGGTCCAATATGGCCTTCTAGATTTGAGACAGGTTGGTGGTAGGTTGTTCAAGTCGGCCTGGATTGGCATGTCTTTGCTGGTGTAACAGTTGTATTCCCTGGAGACTACATATTCGGCATAGGTGTGGTGGTGCGATGTTTGCAAGCACGGCAGCCAAGGTGTTGCTGTTGATAAAAGCGTACCGGTGATATTTCTCATGGCAGAATTCAGCTGGATATCAACGGATTTGACATGTGGACTTGATCACCATGTCAGAGAACAGTACTCCTCTGTAGAGTCAACTAGGGCGAGTGCTGCCGTACGGAGGGTTTGAGCATCTGCTCCCCATGTCGATCCGGCGGCTTTCTGGATCAAGTTGACCCTACTCTTTAGTTTCTTCCCAAGGTTCTGGAGATGTTGTCTATATGACAGGGTGCGATCAAGCGTGACTCCTAAACAGGAGTTTTTTTTAGCATGGTTTACCTCTGCGCCGCAAAAGGAGACTTTCAAAGCTTGGCTTGCTTGATGGGTGTTGAGGTGGAATGTTGTGCTGACGGTCTTTTGCGGGTTTGGCTGAAGTCGCCATCGGCGGAAGTAGGCCTCCATTCTCTGTAAATCACTGGTGAGGGTCTCCTCAGTGATGGACAGATTCATATTTTGCCTTGCCAAGGCAATGTCCTCAGTGTATACAAACTTGCGGGACTCTGTTTTGGGCAGGTCACTGGTGCAAACGTTGAATAATATGGGTGCCAGGACTCCTGTGGGAGTCCATTGTTCAATGTCTTACCACACCAAAATTTGCAGTTTCTGTAATCTGGCCTATATTTTGCATTGTGGTGGATATTCTTTACTACTCCCAGTACGTTGTTACTACTTACTATCCATGCAATGTCGTTGCAGAGGTCCGCTCTGTATCATCAGGTAGAATGACCCAAAAGAGAACAAGATATGGAAATATTTGAGATTGACTTTGCTAATTTTAGAGAAAAAGTAGACATGAGTAAAGGCTGCCGGTCCAGCAGAGCTATCCAGTTAGTCCCATTACCCTGCCCTTTCCCCACAGCCCTGCAAAATTTTCCCCTTCAAGTATTTTCCAATTCCCTTTTGAAAGTTATTGTTGAACCTGCTTCCACCATCCTTTCAGGCAGTGCATTCCAGATCAAAACAACTCTCTGCCTAAAAAACATTCTCCTCATGTCGCCTCTGGTTCTTTTGCCAATTAGCTTAAATTTGTGTCCTCTCGTTACTGACCCTCCTGCCACTGGAAACAGTTTCTCCTTATTTACTCTATCAAAACCCTTCATGATTTTGAACACCTCTACTAAATCTCGCCTTAACCTTCTTTGCGCCCATAATTTTCCAAGTGACAATTAATTCTGTCTCAGATTATTGCCTGTAAAAGTTTCCCCACCACCGACGTTAGGCTGAGTAGCCTGTAGTTGCCGGGTTTATCCCCCTCCCCTGTTTTGAACAGCGTAACATTTGCAATCCTCCAGTCCTCTGGCACCGCTTCCATATCTAGGATTGGAAGGCTGTGACCAGAGCCTACACTATCTCCACCCTTACTTCCCTCATAAACCTCAGATGCATCCCACCTGGACCGGATGTTTTTTCCACTTTGAGCACTGTCAATCTTTTAAGTACCTCCTCTTTATCTATTTTTATCCTATTTAATTTGTCTACTACCTCCTCTTTTACTGTGACATTGGCAGCATCCTCTTCTTTAGTGAATAAAGTTGCAAAGTACTCATTTAGTACCTCAGCCATGCTCCCTGTCTCCCTAATTGGTCCCACCCTTCCTTTACATAGGATTACATACGATATACAGCACAGAAACAGACCATTCAGCCCGACCAGTCCATGCTGGTATTTGTGCTCCACACGAGCCTCCTCCCGTCTTTCCTCATCTAAACCTATCAGCATAACCCTTTATTCCCTTTTCCCTCATATGCTTGTTTAGCCTCCCCTTAAATGCATCTATGCTATTCGCTTTAACCACTCCCTGCGGTAGCGAGTTTGTCATTCTCACCACTCTTTGGGTAAAGAAGTTTCTTCTGAATTCCCTATTGGATTTCTTGGTGACTATCTTATATTGGTGGCCTCTAGTTATGCTCTTCCCCACAAGTGGAAACATTCTCTCTGTATCCACCCTATCAAAACCTTTCATAATTTTAAAGACCTCTATTAAATCAGCCCTCAGCCTTCTTTTTTCAAGAAAAGACACCCAGCCTGTTCATCCTTTCCTGATATGTATACCCTCGCATTTCTGGTATCATCCTTGTAAATCTTCTCTGCACCCTCTCCAATGCCTCTATATCCTTTTTATAATATGGTGACCAGAACTGCACGCAGTACTCTAAGTGTGATTGAACCAAGGTTTGATACAGGTTTAGCATAAATTCCCTACTTTTCAATTCTATACCTTGGTTTGCTTTTTTATGGCCTTACTAACCTGCGTCGCAACTTTTAGTGATTTGTGTATTTGTACTCCTAGATCCCTTCGTTCCTCTACCCTACTTAGACTCGCACCCTCCAAATGTTAAGTGACCTCCCTATTCTTCCTACCAAAATGTAATACCTTACGTTTATCTGTGTTGAACTTCATTTGTCAATTATATGCCCATTCTGCAAGTTTATTAACGTCCTCCTGTAATTTATTGCAGTCCGCCTCAGTATTGACTAACCCCCCCACCCCCCAATTTGGTGTCATCCGCAAATTTAGAAATTGTGTTTTTGATTCCTAAGCCTAAATCGTTAATATAAATTATGAACAGCAGTGGTCCCAGCACTGATCCTTGTGGAACACCACTACCCACCTTCTGCCACTGTGAATAGCTAGCCTTTACTCCTACTCTCTGCTTTCTGTCCTGAAGCCTGCCAGCAATCCATTCTGCTACTTGTCCCCTGACTCCGCATTCTCTGACCTTGTTCATCAGTCTATTATGGGGTACCTTATCGAAGGCCTTTTGAAAATCCAGATAAATTACATCTATTGCATTACCATTGACTAATTTCTCTGTTACCTCTTCAAAAAATGCAATAAGGTCAGTCAAGCAAGCCTTTCCCTTTTGAAATCCATGTTGACTATTTATTACTACAGGTAGACTATCCTTTATCCGAAAACCTCGGGACCAGCCGTGTTTCGGTTTTAGGAAAATTTCGGATTTCGGAAGGTGCGCGAAAACACTTCGGTTTTCAGAGGTAATTCGGTTTTCGTGAGTGCGGATAAAGGATACACTATCCCTTATCCGAAAGGGTGGGATAAATAACGACTATAAATGCTGTAGTTACAGGGATAAATACTGTAGTACAGTTTATTTGTAAGGAAAACATTCAGTAAAACTTCTGGATTTTCAAAAGGCCTTCGATAAGGTACCCCATAATAGACCTTGGTGTACATGTACATAGATCCCTGAAGGCAGCGGAGCAGGTAGATAAGGTGGTTAAAAAGGCATATGGGATACTTGCCTTCATTAGCCGAGGCATAGAATATAAGAGCAGGGAGGTTATGATGGAGCTGTACAAAACGCTGGTGAGGCCACAGCTGGAGTACTGTGTGCAGTTCTGGTCGCCTCACTATAGGAAGGATGTGATTGCTTTGGAGAGGGTGCAGAGAAGATTCACCAGGATGTTACCTGGGATGGAGCGCCTCAGCTATGAAGAGAGGCTGGACAGGCTGGAGTTGTTTTCCTTGGAGCAGAGAAGGCTGAGGGGGGACCTGATTGAGGTGTACAAAATAATGAGGGGCATAGATAGGGTAGATAAAGAGGAACTTTTCCCCTTAGTGGGGGGGTCAATAACAAGGGGGCATAGATTCAGGGTAAGGGGCAGGAGATTTAGAGGGGATTTGAGGAGGAACTTTTTCACCCAGAGGGTGGTTGGAATGTGGAACTCACTGCCTGAAAGGGTGGTGGAGGCAGGAACCCTCACAACATTCAAGAAGCATTTGGATGAGCACTTGAAATGCCATTGCATACAAGGCTATGGACCAAATGCTGGAAAATGGGATTAGACTGGACAGGGATGGATGGGCGGCGCAGACACGATGGGCCGAAGGGCCTCTTTCTGTGCTGTAAAACTCTATGACTCTATGTACAGGTACAAACTAAGCTAAATACCTGTACATAAACATGCAATAAAGGTACATTACATCTGGCTTGAGGATCTTGGAGAAGATGGTACATCAGTGTTGTCATCATTGTCATCAGGTTGGAGTTGGACATCTGAAGATGGGCCAGGAACAGGATTCTCAAGTGATGAAGCATGACTACGACAGACGGCCTTTTTAAAGACTTCTTCCAGTGTCATCTGTCTCATTAACATTGGTTTCTGTCTAAGCAGTCTCTCTTTAATTGAGTAAACTTGCATAATCTCTTGCTCACTGATAAATGCAGGTTTTTCAAGGCCAGCAATTAACTGATCACACATTGTCACCATATCGTCTATGGGGATTTTTTCACCTGTGTTCACAATGTCATCATCATCATCACTACTGTCCTCATGCTTGTCTTTATTTAACACCATTTCAGCAATTTCCCCATCACTCAATGAATTCACAACAGGTGCATCATTGTCAATGTTTAGCACTTCTTCGATGTCAGCTTCCTCTAACGTATTTACACTTTCGGATGATAAACCTTTGGCGTAAGTGAGGAGGTTTGATATCATCTTCTCCTGACTGACAGGAAATCCTTCAAACTCGTCATCTGCAGGTCCATCTTCATGAAACATCGTTGAAGGCCAAAGTCTGTGCCAAGCATTTGTTAGTGTTGGTTTGTCAACATCGTTCCAAGCATTAGCAACTGCATAAATGGCATCCTTAACATTGAATTCTTTCAGGAAGCTTTGGATTCCTTCGCCTCTGTTGATTGCATCAAGCATAGAGTTCAAAAAAACGTCTTTATACTTGCTCTTCATGGAGCGTAAAATTCCTTGGTCACAAGGCTGTATTAAAGATGTCACATTAGGGGGAAAGTTAATGCCGAAAACATAACTTTTCACAAGAAGTTCAGGAGGGGGATGTGCGGAGCAGTTGTCCAGGAACAATAACATTTTGCAGTTTTCTTCCAGTCCAACTTGCCTGCAATGAGCTCGTGTCGCTGGTACGAAGTGGTTATTGAACCAGTGAGAAAATATTCCTCTGGTTACCCATGCTTTCCTGCTCGCATAATAATGCACAGGTAAATTGCATACACCTTTCAAACATCTCGGATGTTGGCTTTTTCCAATCACTACCAACTTTAACTTGTGTGTGCCTGCAGCATTGGCACACCCAAGAACAGTCAACCTGTCCTTAGCATCCTTAAAACCTGCTGGTGCACTCTCATCAGCCGTTGCTAATGTTTTTCTAGGAGCGTAGCGCCAGAACAGAGCTGTTTCATCAGCATTGTAAATTTGTTCAGGACCAAGGTTTTCATCCGATATTATTTTTGCAAACTCATCTATGTAATTTTCAGCTGCTTCATGATCAGCAGAAGCTTTTTCACCACAGATTTTCAGATATTTTATACCATGACGCTTCTTAAATTTATGCAGCCAACCTTCTGAATATTCACACTCAACTTCAATGTTCAGTTCTTCATGGTATATTCTAGCTTGCTTCATGACCATCAAACCAGTCAGTGGCACACGTTCACCTCTGCGTTGTCGAATCCACTCAATCAGCACACGGTCAAGATCTTCATTTTTTGCCCTATGCAATGTTTTCCTAATTTTCATTAGTTTATGGTCATCACTGTCAGTGTAAAATTTCAACAACTTGTCTTTCTGTTTCTTTAAGTCATATACGGTGGTACTTCCCACACCATATTCTTCAGTAAGATGTCGCACAGACACACCACGATCAAGCTTCTGCAATAACTCCACTTTCTGCGATATCGATAATGAGTGATGCTTCCTTCTCTGCTTCTCACTGTTACCCATTGGGGTATCTGCAGCTCTTTTTAGCATTTTCACAAATTGTTAAAAGCCAGCAAATATCTAAGAGAGCAGCAAATATCTAAGAGAGCTGCAAATATCTAAGAGAGCAGTAAATAGCAGCAAATATATAAGAGAGCAGCAAATATCACACAGAGCAGCATAACACCTGCGTGGGTCAAGCATCGGCAGCGTCGGGTCATGCTTTGCGCCACTTTCGGCTTTCAGAGGTTTTCTGGTTTCGGATGTGCGGATAAAGGCTGGTACACTATCTCTTATCCGAAATGGGGTGGGGGTCGGCGGGGGGGGGTCGGGGGTCGTGGGGGTCGGGTTCGGCCGGGGGGTCGGGGGTGGGGGTCGGCGGGGGTCGTGGTCGTGCGCATTTCGGTTTTCAGAAGTCATGCTTTGCTCCACTTTCGGCTTTCAGAGGTTTTCTGGTTTCGGATGTGCGGATAAAGGCTGGTACACTTACGCTGAGCGATTTCGGTTTTCAGAAGTGCGGAAAAATGCTACACTATCCCTTATCCGGCTAGGCCTGTAAGTCGTGCGCCACTCTGGTCATGTCGTGCGCACGACTTACGCTGACCGAAAAAACCTTTGGTTTTTAGAGGGTTTCGGTTTTCCGAAGTCCGGATAAAGGGTAGTCTACCTGTATATTTTTGGTTTCTAGATGTTCTTCTATTTTCTCCTTTAGTAGGGATTCCATTATTTTTCCTACCACCGATGTAAAACTGACTGGTCTATAATTCCCTGGACATGTTCGATCCCTCTTCTTAAAAATCGGTATTACGTTAGCTATCCGCCAGTCCTCTGGCACTACACCTTTTTCTAACGAATTATTAAATAAGCGTAGTAATGCCTCTGCTATCTCTTCCCTAGATTCTTTTAAAATGCATGGATGCAATCCATCCGGACCAGGGGGTTTATCCTCTTTGAGCTTGATTAATTTATTTAATATATCCCCTTTTTTTAATTTTAAATGCACTTATCTCATTTCTAATCTCAACATCCAATGCCATGACTACCCTTTTACTATTTATATGTTTATAAAAGACTTTTGGCTTCCCTTTTAATGTTAGCCGTTAATCTATTCTCACACACCGTCTTTGCCCCACCTATTTCCTGTTCCAGTTCTCCTCTGTACTTTCTGTATTCAGCTTGGTATATTGTAATATGTATTATGTGCCTGACTTTTATCACGAACCTCCATTTTCTGTTTCATTTTAATCTCTAGAGGGGGATAAGCCCAGCAACTACAGACCAGTCAACCTAACATCAGTGGTGGGGAAACTTTTAGAGATAATAATCAGAGACAAAATTAATTGTCACTTGGATAAAATATGGGTTAATAAATAAACAGCAGCATGGATTTGTTAAAGTTAAATCATGTTTGACTAACTTGATTGAGTTCTTTGATGAAGTAATGGAGAGAGTCGATGAGGGTAGTGCAGTTGATGATGTGTATATGGACTTTCCAAAGGCGTTTGATAAAGTACCACATAATAAACTTGTCAGCAAAATTGAAGCCCATGGGATTAAAGGGGCAGAGGCTGCATGGATACGAAATTGGCTAAGGGACAGAAAGCAGAGAGCAGTAGTGAATGGTTGTTTTCCAGACTGGAGGGAAGTATACAGTGGTGTCCCCCAGGGATCGGTGTTAGGACCACTGCTCTTTTTAAATATATACTAATGACCTGGACATGGGTATACAGGGCATAATTTCAAAGTTTGCAGATGACATGAAACTCAGAAAAGTAGTAAACAGTGAGGAGGATAGTAACGGACTTCAGGAGGACATAGACAGACTGGTGAAATAGGCAGACACATAGCAGATGAAATTTAAACGCAGAAAAGTGTGGTGTGATTCCTTCAGGTAGGAAGAATGAGGAGAGGCAATATAAACTAAATGGTAACATTTTAAAGAGGTGCAGGAACAGAGACCTGGAGGTGTATGTACACAAGTCTTTGAAGGTGGCAGGACAAGTTGAGAAGGCTGTTACAAAGTCACATGGGATTCTTGGCTTTATAAATAGAGGCATAGAGTCCAAAAGCAAGGAAGGTATGCTAAATCTTTATAAAACACTGGTCAGGACCCAGCTGGGGTATTGTGAGCACCACACACTAGGCAGGATGTCAAGGCCTTGGAGAGGGTGCAGAGGAGATTTACTAGAATGGTACCAGGGATGAAGGGCTTCAGTTACGTGGACAGACTAGAGAAACTTGGGTTGTTCTCCTTAGAGCAGAGAAGGTTAAGGGCAGATTTGATAGAAGTGTTCAAAATCATGAAGGGTTTTGATACAGTAAATAAGGAGAAGCTGTTTCCAGTGGCAAAAGGGTCAGTAACCGGAGGACACAGATTTAAGGTAATTGGCAAAAGAACCAGAGGTGACATGAGAAAAAGTTTTTTTATGCAGCGCAGCGTTGTGGTCTGAAATGCACTGCCTGAAAGGGTAGTGGAAGCATATTCAATAATAACTTTCCAAAGGGAATTGGATAAACACTTGAAGGGTAAAAATTTGCAGGGCTATAGAGAAAGAGCAGGGGGGTGGGACTAATTGTATAGCTTTTTCAAAGAGCCAGTACAGGAACGATGGGCCAAATGGTCTCCTTCTGTGCTATATCATTCTATGAGTCTATGACATTAGTCATCCAAGGAGCTTTAGCTTTGGATGCCCTTACTTTTCCCCTTGTGGGAATGTGTCTAGTCTGTACTCGAACTATCCTCTTTGAAGGCCTCCCATTGCTCATTGACTGTTTTACCTGCCAATCTTTGATTCCAATCCACCTGGGCCAAATACCTTTTCAACTCACCTGAAGCTAACCCTCCTCCAGTAAAGTATTTTCATGTTTGATTGTTTGTTTCCTTTTTCATAACTAATCTAAACCTAATTGTCATAAATCTCATCATTGAGAAACTACCTATGAAATAACACTGGACGGCCAGCTGGTGGCGCCGTCCAAGGAGTATAAATACTCGGGCGTGGGCCCCAGCTTGCCAGGGACATTTTGTAAAGACAAGGAGCTAGCGGATACAACTGGACTTCCATGTTCTGAAACAAAGCTGATTAAAGCCTGGCTTTATGCTCAAACCAAGTGCGTAGTGAGTTTTATTACGTCACTAATCATATTGAGATCACTGATTCACAAGTGCTCCCCCACTGAAACATGCTCAA
The DNA here is from genome assembly GCF_052327205.1 of Somniosus microcephalus. Lineage (NCBI taxonomy): Eukaryota > Metazoa > Chordata > Chondrichthyes > Squaliformes > Somniosidae > Somniosus > Somniosus microcephalus. The sequence continues at coordinate 48,687,157 of NC_140994.1, read as the reverse complement.
CTTGCCCCGTTCCATTCCCCAGAACCAGATCCAGCACTGTGTGCTTCCTCGTTGGGCTGGAAACATTCTGATCAAGAAAGTTCTCTTGTACACATTTCAGGAAATCCTCCCACTCTTTGTCCTTAACACTATAATTTTTGCAGTCTATATTAGGATAATTAGAGTCCCCCATTATCACTACTCTACAGTGCTTGCATAATGTCATGGGTATCATCGTATGAGGAGAAAATAGTGAACGTCTCAGAAATAGAAATAGCAATTTAATTTAAAAACACTATAATATTTTAGTTCCTAAAAAATAACAAATATGGGTATAATTGTCTTTGCCTATCGAAGGCTGAAGTGTTTGCAAGCATCTTCAACCAAAGTGCATGATTCCACTTAGACTCCTGCTGAGGTCCCCGCCTTTACTAATGCCAGTGTCCAGCTAATTCAGTTCACTCCATGTAACATTAAGAAGTTGTTAAGCACACTGGACACAGTGAAGGCTATGGGCCTTGGTAACATCCCAGATGTACTGCTCAAGGCCTGCGCACTACAACTAGTCGCCACCGCTCCCCCCACCCAAGTTATTCCAGTGCAGCTATAACATTGGCAACTAATTGCCCCAAGTAGTATACAAACATAGAAACACAGAAGATAGGAGCAGGAGTAGGCCATTCGGCCCCTCGAGCCTGCTCCGCCATTTAATGAGATCATGGCTGATCATCCAAATTCAGTACCCTGTCCCTGCTTTCTCCTGATATCCCTTGATCCCTTTAGCCTTAAGAAATATATCTAACTCCTTCTTGAATATATTTATTGAGTTGGCCTCAACTGCCTTCTGTGGTAGAGAATTCCACAGGTTCACCACTCTCTGGGTGAAGAAATTTCTCCTCATCTCTGTCCTAAATGGCTTACCCCTTATCTTTAGACTGTGACCCCTGGTTCTGGACTCCCCCGCCATCGGGAACATCCTTCCTGCATCTAGTCTGTCTAGTCCTGTTAGAATTTTATAAGTTTCAATGAGATCCCCTCTCATTCTTCTAAACTCCAGCAAATATAAGCCCAATCGATCCAATCTCTCCTCATATGTCATTCCTGCCATCCCAGGTATCAGTCTGGTGAATCTTCGGTGCACTCCCTCCATGGCAAGAACATCCTTCCTCAGATAAGGTGACCAAAACTGCACACAATACTCAAGGTGTGGTCTCACCAAGGTCCTGTACAACTGCAGCAAGACATCCTTGCGCCTGTACTCGAATCCTCTCGCTACGAAGGCCAACATACCATTTGCTTTCTTAACCGCCTGCTGCACCTGCATGCTTACCTTCAGCGACCGGTGCACAAGGACACCCAGGTCTCGTTGCACTTCCCCTTCTCCCAATCTGTTGCCATTCAGATAATAATCTGCCTTCCTGTTTTTGCCACCAAAGTGGATAACCTCGCATTTATCCACATTATACTGCATCTGCCATGCATCTGCCCAATCACCCAACCTGTCCAAATCATACTGGAGTTTCTCGGCATCCTCCTCACAGCACACACGCTCACCCAGCTTTGTATCCACAAAAAGCTGGAAAAATCTAACTCGGCCAACTGTCACCTGATCAGTCTCCTCTTGGTCATCAGTGATGGAAAGAGTCATGAATGGTGTCATCAAGCAACACGAATTAGCATTGAACGAATTGCCAACACTCAATTCAGACTCTGTCAGCCCTTCTCGGCTCCAGACCTCGTCATGACTTTGATGCAGACATGGAAGCAATAGGAGAGGTGAGAGTAACTGCCTTGACATCAAGGCAGGACTTAAATCAGTATGGCATCAGGAGTCCTTTCAAAACTGAGATCAATGAGGACTAAGGGAAAACCCTTGTGACTAGCGTCATGCTTGACATAAAGGAAGATGGTCATGGCTGTTAGCGGCCACAGCCAATAGAATCATAGAATGGTTACAGCACAGAAGGAGGCCATTCAGCCCGTCGAAGCTCTCTGCAAGAGCACTTGAGCTAGTCCCACTCCCCCGGCCTTTCCCTGTAGCCCTGAAAAGTTTTTTCCTTCAGGTGTGTGGTAAACCACTGTTTGTATTCCACTGTGTACATGTCTGTACATGCCTCGGCTGACTCCTCCCACGAGTCCAGGTATAAAGGTGACTGCTCCACAGTCCCTCTGTATTCTGGACTGGTCGACCACTCGAGGCACACCTTCACTCTCTTGTTAATAAAAGCCTGTTAGTTACTCGCTTAACCTCAGTCTTTTGAGTAATTGATAATAAAATTGATGCGCTAACAAGATTTTTTATAATCGAGAAGATCCTCACACCAGCATGCCTGGACTTAGACCATCGGGAGGCGGACGCATCCACCAAGTTTGCTCACTGGCTTAAGTGCTTTGAAAAATTCCTGATCGCCTCCGCTGCAACGGTCAAATCGGATGAGGACAAACTGGATGTCCTGATCTCCAAAGTGAACCACCGAGCGTACTCGGTCATCCAGGACGCGACCTCGTACACGGCTACTCTCAAGCCCCTCAAGGACCAGTACACGCGCCCAGTGAACGAGGTGTACGCCAGGCACCTCCTGGGGAGTCGTAAACAACAACCTGGGGAATCGACCGAGGAATATCTTCAGGCACTGTCTGTGCTTGGCCGGGCCTGTGGTTGTAAGGATGTAAAGGCCGCCGTGTACACAGAGGAACTTATCCGGGACGCTTTTGTGGCGGGCCACAGGTCCAATTACACCTAACAGCGACTGTTGGAGCAGAGTGACCTCGACCTCAACAAGGCCTCTGAACTTGCACTATCATTGGACGCAGCCTACCGGGGCATGGATGCCTACTCCTCTGCACCGTGGACGCCGCGGGGAACGACAGCCTGGGACACGGTAGGACCATCTCATAGCACCGTGCCACCCCAGTCACATCCCAGCAACGGCCCAACTACCGCAGCAGTGTCCCAAGGCCAGAAATGCTACTTCTGTGGCCAGGCCAAACACCCCAGAGCGCGCTGCCTGGCGAAAAATGCGATCTGCTCGGGCTGCGGGAAGATGGGACACTACGCCAGCGTCTGCAGGGCCAAAGCCACCCCGAACCCCAGCAGCGCCGCGTGTGGGCCGTGCGGGCCGCCATCTTGGGCCTCCCCAGCCATGTGCGAACCACCGGAACAGCAGCCATTTTGGGCGCCTCCAGCCACATGGGGATCATGGACGCCGCCATCTTGGCCCCCAACACCGCCTCATCTGATACCCGCAACGACACACCGACCCCTACGCTGGCCTCAGTTACGCTGGACCAAGCGAGACCGCACCAACTGGCCCGGTCCACAATGGACATTAAGGTAAATGGTCACGAAACAATCTGCCTTTTTGACTCTGGGAGCACGGAGAGCTTCATCCACCCCGACACGGTGCGGCGTTGCTCTCTCCCAGTCCTGCCTGCGCACCAGCGGATTTCTATGGCCTCCGAGTCCCAGTCGGCGGACATTGGCGGCTACTGCGTGGTGACACTCGTAGTAGACGGGACTGTGTACGATAATTTTAAACTTCTGGTCCTGCCCCACCTCTGCGCTGCCGTCCTACTGGGGTTAGATTTTCAGTGCCACCTTAAAAGTGTTACGATGGCGTACGTTGGACCCCTCCCCCCACTCACAGTCCGCAGCCAGCAGCTTCCAAATTGCCCGCCGCACACCAGGTGCAACCTCTCCACACTCAGTCACCCCCCCCCCCCCACTGTTTGCTAACCTCACCCCCGACTGTAAGCCCATCGCCACAAAGGGCAGGCGATACAGTGCCGGGGACAGGGTTTTCATTAAAACCGAAGTGGAGCGGCTCCTGAAGGAGGGGATTATTGAGGGCAGCACCAGCCCCTGGCGAGCCCAGGTTGTGGTCGTTAAGACCGGCGAGAAGCAGCGCCTGGTCATTGACTACAGCCAGACAATAAATCGCTACACCCTGCTGGACGCTTACCCACTCCCCCGCATAGCTGATATGGTCAACCAGATCGCGCACTACCGCGTCTTCTCGACCATTGACCTGAAATCAGCGTACCACCAGCTCCCTATCCGCCCTGAGGACCGCCAGTATACTGCCTTTGAGGCAAACGGCCGCCTCTATCACTTCCTTAGGGTTCCCTTTGGCGTCACCAACGGGGTCTCCGTCTTCCAAAGGGAGATGGACCGGATGGTCGATCAAAATGCGTTGCAGGCCACTTTCCCATATCTGGACAATGTGACCATCTGCGGCCATGACTTGCAGGACCATGACACAAACCTCGAAAAATTCCTCTGCACCGCCCAACTCCTGAACCTGACGTATAACAAGGAGAAGTGCATATTCCGCACAACCCGCCTCGCCATCCTTGGCTGTGTTGTGGAACACGGAGTCATCGGTCCCGACCCCGACTGGATGCGTCCCCTTATGGAACTCCCACTGCCCCAAGGCCCTGAAGAGCTGCCTAGGGTTTTTCTCCTATTACGCCCAGTGGGTCCCCTACTATGCGGACAAGGCCCGTCCGCTGATCAAGTCCACCTCTTTTCCCTTGACGGCAGAGGCCCGCTTAGCCTTCCACCGTATCAAGGAAGACATTGCCAAAGCCACCATGCACGCAGTGGACGAATCCATCCCCTTCCAGGTGGAAAGCGACGCGTCCGACTTTGCCCTGGCCGCTACCCTTAATCAGGCGGGGAGACCCGTGGCCTTCTTTTCACGAACCCTACAAGGCCCGGAGACCAGACACTCCACTGTTGAGAAGGAGGCCCAGGCTATCGTGGAGGCTGTGCGTCATTGGAGGCACTACCTGGCCGGAAAACGATTTACCCTGCTCACTGACCAGCGTTCAGTTGCTTTTATGTTTAACAACAAGCAGAGGGGCAAAATCAAAAACGACAAGATCTTGAGGTGGAGAATCGAACTTTCCACCTACAATTACGAGATCTTGTACCGGCCCGGGAAGCTCAATGAACCCCCGGATGCTCTATCGCGTGGCACCTGCGCCAGCGCGCAGATCGATAGACTGCGGGCCCTCCACAATGACCTCTGCCACCCAGGGGTCACCAGGTTCTTCCACTTCATCAAGGCCCGCAACCTGCCTTACTCCATTGAGGAGGTCAAGACCATGACCAGGAACTGCCAAGTCTGCGCTGAGTGCAAACCGCACTTTTATAGACCAGACAGGGCTCACCTGATAAAAGCCACTCGCCCCTTCGAGCGCCTGAGCGTTGATTTTAAAGGGCCTCTCCCCTCCTCCGACCGCAATGTGTACTTCCTCAACATTATTGATGAGTACTCCCGTTTCCCGTTCGCCATCCCCTGCCCGGACATGACCAGTGCCACGGTCATTAAATGTCTAAACGACCTCTTCACCCTGTTCGGTTTCCCCAGCTATATCCATAGCGACCGGGGCTCATCGTTTATGAGCGACGAACTCCGCCAGTACCTGCTTGCTAGGGGTATTGCCACAAGCAGGACCACCAGTTACAACCCCCGGGGGAACGGACAGGTGGAAAGAGAGAATGCGACAGTTTGGAAGGCCGCCCTGCTAGCCTTAAAGTCTAGGGGCCTTCCGACCTCCCGCTGGCAGGATGTGCTACCCGATGCGCTCCACTCTATTCGGTCACTGCTCTGCACTGCCACTAACGCCACCCCTCATGAGAAAATGTTTGTCTTCCCAAGGAAGTCCACATCGGGGACATCGCTACCGCCATGGCTGACGTCCCCAGGGCCGGTCCTACTGAGAAGACACGTGAGGACCCATAAAACGGACCCCCTGATCGAGAGGGTCGACCTCCTCCACGCCAACCCCCAGTACGCTTACATTGCGTACCCGGACGGGCGGGAGGACACAGTCTCCATACGAGACCTCGCACCCTCGGGGGCCCCAGTAACCCACTACCCGCTACCACCCCCCCCCCCAACGATCCAATATCCAACCCCAGCAGACGGCACGCCTGGGCCCCGCGACCCGCTCGACACCCACGAGGACTACACACCAGTGCCCCAGCCTACGCGGGACTCGACGCCGGAAGCTTCACTACCCCTGCCGTCGCCACATCGATCACAGCGGCAGACAAGACCTCCGGAGAGACTCCAATACACAAACTTTTAATACACTTCACCCCGCCGGACTCATTTTTAAACAAGGGGTGAATGTGGTAAACCACTGTTTGTATTCCACTGTGGACATGTCTGTACATGCCTCGGCTGACTCCTCCCACGAGTCCAGGTATAAAGGTGACTGCTCCACAGTCCCTCTGTATTCTGGACTGGTCGACCACTCGAGGCACACCTTCATTCTCTTGTTAATAAAAGCCTGTTAGTTACTCGCTTAACCTCAGTCTTTTGAGTAATTGATAGTGCATCAAGGTGCTTATCCAATTCCCTTTTGAAAGCCACCCTTTCAGGCAGTGCATTCCAGATCCTAACCACTCACAGTGTAAAAAAGTTTTTCCTCATGTCGCCTTTTGTTCTTCTGCTAATCATCTTAAATCTGTGTCCTCTGGTTCTCAACCCTTCCGCCAATGGGAACAGTTTCTCTCTATCTACTTTGTCTAGACCCCTCATGATTTTGAATACCGCTATCAAATCTCCTCTCAACCTTCTCTGCTCCAAGGAGAACAACCCCAACTTTTCCAGTCTATCCACATAACTGAAGTCTCTCATCTCTGGAACCATTCTTGTAAATCTTTTCTGCACCCTCTCTAAGGCCTTCACAGCCTTCCTAAAGTGCAGTGCCCAGAATTGGACACAATACTCCAGTTGAGGCCAAATCAGTGTTTTATAAAGGTTCAGCATAAATTCTTTGCTTTTGTACTCTATGGGGTCGATTTTCAGTGTGCCGTGGAGTCGCGAATTCCCGAATTCGGGGTCCCGACACCATCCCGCCCAAAACCCGCCTCCATGTAAGTTTCAAAGGAGGCGGGTACCCGCCCCGCACTGGGACCCGCCGACCCGAGGCGGGAAGGGATTAGTGCCAATTAACTGCCTGTTAACTACCTGTTCCTAATCCCTATTTTGAAGGTTGTCGTGTGAGATTCCCGACGGCTCCAAACCACGCCAAGTTAGAGTCGTCGGGCCGTCGGGTTGAAGGACTTAGAGGGGTCAAGATGTCGGTGTTCAGGTGAGTGATGGGTGCATGAGTGCAAAGGTAAGTGTGTTTGGTGTGTCTAAAGTGTGTAAAGAATTTTAAATTACCTGTACTTACCTTTACAGCCTTCCTTCCTCTAGGTTTCGGGAGTCCACCACTCAGCCAGCACAGAAAGCAGAATGGCTGCGAACTGTCAAAAGTGACAGCCTGCAGCTTTCAGTGCTGGCGAGATTTCTAACTGAGTCTGTGGAGAAAGACTCAGGTTAGAGGTAAGACTGTCAGTGTTTGACAGCTTCAAACAGCTGTGAAACACTGATATTTCATCTGTCAACACGTCTTGACAGGTGAAATTTCAGTCTGTGACGTCACCTGTTGCTGGGTGGCCCTTAATTGGCCTGCTGAGCCCGCTGGGCGGGCTCAACAAGGTCAATCAAGTGAAAATCACGTGGATTGGCCACATCTCGATGGAGGCAGGACAACCCGAATGTTGTAGTCCCGCCTCCTTCCCGACTTCTGAATGAAAATCCAGCCCTATGCCTCTATTTATGAAGCCCAGGATTCTGTATGCTTTTTTAATCGTTTTCTCAATCTGCCCTGCCACCTTCAACGATTTATGTACATATACCCCCAGGTTTCTCTGTTCATGCACCCCCTTTAGAATTGTACTCTTTAGTTTATATTGCCTCTCCTCGTTCTTCCGACCAAAATGTATCACTTCCCACTTTTTTGCGTTAAATTTTATCTGCCACGTGTCCGCCCATTCCACCAGCCTATCTATGTCCTCTTGAAATCTATCACTATCCTTCTCACTGTTCGCTATACTTCCAAGTTTTGTGTCATCTGCAAATTTTGAAATTGTACACCCAAGTCCAAGTCATTAATATATATATCAAAAAAGCAGTGGTCCTAGTACCGACCCCTGGGAACACCACTGTATACCTTCCTCCAGTCCGAAAAACAACCATTCACCACTACTCTCTGTTTTCTGTCATTTAGCCAATTTCGGATCCATGCTGCCACTGTCCCTTTTATTCCATGGGCTTCAACTTTGCTGGCAAGCCTATTATGTGGCACTTTATCAAACGCCTTTTTGAAATCCATGTACACCACGTCAACCACATTGCCCTCATCAACCCTCTCTGTTACCTCATCAAAAAATTCAATCATGTTAGTTAAACACAATTTGCCTTTAACAAATCCATGCTGGCTTTCCTTAGTTAATCTACACTTGTCCAAGTGACTGCTAATTTTGTCCCAGATTATCGTTTCTAAACATTACAGCAGCAGGGTCATCGATGCAGGAGTCCCTCAGGGCAGCAAACTTGGCCCAACTAGCTTTATCAATGATATCATCCATCATAAGATCAAAAGTGGGGCTATTCACTGTTGTTTTTAAAGTGCTCAGTTTTAAACAGCCCATTCCAGTCTCTAGCAGGCCCTAAACAACATCCGGACTTGGGCTGACAAGTGACGGATAACATTTGTGCCTCTAAAGTGCCAGGGAATGATAATCTCCAACAAGAAACAGCACAAGCACCTCCCTCAACTTTCAACGGCATCACCATCACTGAATCATCCACCATAAATATCCTTGGAGGTGGGGGGGGCGGGGTGGTGAGTCACCATTGACCAGATGCTTAACTGGACCAGCCATATCAAAATCGTGGCTACAAGAGCAGGGCAGTGACAGGTACTCTGTGATGAGAGTGTCAGAGCAGCCCACTTCATCAGTGCTCCTGCTACAGGAGTAGTAGCCACCATCACACTGTTGCTGCAGTATGAATCATCTACAGGATGCAGTGCAGCAACTCAACAAGTTTGCATCTTTCAGCACATCCCAGCCCCATAAACTCTACCGCCAAGGATAAGAGCACAAAGATCATGGAAACACCATCACCTCCAGGTTCCCCTCCAAGTCAAACACCATCCAAACTTGGACATAGATCACTATTTCTGCATTGGGACAAAACCCTGGAAATCCCTACCGCACACCATTGTGGAAACACCATCAGCACAAAAACTGCAGTGGTTCAGGGAGATGGCTCCCACCACCTTCCAAGAGCAACTACAAATGGGCAATAAAGGAGGCCTCACCATTGTTGCCCAAATCCCAAGAAAAAAAAGTAATGCCACCCTAACACATAGAACTGTGCAAATATACAGGACCTTCAATGTATGTATCAAGTATGATGTAATCTCCTTGCTGAATTCCCAACCTCCATAAACTACAGCTTGTCCAAATCTCTGCCAATATATGGAGGGGAAAATTGGGCAGGCTGTGTAACGGGCAGCCGACCCAATACTGCCAGTTTTACCTCTCCCACCAAAGTTGAAAGTTACCCTCATCATCTTGAAAATTGCAGGAGAGAAAAATACCATTTAAATCAGTTGACCACAAATTTCTCTGCCTGTACATTGTTCTTGTACTTTCCACAAAGATGTTATCCAGCTGTACCAGAGCTCAGCTGCAACCCACAAGCCCTCGACACAGCTATTATCACAGACATCCATCTCAGTCGTGTAGAGACTGCTGGGTAATGTCATTTGCAATACAATCCCCTAAAGGTCTGAAAATTATAATTAAAATTATTAATTCCCCCCAAAAATTGTTAGCTCAGCTTGGTGGCTGCCTCTGCCTCTGTCTCCATCTTCTCCCCTACCCTTCCCTTCTCTTACAGTTTAGACTCAGACCCCGTCCCATGCACTCTGCGCCCTCATTGATTCGAATGTCACTACACTTTCCGACAGTCTGTCTGATATGAAGCGCTGGATTACTCAAAATTTCCTTCAGCTCAACATCGTCAAAACCTAAGCCATCTTTTACAGCTCCTGCCAGCACCTACTCCATCAACCTCCTTGGCTGCGATCCCAGACTGAATTAGGCACTGCCTGACCTCAGTGTCCTTCTCGACTCTGAGCCAAACCTTTTACCCACACCCATTCTGCTGCCAAGACTGCATTCTTCCAGTTCTGGAACATTGCTTGCCTACACCACTACCTCTTCACCCCTGCTGCTGAAACCTTAATCCACACCGTCATCACTTTGGGGGCTAAATTCTTAAACACTGTCTTTGCCAGTCTCCCCAATTCCACCCTTCACAAAACTTCAGCTAATCTACAACTGTACAACAAATATCCACTTCTGCACAAAGTCAATCATCATTCGAGTCCCTGCCAAACTCCACTAGCACTCAGTGCCCCAGGGAATTGACTTCAAGATCTGCACCTTCATTTTCAAATCCCTCTAAAGCCTCGCTTCACCCTATCTGAACAATCTTCTCCAGCCACACATATCTGCCCATACCCTCTGCTCCTGATTCTGGATTATTCCCATTCCCATTCCCTCTGCTCTGTAGTGGTGCCCTTTTAGTCACTACACCTCTGGCATACTCTCCCAAAATCACTTCACTTTGCTCCTTTCTCTTTGCCTTCAAAGGTATCACTTTAATACTTCAGTTCCTTTCCCCAAATCCCTCGGTTTGCTGCTTATTGTTCAACATTGCACAATGTGAAGCACTTTGATATTCTTTTTATAATGAGAACCACTATATAAATAAAAGTTGTTGATAAAGTACATACTGTAAAATGTCACAATTATTTGAATGGATTTTTATTTTATAATCAAACAAATCCTTTCAATATCTGTCCATTTTTATTCCTAGTGAGGTACTGGGTGTGTTTTTCATTTCATTTCCGCCTCCTCAACGTAAACTCACAAAAACTATTCAATCTCATTGTGACTCAAGTGTTCCCACAGTAGACTAACTCTGCTGCCGGATAGTGCATTTTTCAGGAGACCACCAGTGATGAGCACATAGGGAGGATTATGATCTTTCTGCTCTTATTACCTGTTACTCAGCAGCTGAACTCCGCAAAGTAATAACGGTCTCATTAAGATTGCAGTCGCTGATCAGCAAGGGCAGTGGGACCTGAGGCAAGGGTAGAAACATTTATGCTTCAGTGCCCTACCTTGATGAGGACAGCCCCAATCTGAAGGCTTCCCACTGTATGGTGATACTTTTTTTTCTCAAATTATTACAAAAAGAAATGAGGGTCTTGAAATTATACTGTGTGAATATTAGTGTATGAATGCTTAACATGTTTCTATGCAATTCTTTTGTCCACTATTTTACGTGGGTGTTAATCCTTTAAATTAAATGACCCTCATTAAAATAGTGGATAAAGCAATTGCATGCAAGTGCTTTAACCATTTATACACTAATTCATAGTGAAATTTTAAAACCTGGCAGTATTTTGCACATAAATACTTCAACTGAAAGGACACAGGAGAGACTATGTAAAATCCTACAGAGAAAGTTAATTGTTCAATTAACCCTTCGTTTATCTTTTATAATTCCAGGATGTTTACAGACTTTGTTAATTTAATTAGAATACAGACCAGCACAGCAGCCAATGTTTCACATTGATTAATGCGAGGGATTCTTGCCTCGATTACTTTCCTTGAGAACACTGTAGTTTTTAATTTGGGAAGAAAGAGATCAGAAAGGGCATTCTTTAAAAAAAATAAACATATCATAATATTTACCAAATCAACTGATCTTTGCAGTGATCTTTCCAAGTACAGTAAATACAACTAGTGCATCAGCATTCTTAATTGAAAACAAATAAGTAACATTGACATGACAAAATTAGAGATAAAACCATACTTTTACAAATAAAATCTCTTTTTAAGGATAAGGTACAGTCATTTCGCTCAGGTATATTTTACTGGCTATTATTCTTTTACTCTATCCTAGGTTTCTCTCCTGCATTTCATTCATGGATCATATTTCTACTGATATTATTACTGTTTCCAAAGATAGTTCTTTTATCTTTATTTCTATTTCCCCCCACTAGATCACATCGCTACGCTTTGTGTTTAATTCTCTTGCGCAGTGTTCGAACTCCTGGATATGCTTTACTTTCCACCTCAGAGATTAATGTAACTCCTACTTCTGCAGTTTCTCCCTCAAAAGACACGGCTGGGGAAAAAAATGCAGGCACGAAACCACAACATTCACAAACAGCCAACTGCTCCGCAGCCCTGTCCATCATCCATCATCATGTAATAAAAATGGTAGTCATTGGTTACAAGGTTGCTATGATGCAAATATTGGAGCCAATTAGAGTCTAAAATCTCTCTACATGGCAACACTGAATAAAGATATGGTGCAGCAACAGACTTATTAAAAAAAAGACACAGATGCTTTTATCAGATGTGCACGCTCCTATTAATTAATGAATGTCTTATAGATTGAGGCAAAAACAATGATTGTGTTATGTTTAGAAGTATATTAACTATATCATATGTTAATTTTCAGGTTAATGCCAACATATTTTAAATTGAAAGCACTTTTCTCAGCTGATTACTAACACAAGAGTGACAAGCCAAATACACCACAGTAAACAGATGGTGCAAAATACATGAGGTATTTATCTCCAACTGTAAGTTAGACAGAGACATTTTTTTTTTACACACTACAGACTGCATCAGCTGTTGTTTGTGAAGCCAGTATTCCACACAGATCAACAGTCCCTTACTGTGCTCATTTTCTCTCTCAAAGGAATCTGATGGGTCTCAGTAAAAATATTTTTTTTTCCCCTTGATGCGTCAACTTGAACTAAAATATTTATTCAAAATATTTGTGCAATGGAACTTGGTAATATATTTGCAGAATTTCAGAGCATTCCACATATCATGTCTTTCATTATTATTTCTCTCCCACTGTCACTTTTCTCTAAAATCGGAATTTTTCCCTCAATAAATTACCATTCATCTGTGATCTGATAATAGAACCTTTAGGCCTAAATTTTCCAGTGAGTGTTATTCTGACAGCGGTAACTTATTTATTTTAAGTGGGTTACTGCCAGTGTTAAAATAATGCCAACGAGCAACTCTGGGCTTAATTGTCATTCACACATAGTGCCACCTTTTCACATCACATTTTCACGCATAAAAATACCTTAGTACTTCTATGGCACACTAATGGCATTTAAGCAAGTGGTCACAGTTTCTGCTTAATGGCCAATGCTAGTAAAATCACTCAAAAACTACAATATCAGTTACTGCAAGAGTCAGACTTAGCTCATGGTGATGCTGCTGCGAAAATGTGTTCATCTTGATTTTTTTTCTTGGTGGAAAATTAGGCCAAACTGGAGCGACATCCTGTTATTGTTACTTTTTCTGGCTAGCAAACTGAGTTACAATAACAGGCATGCACTGTATACTTGTTTCAGCATTAAGTAACAGTATATGCAAATGAAAAAACAGAAGTGAAAAACGGCAATTTATCATTAGGTAAACAAAACAGTTAACCCTTATTCAGTGGTATACACCAGGGATCCAAGATGTTAGTGCAACAAATGCTGCGACTGTCACTTTTGAGAGTTAATGGTACATTTTCAACATTTCTTATTAAATGAAGTCATCTGATTTAAAACAGGCTTTTCCAGTCTGCAGAAAAAGATAAGTGCTTGAATGTTTTCCAAGTTTCAGCAGTTCTCTTCTCTTGTCATAACTTTACTATAATGTAACATTATTAGATGCAGTATTGGGAAGAAAAGCAGACCATCCTTATTATGACTCTACAGGCAAATGCAAAATAATGCCTTGAGGTCAAAAGGTATAATTTATGGCACTTTATACTGCACCTACTGGCAAAGAGCCAGCAGCATTTCAGAAGCAATGCAAACTGGGAGCTGTGGTTACACTGCCCTCTCGCATCATTGTGGAGTGGGGCATGGCAGAGCTCTGAGCATGTGCACTTAAATGCCTGTGTAAAGTGAGAGTTTTTGGCTTCTGTCTCAGCTCAGTTTCTGAGAAACTGAAAATAGCCGACTGTCCTGTCAACTCTCAAAAGTGGTAGAAATTGAAAAGTGGCACGTCGCAGCATTAGAGTTTTAAAAAAAAACACATTAAAAAAAGTTACATTAAAAAGCAGGCTTTGTACCAGCAGCAGTAAAACCAATGCCAGTGTGAAGTGAAAAGAAGCGGGCGCACCTTTTGGAGCTGCTCTCACTTCCTCTGATACTGGCCCCCACTGGCAGATTTATATTGCCCTTTTGGTACCAATGTGTTGAAAATGTCAGCATGGCGCTGGGCTGAAAGGTGCAGTATAAAAACAGCATTAACTGCAGGCTGTTAGGTCACCATGCAGAACCTAAGAGTTTTTTTTGCATGCATTGAAACCATCTTCCGATAAGCAGTCTAGTTCCCTACATGCAAGCAAAATTTCACGGAGAAAATGCTGACCTTTGACAACTAGGATCGAGAAAACATGCATACTAACCAAGTGTAGTTTTATTTTTTAAACTTCAGGGCACAATGTATACAGTCTACCTTATTTATATTGTCCAGGAATTTTCAATTATACTTCAATTATTTGACAAATAAAACTTGCAGTATTTCAAGTGACTAATTATGTTGTCAAAATATATTAAGTATAAAAAAAACTAACTGCAACAGCAAACTGAACTACATAGTGGGAAATGATGATAAAGTGAGGAATTATTAAAAAGGAAAAGTACACTTTAAGGCTTGAATCTGTCAAAATGTTTTATATAAATAATTACATTATTCACAAACAGTATAATTAACAAAGTTCAGTCTATCCTATTGGTCAGCTACAGAACTGAGGAGGCTGTGGAGCTAACTGCTGTCACATCAAGGTGCGCAATCCAGGGGGATATGAAAAGGAGAAAATGAGGGAAAATACATTAAAAAATAACAGATTTTCATAACTATTTGTAGGAACAATGAAATACTAGAGAAAACCTTGAATGTACAAATAATCAAACTGCTATTATATAAAACTTATGTTAAAATAGTTTGAAAAAAATAACACAAATTTATGAACATTTTCACAACCATCCATTTTAAGAAACCATTTTAAAAGAGTTGTGAAAATGTAGCATTAAAAAAGATTTTCCAGAAAAAAGAGTTTCACAACAATGTTGGTTTAATTAGCACATTTCTGGCAATAAAATTCTTTCACATGTGAACTGATTATTTGGACTTTATTAATCCATTTTAAAATACTATTGCTACTAAAAGCATTATATCCTTTAAGTGAATGTCTTTAGTATGTCTCTCTATCATTATTTGCTGAATAAATCATGATGGCAGACTGAGAACTTATCTACTGTATGTGGTACTTTTAGTTCTTCTACCACGAGCGAGTGTGATCAATTTTATCTCTAGAGGATTCTACCAGGAATCTAACTCCATAACCCTGCCAATATATGGCAAGGTCTGTTCCATCTCTGAGCAAATGCATTTGGAAAATAAACTAAGCACTTAGAGTAGGTAAGCTCGAGTGTTTGTGAAACAAGAGCATGAAATGATCAAAGCAGGAATTTTTTTTTGCTCACGGTAACCACAGAATCCAAAACAAATGTACTAAAATAACATTCAAGGCTGTCTTTCCTACTGAAAGTCTCAACAGTTAATCTACACAGGCACACTATAACCGCGCATGTAGAACATTTGTGAAAACCCTCAAAGCCACAATGTACAGTAGCCCACAATGGTAATTTTTGATTAAAAGCAGGCTCAGCAACTAAACATGTATCAATTGAAAGCTCATCATCAGCTTATTAACCTTTTAAGGTCTCCAGTACCATGCCCAAAAAGAACACAAGGTTACATTTTATTTTCTCCAGCCTTTGCTATAAACCGAAGTATATTTTATAATATTTGTGTGCTGCTTTCATTGTCGTCTACAATATTCAGTTACATTTCCAAAGGCCTCATTTTATGGAAACATACAATAAAAAATGTGCCAGTTTTCTAGAAATTAAAAAGACATAAAATCTATCAGTCGGCAAAGCATTGACAGTGGTGTAAATATTTTGAGCAGAGTCAATACATGATGAGAACTGACCTATGAAACAACTGATGAAATTACATTTTGGCACAGTCTGATTTATTTTACTTAGCATCAAGCAAAACACTGGCAACAGCACAAACTCCGACTCTGCAGAGATTTACAGATTTCTGGCATCATAACTAGAGGTGAATCTGTGGTCTGCAAGCCATGTTTATATCACATTTTCATGCACAATAAAAGAATAATGGAGTTAAAATTGAGCAACTATGGAGTGTTATTTCTTCCACCCTTCAGTCATCGTGTATTTGTAAAAATCATGGGGAAATTCCGTTCCTTGTTCAGATGTTTCTTCAACAGTAGATTTTGTTTTGCGTTTATTGTTATGTTTAACTCATTGTTATCTTAATATGTGTGAAACAGACATGGTCACTGTCCACTGAAATGTGTACAGATCTCAACCACTCACAAATGGCACAATATACTTACTGTTCCATTCATTTTAATTTTTACACATCTGTCTTCAGTATTTTAGTTTACAAAATATAGTATATTGCATTTAATGGGAAGCATGCTTCTGAATTATTATTGCTAAACCAGGAACGGTGTATTTAAACTTGTTAATTTGGTTGGTCAGGTGGCATTAATATAATTTCACTTTTATTGGAATTTTATTAATTGACATTTGACCTTGTCTGGAATGATTCTGTTTCTTATATTGCAAACTAATGCAACATTTATGTGCCCTCAAATACACTGCTAAAGCCGAGGTGTATGTTGCGTAATATAACACATTTGCTTTAAAAACACGATAAACACAGGCTAAGCTACCTTGGCATATTTGAATTTCACATTTCACATAGATGAAGAACTGTATCATCCTTGCAATCTTATGGACAAATTGTATCAAAGCACAGAGATTTTACAAAGATCCACTTGGATCGTATGAAGGCTTCAGTTAAAAATAAAATGCATCTCATT